>NC_064641.1:760974138-761281865 GCF_023864345.2 Schistocerca serialis cubense | reverse complement strand
TCTTTCCTTTGGTTGTACACTGAAACCTTGATTCTTCCCAGATTTAATTATTCTAGACCAACGGGGATTACCCTATAGGTTCGATGAGTGAGTTTGCGAGTATCAAAATATGAGACATAAATGGCCGTATCTTTTTATTGCATTGACTTGGAAGCTTCAATTTTTTACACCACCAAGGGACAATAGACATTAATAATTGAGATAAATGTCAACTTGATACCTCTATCCATTCATGAGAAAAAGGGTTTTTGACATTCTGACAGACAGACAGCTAGTAGGATTCTGTTTTTGTTGACTGAGATACCGGACCTTAACAAGACAATGATGAACTGCTGAACCTTCTTCCTCTACTTTTTATTGTGCCTTTGCCCCCTTTTCGTCTCATTTACTGCGTGGTTATTAATAAATTTGGCAAGTGCCTCTCCTTTCACCACCATGTTGCCTACCAAGGACGCATTATCTGCACCCCAACTGACAGCGTGTGGTGTTACTCAAGTGGAGGTGAGCGAGAGTTTTCTAAATGTTTGTGAATTGTGTAACTCAGGCTGGATTGTGTACCAGCCCGCTATTCACTCAGTAGGATGCGGAAAACCACCTGAAATCTGTGTCCAGGCTGGTAAGCACACTGACCCTTGTCGGTCATCCGGCGGACGGTTTCGATAGGGCGTTGGTGTATCCCCCAGTGCTGCAAGTGGCTCTTTTGAGGAAACCAAAGCAAAAAAAAAAAAATGGTTCTGAGCACTATGGGACTTAACATCTGTGGTCATCAGTCCCCTATAACTTAGAACTACTTAAACGTAACTAACTTAAGGACATCACACACATCCATGCCCGAGACAGGATTCGAACCTGCGACCGTAGCAGTCGCGCGGTTCCGGACTGGGCGCCTAGAACCGCGAGACCACCGCGGCCGGCGAAACCAAAGCAGTTCAGCCTTGTAACATCTAAATGTTCTCTAGAGCATACCGTTCAGCCTCAAAATCTATTACATGGTATGACGAAACGAAAAGGTTTTCGTCAGTCCCGAATGAGTACAAAACGATGGCTGCAGAAACCTCAAACTAATCTTTTGCCGGGACGGCAACAGCAGCTGTAAATTCCGCGATGTCCGGCCAGTATTTTTGTCACCTGAAGCGCCCACGCATCCTCTGCCAGTGTGGTATGTTCCGTGGTGGATGTAGCTGTGTTATTGCACGGTAACTCTTATTTGTAACAGATTTTGCAAGCACAATTAATAAAAAGATCTTCCCCCATTCACAGCCCTTGTTCCAACACCCAGAAAACTTTTAATGCATCAAATATGCTTCTTATTTTAAGTTAGTACTCTAGAGGGCTAAATAAAAATGCGAATGCACGGCAAATATAATCGGACGTTATTAATTGTTTCTGGTGCAGTTCGTCCATATACATTTCTCATTACACGAGAGTCTCGTTACTGATGAATTTTTCTCTGCGCATTAGACGATATGTTCGTTTCTCATCTATATTTCGATAAGTTTTTTTTATCTGGTTATCTTCTTTGTCAGAAGATAATTAAGAAACTTGTCGAAACATCGCTCCGAAACTTGTAAAATTTTACTTGACTGATTTCTTGAGAAGACTTCATCACTGAAATCCTCTGAGAAATCCAGAATTTGCATATTGTTTGGCTACTGTCATTGACATTTGTTAAGGCATTATCAGATTTCGCCAAAACATTAAATAATTTAGTTACAAATTGAGCTTTAGTGCCTCTTTTGATAAAAGCGTGCCAAATATTAATCATATAGAGAAACCTCCGACAATCCATGAACTACCCATGAAACTTTGTTTAGATAAATGACGAATCTATGAAGGAAATGAGGATGAATGGAGTTTCACGTCCTGTCGATGGCGAAGCCATTAGAGAAGCAGAACAAGCTCAGATTGGGGAAAGACTGGGGAAGGCAGAGGGATCTCTTCTAATGAACTGTTCCATATGCAATACGTAAATAGGAAGAGCCGAACGGAAATTTGCATGTCTTACTACTTCGCCAACTCGGTTGCCTCGAGGAAATCGAACAACATATATCCATTTTTATGTATGTGTAAATGAAACAGCGCTTTCCTTTCAGATTTTTGAGTAAATTCAAATTGCGTTACATGAGTACGGTTACAATAAGATCCCTTTTTGTAGAAACATGTTACACACTTTTTACAATTTCACAAGTGGAACATACATACACTGCAAAGAAATACCTATGTTTTGTGCATAAGTAGTTAAGTCAACGGATTCAATAATTCTGAAATCCAAACTGTTTGGAAACTTGTTCTTAGGTTTGTTAAGTGTAGAGCCACGACATTTCGTTGCTTTTCTGTACATTTATTTTGGAAACTTAATCCTATCTCATTTTTAGTCTGAATAGAGGATAGTCAGAAACAGCCCGAAAAGCTTTTAAAGCTGTTGCAGAGAAAGTCGTGCTGGGATATAATACACTACTGTCCATTAAAATTGCTACACCAAGAAGAAATGCAGATGATAAACGGGTATTCATTGGACAAATATATTATACTAGAACTGACATATGATTAAATTTTCACGCAATTTGGGTGCATAGACCCTGAGAAATCAGTACCCAGAACAACCACCTCTGGCCGTAATAACGGCCTTGATACGCCTGGGCATTGAGGCAAACAGAGCTTGGATAGCATGTACAGGTACAGCTGCCCATGCAGCTTCAACACGATACCACAGTTCATCAAGAGTAGTGACTGGCGTATTATGACGAGCCAGATGTTCGGCCACCATTGACCAGACGCTTTCAATTAGTGAGAGATCTGGAGAATGTGCTGGCCAGGGCATCAGTCGAACATTTTCTGTATCCAGAAAGGCCCGTACAGGACCTGCAACATGCGGTCGTGCATTATCCTGCTGAAATGTAGGGTTTCACAGGGATCGAATGAAGGGTAGAGCCACGGGTCGTAACACATTTGAAATGTAACGTCCACTGTTCAAAGTGCCGTCAGTGCCAACAAGAGGTGACCGAAACGTGTAACCAATGGCACCCCATACCATCACGCCCGGTGATACGCCAGTATGGCGATGACAAATACACGCTTCCAATGTGCGTTTACCACGATGTCGCCAAACACGGATGCGGCCATCATGATGCTGTAAACAGAACCTGGATTCATCCGAAAAAAATGACGTTTTGCCATTCGTGCAGTCAGGTTCGTCGTTGAGTACACAATCGCAGGCGGTCAATTGCTGTTTGTGTATGAGAAATCGCCGGCCGGAGTGCCGTGCGGTTCTAGGCGCTACAGTCTGGAGCCGAGCGACCACTACGGTCGCAGGTTCGAATTCTGCCTCGGGCATGGATGTGTGTGATGTCCTTAGGTTAGTTAGGTTTAATTAGTTCTAAGTTCTAGGCGACTGATGTGTGTGATGTCCTTAAGTTAGTTAGGTTTAAGTAGTTCTAAGTTGTTGGGACTGATGACCTCAGATGTTAAGTCCCATAGTGCTCAGAGTCATTTGAACCATTTTTGATGTACAAAGTTTCTGTAGACGATAGTACTGTCTTTTCAGCACCACAGAGGTAAAAAAAAATCATTAATCCTGTCTCAATAGTTTCAGACCCAACTGGCCGTTAAATGTACCAGGGACTGAAACATCTACGCCTCTAATTTCTCGCTTGGCCCGCGGGCGTCCTCTTAAACACGTCGACTACTGAGAGAAATGTTTGGGATGCGCCCTCTACGACTGCACAGAGCCTCAGTTTACGACCTGTCGCACCTGCGGCAGCTAGCTTCGCCATTTACTCCTCAGAGATACATTCGCCACGACATCACTGAGCTCCCTGAGGCACCAAACACCGCGCACCCGGGCACATGGCAGTAAATTGGGCAGTATTTTCTCCGTGCGGTAGCATCGAGGTCACATAAACGCTCTTGATACCTCCTCTAGAGCCAATGCATAACCAACACGTCGCATCACATTTCGGTGCTACCAGAAGTAACTTACGTGAACGAGCTGCAACATTGCTAAGGAAAAAAAGAGGACGGGAACTGTTGCTGATGTTATCGTAGAATGACTAATTTGCAGTACGTCAATGACAGTAATAATTCAAAACCCTTAAAACTGAAGTGCGACAGAGAAAATGAATTTTGAGCTGATCACTCGTCATAATGAAGGTGATATTATCATAACGTATGAAACTGAATGAAGGGCACACACTCAGTGTGTTAATACAACATAAAAAGTCCTGTAAGATAACTTTCACTTTGGTGGACGTTGTAATTTAACTAGGTGTGCCATATAGCGGGACTTCCACTACGTGGCCAAGCGGTTCTAGGCGCTACAGTCTGGAACCGCGCGACCGCTACGGTCGCAGGTTCGAAACCTGCCTCGGGCATGGATGTGTGTGATGTCCTTAGGTTAGTTAGGTTTAAGTAGTTCTAAGTTCTAGGGGACTGATGACCTCAGAAGTTAAGTCCCATAGTGTTCAGAGCCGTTTGAACCACTTACACTACTGCGATTCTTTTTCTGCCCTGTACCGGCAGGACGAATAAAATCACAATATTTACTCTTGTTTTCAACACAAAGAGGTTAACAGAACGATTTAACATGTCACGTAAGACAAACATAGCATTTATGTTGACAATGCACACTAAAAATCCACTTGCCGGCTACATCCTGAAGTGAGTAGTGCACAAGATAGAATAAGTAAAGAAAAACTGTGAGTGTCAGCACGTCTAAGTAAGAGGTGGAACCTACTGCACTCCTCCTGCTACTGTTATCACAGGGAAAAATCTGTTTCTATCAAACCTCTACCGATGTAAAAGTAACCCTAGTCGCTCCACTGAGACAGTGCTCCACTTTTAATACCTCCCTACATATGTCTTTCACTGACGATATCACATCCTTCAAAAGTTCACATCCCCCATAACTTCCAGAAAATATGCCGATAACTCATACTACATTGATCCTAAATGTTGGTTCAAATGGTTCAAATGGCTCTGAGCACTATGGGACTTAACTGCTGTGGTCATCAGTCCCCTAGAACTTAGAACTACTTAAACGTAACTAACCTAAGGACATCACACACATCCATGCCCGAGGCAGGATTCGAACCTGCGGCCGCAGCGGCCGAGCGGCTCCAGACTGTAGCGTCTAGAACCCTAGAACCGCTTGGCCACTCCGGACGGCCCTAAATGTTGCAAGTACATTAGCACGTCTGTTTTATTTGACAGAAATGCAACAGTTTTTGTTTTTAGTCAGTGAGGCAGGCCGTCATGCTCAGGGAAAAACCAATAAACGGCACTTGCAGTTCAATTGCCAAGAGATAGAAGACACGAGACTTCTTGTCGGTGTACACTGATATGACAAAAGTCACGGGTTAAACCTGGTTTACACGACGACACTACGTTGCAGGCAACTGCGCTACCGACCACTGCGCGTGCGCGCCGCCCGTTTGCGCAACTCGTCGGTGAAACTAAACAGTTTCGGCGTGTTCCAACTTTGGCGACACTAGTTGCATGAGTTTTGAGGTTATGTGTGTTCGCAGAGTGTAGATAAACTGAAACATGAAGTGGGGAAAGGAGAATAATGTTCGCTTTTTGGAGGCCTATGCTTTGCATAGGTGTTTGTGGGATTTCAGTGATGCTGATTACAAAAATAAGCAACATATTGCTGCTCCTGAGACCATCACGTGCGATCATAACACTGATAGTTTGACAATATCTGAGCTGCAGGGCAAGATTTACTGAATTAAGAGCAGATATACAACTGAATTACGAAAATACAAACAAATGTAATTCTAGATTTGGAAGTGCTCTCGTCTACAAGACTAAAATCCCATCGTTCGAGATGGCCAACTCTTCTTTTTTAAGGGATATTGTTGACAGGAGGGAAGGCTAGAAGCTGCATTCTTTATTCAATATTTATCTATTTAAAACGTCGCATCAGTGCTCCCAATTGACATATGTTTGAATTCTGAAATATTGCCACTGAACAGATCTATCTTCAAGAGACTAGTTTGCAAACCATTCTCTTCTTAATGCGGCCTGCTTCGGATAATTACTGCTGTCAATGTCAATAACTGTTACTGTTAATGTTAATAATTATTGGTGTTAATGAAAAAGCGTCATAAGCAACTAAAACCGCATCTTATAGGACGCCGAGTGTTCTCGATTGTAATGGACGCAATGCGATATGTTATTTCAGTTCTGGCGGCAGTGGTTAATGCATTACAGTATCTTTATTCCTTATAGCATAATTAACTCTATCTAGAAGAACGGTGAACAGTTCTCGTGACATTCTAAGACATCTAAAAAAACTTCTTGGGTCTTCTATTATAAATTATTTCAACAAGGATGCTGAGCAGTCGAGTTGACGTCTTCTCTTCATTCAGTCACGAATCGAAACACGTTTCTTATTTTTTTCTTATACAGCGATTCCACGCAACAAGCTTTAACTCCATCACAACTCATGCGCCGTGCAGCTGCCAAAACTTTCATTTCGGACACTATTCAGGAACCCACAAAACGACGAAACTGAAGTGTATACTGGTGTCGCCGTGTCTACAGTCACATTTGAAACCACTTGCTTGCAACTCATTCTGCAACGAGTGGCGCAACCCAATGCCGTCGTGTAAACTAGGCATTAGCGATGTGCACGTATACAGATGGCACTAGTATCGAGTAGACAAGCTACAAAAGCACAGCGTTCATGCAGAGCTGTCATTTGTACTGTGATGATTCATGTGAAAAGGTTTCCGAGGTGATTGTGGTCGCACGAAGGGAATTAACAGACTTTGAATGCGGAATGGTAGCTGGAGTTATACGCATAAAGCACTCCGTCTTCAGGCCACAAGTAGCCCATCGGGACCATCCGACCGCCGTGTCATCCTCAATTGAGGATGCGGATAGGAGGGGCATGTGGTCAGCACACCGCTCTCCCGGTCGTTATGATGGATGGTTTTCATTGACCGGATCCGCTGCTATTCGGTCGAGTAGCTCCTCAATTGGCATCACGAGGCTGAGTGCACCCCGAAAAATGGCAAGAGGGCATGGCGGCCTGGATGGTCACCCATCCAAGTGTCGGCCACACCCGACAGCGCTTAACTTCGGTGATCTCACGGGAACCGGTGCATCCACTACGGCAAGGCCGTTGCCGGAGCTATACGCATGGGACATTCTATTTCGTAAATGGCTAGAGCGTGCCGAGATCACCAAACTTCAGGCCCTACGTCTCAGCACGGACACCAAAGTGATTGACGGCCTGCACTTAAGGACCGAGAGCAGAGGCGTTTGCGAAGAGGAATTAGTGGGTGAAATAACCGCACTGACAAGCAACACTGCGTGAAATAACCGCAGAAATCAATGTGGGACGTACGACGAAAGTGTTCGTTAGGCCACTGCGGCGAAATTTTGCGTTAATGGGCTATGGCAGCAGACGACCGACGCGAGTGCTTTTGCTAGCAGCACGGCGTCGGTTGCAGCGATTCCAGGCCTCGTAACTATGTCGACTGGACCCAAGAAGATTGGATCTGACCACATGAGTCCCCATTTCAGTTGGTAAACACTGATGGTAGGGCTCGGGTGTGGCACACACGGCACAGAGCCATTGATCCGAGTTGTCAATAAGGCAACATGCAAGCTGTTGGTGGTTCCTTAGTGGTGTGGGCTGTGTTTACATGGAATTAAACCTGGTCTTCTGGATGTTCGGCTAATTGTAAACCATTTACAGCCACTCATGGACGACATATTTCCAAACAACGATGGGATTTTCATGGATGACAATGCGCCATGTCATCAGGCTGCAACTGTTGGCGACTCGTTGGAAGAACATTCTGGACAGTTCGAGCGAATGGTTTGGCCACCCAGATGGCCCAAAGTGAATCCCATCGAACATTTATGAGACATAATCGAGAGCTCAGTTCGTGCACAACATCCTGGACTGGCAAGGATTTTAGCAACTGTGGACGGCTATAGACGTAGTATTTAAGCAGGGGATTTCCAACGGTTTGTTGAGTCCATGCCACGTCGAGCTGCTGCACTTCGTCGGGCAAAAGGAGTTGTGACACGACGTTAGGAGGTATCCTATGACCTTCGTCATCCTAGTGTACAACGGACGAAGCCAAACACTTTTCAAATGCTGTGAGTCGCCTACGTTTACAACGTATCACGGAGATATAGGACAAAGGGAGATAAACGATTTGATACAGGACACTTTCGGTCTATTATGACGAGAAACAACCTCAAATTGGCCAATAGAAGCAACCGTAGCTGAAATCGTTTTTGAATATCAAACAAACCTTGTTTTTGCACTTACAGATTATGAAACTTACTTTTATCTTAATTTTACCTCAAAGTATTGTGAATTTTAACGGCGTAAAGTCAACAATTGTTTTGTTCCTCCGGCTTGTGAGGGCTAAGTTCAGATGGAACTTATACGTAACTAGTTATTGCATAACAGAACAGTTTTTTTCTTTTGTTACCCTCAGGAAAAAGTTTAAATTACTATTGTTGATGAAATTAAAAATTTCAAAAATCTGACCTGCTTAACTCGATACCGTAAGAGGATGAGAGAACATTGTAAATCTCTCGGAGAGCGCATTTGCTGTAGCTTAGGTGACGTTTGTTGGCAGATTTAAGGCTGTTTCCAGGCTTGATAGAAATCGTCTCGATTTCTCTAACTGTTGCTGTTTACACCCTGTACATGTTTGTGGCTGCACTTGCGAAACTATATCTTACTATTTGATACAGTGCATGTAAATTGAAGGGGAAGGGGGGGGGGGAGAGAAAAGAAAGGAGACGGAATGTCAACTGCATCGCGATATTACGCGGAATGGCGGCGACGAGTGTTTAAATGTGTAATGGACCGCGATTCGAAGATGCGGTCTCCTGCTTACTAGAAAGGTGCGTTAACCACTGCGCCATCCGGAACAGTGTTATCGCACCTGCGCGGAGTACCTCGACGCACTTCCACCGAGCGACACCTGTCCACAGTTCCTGTCCATTTCCTCCATGCTCGCTACTCTGAGATTCCCACAGGAGGCCGGATGTACTTTTGCATCCGCACTGTAGAAGGTTGGTCCACTGCCTATCTAGGCGAATCAGTTATATGAATGCATGGCGTCTGTTCTTCCGAAAGGACAGGAACCCCGGAGTCATAATATTCGATGTAGAATTATCTGTCTAAAGAGTAAGTCCATAGTGCGGCTGCTGGCTGCTCACTACAGCATTGTTCATACCTCAATAGCATAGCACAGCCGCTCAGGGTCAGAGTTCCAATAATGAAAAAAGATGTTGCCTCTCATGAGTTTAACTAGTTCTAAGTTCTAGGGGACTAATGACCTCAGGACTTGAGTCCCATAGTGCTCAGAGCCATTTTTGAACCTCTCATGATCTGTGGTAACAGATGCTACTTAGCAAAGAAATTAGACCTCAAAGAAATTAGTCCCCAATGGGAACGTACTCGTCTTGTGTCCGATTACGAATGTGCAGTTTGATCGAAGCAGTTGAAATTCGTTCCTTGAAGGCAAACATACATTACGGCAAAGTTACGTGCTAGAAAAATGAACAGTGAATACATCGGCTCATGACATCTATTAAAAGAAAAAGAAAACTACGAGAGGCGTTCAATAAATAATGCAACAATTTTTTTTTCTGAATGCAGGTTGGTTTTATTCAGGATTCCAATACACCATATTATTTCACACTCTTTTGGTTACAGAACAGCCGCGCGGGATTAGCCGAGCGGTTTAAGGCGCTGCAGTCATGGACTGTGTGGCTGGTCTCGGCGGAGGTTCGAGTCCTCCCTCGGGCATGGATGTGTGTGTTTGTCTTTAGGATAATTTAGGTTAAGTAGTGTATAAGCTTAGGGACTGATGATCTTAGCAGTTAAGTCCCATAAGATTTCACACACATTTGAACATTTTTTCGGTTACAGAACACAATTTTTCGTCATAATGTGCTTTCAATGCGACAGCCTTATGTCACCTTAGTGGGAGTGCTTGTATGCCGGCATTGTACTACTGTAATGTTCGACGTCGGAGCCAAAATCTTCCTGAATCAATAGCCTCCCAGTCATGTTCTAATGTTCTGTGTGTGAATTCCTAAGGGACCAAATTGCTGAAGTCATCGGTCCCTAGACTTACATACTACTTAAAGTAACTTAAATTTATGCTAAGAACAACACACACACCCATGTTGACGGAGGACTCGAACCTCCAGCGGGAAGGGCCGCGCAATCCGTGACATGGTGCCTCAAACCGCGCAGCTACTCCGCACGACCTCCCAATCATCCACGTACTACTCGCCGTGCAGTGCATCCTTTATTGGGCCAAAGTAAAGGTGCGAAATTATCGCTGTAAGGTCGATGAGAAAGAACGGTCCAACGGAGTTTTGTGAGCTCCTCTCGGGCGCGCAGACTATTTTTTGTGGTGACGAACACGCTGAAGTCGTTCTTTGACTTTCGTGAGGGTAGGAAAATACACTTCAGAGTTGATCGTTGCACCGTGATATAGGACATCAAAGAGAATAACCCCTGCAGAGTCCCACAAGATCGTCGGCATGACATCACTGGTTACGAGTGCGGCTTTGAACTTCTTCTTTAGTAAAGAGGTGGTGTGGCACCACTCTGTGCATTACCAGTTTTTTTAGGTTCGAAGTGATGAACCAATGTATCATCACCTGTGACGATGTTCCCTAAAAATTGTCACTGTCAGCGTCGTCGCGCGCAAGCAGTTGCTCATTGTTCTTTATGGCCTTCTGTTAGGCGGCTAGGATCCCAACGGGCGCACACCTTTGAGTACCCGAGCTGGTGGACGATTGTATCAGAACTACCAACAGAGAAATCCAGTTTTGCAGCGAGGTGTTTGCGATCCGCCGGTCACCTCGAATGAGAGTGTACGCACGTTCCAACATTACAGGAGTTACAGATGTATGCTACAGGCCGGCACGCGGGAGATCATACAGATTTGAGCGACCTTGTTGCGATGATGACAAAAGTCTCACCCAACGATTCAGTGTGCTTTTGTTTACTGCCAGGTCTCCGAGCACATTAGTGCGAGCGCCTACAAATATTAGCGATGTTCTGGCTTACCACTAAAAGAAGCAAAATGACAGCTCTCTGCTAGGAACACACCTCCATTACTGACGCCATTTCGAGGGTGGTGGGTAGCACCGCCGTGTATTGGAACTCCGTGAAACAATAGGGGCTAAAGCGGGAATATTCGACCATGTCCCAGAACAAATTCCACCTTTTTACAACCATAACCGGCCGCGAAAAACAATGTAGTGCATGACTTAGTGAAGCCCCTCGTAAGTTAAATGTTAATGCTAAACACTATGTAGATGGATAAGGTACGGAAAGCGGAAGTGAAAAAAAATTGAAGATCAGGGATCTTACCAGAGGTGGGAATAGATACTGGAATGTCTGCTGTAACATGTAGGAACCGTAAAAGTGGTACTAGAAAGAGCAACACAGGGGAAAAATAGAAGTGTTCAACAAAGACTAGAATATGGAAAACAGTTTACAGGTGACGGTGTTGGATGCAGTGGAGATGAAATGTTTAGAAAAAAAGGAAATATTACGACGATGAGAAGGGGGTGGCAGCCTCAAACCAGTTGAAGAGTTGAAGGGTTGGTTATTTAGAAACATGTATGAGACATTAAAGACCAGAACTACTAACCGTTACATGACGGGAACATTGTCGAGTACCGCTCATATTAAACAGCTTAAACACTCGCAGCATCAGCATAATTGTAAAAGTACCGTCAGGACATAAGATAAATATATGCTGACTAAGCTAAATTTGCAGCTTATCTTTACATTTGGTTCTAAATAATTTCTCTTCTTTTTTCGAGATTTGTCGAAATGGCTCTGAGGACTATGGGACTCAACTTCTGAGGTCATTAGTCCCCTAGAACTTAGAACTAGTTAAACCTAAGTAACCTAAGGACATCACACACACCCATCCCCGAGGCAGGATTCGAACCTGCGACCGTAGCGGTCTCGCGGTTCCAGACTGCAGCGCCTAGAACCGCACGGCCACTTCGGCCGGCGAGATTTGTTGATTATGGTTTAATAGATTATTCTCAACAAGTGATCGATATATAGCGTATTCCTTTATTTTTATTAAAGATTGTCCGGTAGCGATTGCCAATACATGAAGTACTCGAAGGGTGTTTTATTTCTTGAGAATTACGACGGGCTGTGCTGGCGATTTCACAGGCAAAGAGCAGATAAAAGTGGGCTGGAGGACGCATAACTTCACACAGGTTGTCAAAGGTGACGCCGACGCAAGGTAGGACAGTGTTCTCCCAAGGTTGCTGTGTGTACTGGACAGGACGAGGGGACGTCTGCTGTTAGCTGACGCAATGCGGACGGACAGGAAACGCAGCTGCTGTCCGGACGGGCATAGAGAAGTCAGTGGAATCTGCTCGAGATGACTACCGCTCCCACGTTCCTAAAGCGTTCTTCTACGGTGGGGGCTTTGTGAAGTATAGTAAAGGTCATAGAAGGCCGGCAACAATGAGTTTCGGCCGTAGAATGCAGTGCAGAGAAGAAGTGCCCGTCTGCCGATAGAAGAGCAGTATACCAATGGACACTATGCAGGCTCTGTGAAATCTAAAGGTACTTGTGGGTATATGCTTTCAGCAAAACACGGAAGGCGAGGTATGAGGATTCTATAAGTGTGAGACTGCAAATTTGTCATCTTAAAAATACCTGTACCTGGGCCCTCATATACACTATTGGCCGTTAAAATTGCTACACCAAGAAGAAATGCAGGTGATAAACGGGTATTCATTGGACAAATATATTATACTAGAACTGATATGTGATTACATTTTCACGCAATTTGGGTGCATACATCCTGCGAAATCAGTACCCAGAACAACCACCTAAGGCCGTAATAACGGCCATGATACGCCTGGGCATTGAGTCAGACAGAGCTTGGGTGGCGTGTACAGGTACAGCTGTCCATGCAGCTTCAACACGATACCACAGTTCATCGAGAGTAGTGACTGGCGTATTGTGACGAGCCAGTTGCTCGGCCACCATTGACCAGACGTTTCCAATTGGTGAGAGATCTAGAGAATGTGCTGGCCAGGGCAGCAGTCGAAGATTTACTGTATCCATAAAGGCCCGTACAGAACCTGCAACATGCGGTCGTGCATTATCCTGCTGAACTGTAGGGTTTCGCAAGGATCGAATGAACGGTAGAGCCACGGGACGTAACACATCTGAAATGTAGCGTCCACTGTTCAAAGTGCCGTCAATGCGAACAAGAGGTGACAGAGACGTGTAACCAATGGCACCCCATACCATCACGCCGGCTGATACGCCAGTATGGCGATGACGAATACACGCTTCCAATGTGCGTTCACCGCGATGTCGCCAAACTCGGATGCGACCATGATGATGCCGTAAACAGAACCTGGATTCATCCGAAAAAATGACGTTTTGTCATTCGTGCACCCAGGTTCGTCGTTGAGTACACCATCGTAGGCGCTCCTGTCTGTGATGCAGCGTCAAGCGTAACCGCAGCCATGGTCTCCGAGCTGATAGTCCATTCTGCTGCAAAAGTCATCGAACTGTTTGTGCAGATGGTTGTTGTCTTGCAAACGTCCCCATCTGTTGACTCGGGGATCGAGACGTGGCTGCACGATCCGTTACAGCCATGCGGATAAGATGCCTGTCATCTCGACTGCTAGTGATACGTGGCCGTTGGGATCCAGCACAGCGTTCCGTATTACCCTCCTGAAGCCACCGATTCCATATCCTGCTAACAGTCTTTGGATCTTGACCAATGCGAGCAGCAGTGTCGCGATACGATAAACCGCAATCGCGATAGGCTACAATCCGACCTTTATCAAAGTCGGAAACGTGATGGTACGCATTTCTCCTCCGTACACGAGGCATCACAAGAACGTTTCACCAGGCAATGGCGGCCAACTGCTGTTTGTGTATGTGAAATCGGTTGGAAACTTTCCTCATGTCAGCAGGTTGTAGGTGTCGCCACCGGCGCCAACCTTGTGTGAATGCTCTGAAAAGCTAATCGTTTGCATATCACAGCATTTTCTTCCTGTCGGTTAAATTTCGCGCCTGTAGCACATCATATTCGTGGTGTAGCGATTTTAATGGCCAGTAGTGTACATAAAGCAGACAATAAAACTAGGAGCTTCGTAGGAAACAATACGCTAGTGCGCTCCTTCGAGGGATCGTCAGGACAAAGCCAAAACACATTCCTTTCTTTAGCTGCAGACGTCTGGGTGTAAAAATGCAGGAATTTCATTGTTCAGCCTGGTCTGGAGTGGTAGTTTTGGAAAATTGTTTTGAAGTGGGAGGACGCTCGACGAGAATTGAGTCTTGAGATTAGATGACTGCTGGTTAGAGGCTATGACTGGCTCTCGAAGAAGGGGTGAATGTTGCGAGGGATGACAGAAGGGAACTAAGGCTAGTCTTAGTCAGTCTTCGTCAGTCTTTGTCTGCTGCTAATGACTCACTTCGAATTCCGCTCGCAGAATTCCGTGTGAGAAGTAGTCATTTCACTTTGCAGCTCCAACAGGAGCATAATGTAAAGTTTGCCATAGGTAGCCTTTCGGTATTCGCATACATCGTCGACACAGCGACACAGCAGCATTGGTGGACAACACAACGACACTGTTAAAAAAATGGCAAGATCGGCAATCGGCTTTGGAGTAAATAGTTCGCAATGTACTCAGTAAACGTTAGAGCGTTAATAAGTAGGAGGAAGGCGTCCTTCTGGCATGCATAATTTTACGAACTCAAATTTTGACAATCACTGCCATCAGATCGAGGAAACGGATCAGCGTGCAAATAATGTGGTAGCGTACGTCTCGGTTCCTTGTGTTGAGTCTCCGGCATCCTTAGTTACATGTAACTGTTTCATGTTCTTGCGATAATTTGTCAGTGAATAGTATGTCATTAAACATGTTCGTGTTATACCTCAGTGCAGCTAGCACTACTGCACTCGTTTCGTGTGAGGATTTATATAAGTAATAAACAATAGACGTTTTGGTAAGTTGCATATGTATCTCAACTGGTCACATAATTAAATTATAGAGTCACTATCCCAGCACCATTTCGAAGTCTGCTGGGACAATATTTAGCGTTAATAAGAAGTCCTTCCCCAACAAATGATAGTTTACATCCTTCATTATGCATCTGCCTACCCATAGAGGATGATTGAATAATGGCGTAGGCAGTGCGGCATTAAATTAGTTGTGAAAAAAAAAATACATGAAAAATGTAAGTTACACTATAGATGTTACTTTCATGTTATCATTTATTTCGATGAATGATTTGGTTCACAGGTACATATAGCCCAAATTTATGCATCTAATACTTCTATAAGAAGGTTCCCGTTTAAAGGGACCAATGGGCACATTACGTGTAGTGTTGACAGAAGAGCCAACACTGTTTTTCTAGAGGAGGCCGAAATGCACGCGTTTAATTACACGCTGACTGGCGTGAGGTCTGGAACAGGACAATATCTTGAGAATTGCAAATAAAGTAAGTAGCTGATATAATACTTCACTTTAATCCACAATTGTAGAACATCGCTCTTGATGATACATGCTTCATATAATAAATATCAATTGAATACGGCGCCTTGCTAGGTCGTAGCAAATGTAGCTGAATTCTATACTAACTATCGTCTCGGCAAATGAGAGCGTATTTGTCAGTGAACCATTGCTATGAACGTCGGCTGTACAACTGGGGCGAGTGCTAGTAAGTCTCTCTAGACCTGCCGTATGGTGGCGCTCGGTCTGCTATCACTGACAGTGGCGACACGCGGGTCCGGCGTATACTAATGCACCGCGGCCGATTTAAAGGCTACCACCTAGCAAGTGTGGTGTCTGGCGGTGACACCACATTATGTAAACAGGTTGTATGCCTAGAAAGTAAATCAACTATCTGGAGTATAGAATTCGAATTATCAGAATACCGGTCGCCTGTTATGCTTCCACACTTCTGTAATACCTGAGGATTCATTAGTGTGTGTAATTTATGTGTCATAATTCAACATGTATCGATTACTTATTGATACGGTAATAGTGAAATTTTCACTGTATCTCGTTGTAGATTAGGTACTGTGGCAACAGCAACTGTCTTTACAGATCTGTGGCAGTGTGAGCGAGGAATCAAGAAGACTTAGCAACGTTCCGAAACGAATTCAGCCTTCGTATTTAAAAGGCAAGGCCTCTTTGCCTCGTCGGAATGTTTCGGATACTCTGAGAGCGAAATAATCACTAATGTTTGCTTAATCGGCTCATAGAATGATTCTGTCTCGACATTCATTAGCGTGGAAGGGCCTCTTTCAGCTACACACAAGTCTCAGAAGTCGAAATTAGATTTCTAAAACAGTAAGAGCTTCAAATTTAATTTAACATTTAACGAGCACCGTTAATTAACACAAATGCTGGAAATCTCTCTGAAAAATTGTGAAGTAGCATTAAGTCGAATGTTCTCCTCGACAACAGGAGCTGATACAAAATCCCAGGAAAGAGACGCCTTTATGCCTCACGGGTTTTTCTTTCTTTCGTTTGTATTCAGTGGCATTTACAGTGACGTCTAGTAATTTTAATGCATAAAATAAGCAAGTAATCCGGTAATTGTGCTTTCTATTAGTTTTTTGCCATAGCCAACTTCAAAAGGTATCACGATCTGCAGGAGAAACATTACTATTTATCAATACTACAAACAGATAAAACGGCCACCCAGTCATCCAATCACACTTGCTGATTGCCTATTTCACGGCTTCCAGGATTACAAAGAACTTTATTTTCAATATTTAATTTAATTATAGCCAAAATATAAAATTAAAATGCTGTCATAATGTAGCCATTAAGAGGTATAACGGTACGTTATAGGTCAATAAGTCAAGTATTACAGTTAGAAAGCGTGTGTATGCCGTGAGACAGCCTAGTTAACGGCGTGCAGATTGTGGAGACTATATTTATCCAATATATGAGAAGTAGAACACTTGACGACTCGGAATGAACTATAAACATAATTTCAAATCTTATAGACATTTTTTTTTCGTCTCTCTATCTAGAAATTAATGGGAGGAGAAAAGTCTGTCACTTACTAAACTTTGCTGTTCATGCAGGAAAACTTCAGTATCAGACATGACTTTTTAATTTATGAATTCCTTACCACTAAGTATATTCACAAAACATTTTGCAAACAGTTCCACATGTACTATTGAAAGTACCTGAAATATTATATTCTTGAACGAAGCAAAATTCAGGATTGTCATAAACACTAAGGTTCGTCAAAAACTCGCTTTTCTTTAAATGTGACACACATTACCCAATTTCTTTGCCTCAACGTATGATACTGTTCGGTACTTCACTTATTGGGTTATACTTTCAATGTAAGGCTATACGATGGTCAGTCACATTAAATTGACCAGCTGTTAAAAGCCTGAACCACCTATTGCAGCACGGACCGCTGCGAGATGCGGAGGGAGAGAGTCAATGACGTTCTGGAAGGTATCGACAGGGGTACGGAGTCATGCAAACTCCAGTCTCGAGGACAGCTGCGCTAGGTTTCTCAGTTGATGGTCGATTATGAAACATCCCGATGACCAAAGTTGGCACCGGGAATTATCGTTATATTACCAGCTCTAATTCCAGCGACCCCTGGCGATTCAGTGCAAGGGAGACGAAAAGCCAAGCAAATGTGGGCACATGACCCACCTTATTTAATTATACGTAAAGAGGACCAACAGCGTCAAATTCAATTTAATTCACTTTTAAAGGACAACTAAGGTTCAAAGAGAAATTAGTTATATGAAAAAAATAAAGTTTAGTGTCTGAAATTCGTCTGCAATATTTAATCGTGATATATGCACGGAAAACATGTGATACAAGACACAACGGTGACACTTTCGAGTCATCAAGCGATGTCTATAGGATCTAATACAGAGATCACTTGGCACGAGAATTTCGTAGGAAGAGGTATAATTTGTTGTATTACCGTTTTACTTTCATTAGAAGGCTTATAAAATTCGGGTCTAGTTTAGCAGGGGATACAACCCGTCGGCTTTGACCAATGACGTCAGAATTGGCCAGAGAGCATGTATTACAAAGATGAAAGAGCTGAGAAGAATGTTCGGAAACAAAGGAAGGCAAGGGAGAAAAACTGTACTTCACATATATAAGGGCCAGTAGTATTTTCACGTTAACGATATCGCGTGTTTGTATCTTAGTATTTCTCCGCAAAATACAATGGAAAGAAATGAATGAAATATATTACTAGCAAAGAATACATCACATTACATGTAGGTCAGCTCTATCTCGAAACTCTTTCGAACTGTATTGCTTAAGTGCAGTACGGGATACAAGTTCAGCGTACGTCGATTTCTTCGTTTTCACTAGCAGCACTGTCCTGTTCTTCACTTGAACGATGTATCCTCCGCTTCAGTAAACCCTAAGTGGAACACGGGATACAAATTGTAGATGTGTTGTTTATTTCGTCTCCGCTATTACTAACAGTCTTTTGTTACGTACATATCAGTACTACTGATGACAGAAGGACCTACGTATGTAATATATGTATACCAGACTTCCGTTGACCTCTACATATGTACAGTGGTAACGAAAAGGTGGAAATAGACGTACGTTACATTTGCAACCTGTACCTCAATTGAACTACACGGAGACAAGAACACGACACATGTACAATTTGTTTCCCGTACTTCACTATGAGGTACAGTTTTCTTGTTGCCTTGGACGCTAATAGTATCCCATTCGTTACTTGAGCCATATAGCTATACGCAACATTTGTATCTTGCTCGTCAATTGACACATATAGTGTCAGTGTAAAGGCGGAGTAAGGGACGGGATGCAAATTTTAGTTGTGTCGTCAGTGTAAAGGCGAAGTGAAGGACGGGATACAAATGTTAGTTGTGTCGGGGGTTTTGCCTGTAATATAGCAAGTACACATTCGAAAATGTCGCACTGATACTAATGCTGGGAAACGAAAGAAGATCGACAGCTGAGAGATTTCTATTACGTACTTCACAACACGAAAATACACATATTGGTGGAATAAAACAGTGAAATATGTCAAAATAGTGAAGTACAGTGAAAGAAGCAAATGGAAAAGTGAACTTACCACACGGAAATATCGAGGAATAACCGAAGCTCGCCTAGACAGACAGTAACGAAAATCACATACCCACAAACAGACAAATCCATTCCTATAATGAAAATAAGACACTAAACATTGTTCTACAATAACAAACTAATACTCCAAATTACCTCAATATCATTACGAATAATTATTTTAATGTACAATGATGGCGCTTATCCGGAGCACGGAACTGTTTTATTTATTATCTATGCCTCGAAGTGAACACATTACTATCTATGACTAATGTATGACGTCATTGGTCAAAGCCGACGGGTTGTATCCCCTGCTTCACTAGACCCTAAAATTCATGCTCCTCCGGCAGAAACTGCCTCAGACGTTCACTAATAAACAGTCTGGATAACTAGTTTGCAAAATCAAAATGCCCTGAATACGACTGCAGCAGTGTCGAGGGTCTCTCTCCATATACATTAATTTACATGCCTGTGAGTGTTTATGTTATGACTTACGTTCGCACAGAAGTACAATCACTTTGACGCTGATGACTTACCTTACGACTGCTACCGTTGCAGCGAGCTCTTGCCACACATCACGGTTTTCTTGAGATTTTGCAGACCGCAGACGAAGACACACATGTTGCTCACCAGTCGTCTCGTCTCAGACTGTTGCTGAGCAACGACGTGGACCGCCGCTGAGACACATCTATTGTTGAGAACTACGACGCGCCGCCATATGTTTCTTACTCTGAGAGTAAAAGCGGAAAATAATCACAGGACAACTGAG
Source organism: Schistocerca serialis cubense (assembly GCF_023864345.2). Classification (NCBI taxonomy): domain Eukaryota; kingdom Metazoa; phylum Arthropoda; class Insecta; order Orthoptera; family Acrididae; genus Schistocerca; species Schistocerca serialis. Next base: position 761,261,992 of record NC_064641.1, on the reverse strand, counting down.
GAAGCTATCCAGAGATAAAAGCAGGGGCGTAACTACACTAGGACGATCGAAGCATTGCCCCCGTGGGTAGCGTACATCTAACATTAATAAATAAGAAAATAAAAGGAATAGTTAAAATGGTAAGGAAAAACGAAAATTTTTCTAAAATCTATCACTCCAGAGAAATCTTTCGCTATGTTGAAACAACCAATGTTTGTTTTGGAAATTATTCTAACGTAAAGATACGTGAATCAATTACCTCCTTTACCCGGGTCAAAGGTCGATCTGCGTTGGGATACGAACTGAATGCATACAAAGAAATGGGCTACACTGAGGTGACAGAAGTCATAGCATACCTCCTAATATCGTGACGAAAGTCCTTTTTCCAGGCATAGTACAGCAATTCGATGTGACATAGACTCCGCATATCGTCGGAAGTCCCCTCCAGAAATATTGAGCTACGCTACTTCTTTAGCCTCACATAATTGCCGATGCATGATTTTCTACACGAACTGATCCCTCATTTATGTCCCATATATGTTTGATGGGATTCGTCTCAGGTGATGTGGGTGGCCAAATCATTCCCTCGATCTTTCCAGAATGTTCTTCTAACCAATCGCGAACAGTTTTGGCCTGGTCACATATGTGGTAACATGAAGTCCATGAATGGCTACAAATGATCTCTAAGTAACCAAACCGACCATTTCCAGCCAATGATTGGTTCAGTTGGTCCAGAGGATCCAGTCCATCCCAAGGTAACACAGCCTATACTATTATGGAGTCACCACCATTTTACACAGTGCCTTGTTGAAAACTTGGGTCTAAAGCTTCGATGGGTCTGGGCCACACTCGTAATCTACCATCAGCTCTTACCAATGAAATCGGGACTCATCTGACCAGGGCACGGTTTTACGTTCGCCTTGGGTCCAACCGATATGGTCACGAGCCCGGGAAACGCGCTGCAAGCGATGCCACGCTGTCGGTCGTCTGTTGCCGTAGCCCATTAACGCCAAATTTCGCTACCCTGTCCTAACGGATACGTTCGTCGTACTTCCCTCATTGATTTTTGCTGTTATTTCAAGCAGTTCAAAAATGGCTCTGAGCACTATGGGACTTACCATCTGAGGTCATCAGTCCCCTAGAACTTAGAACTACTTAAACGTAACTAACCTAAGGACAACACAGACATCCAGGCCCAAGGCAGGATTCGAACCTGCGACCGTAGCGGTCACGCGGTTCCAGACTGAAGCGCCTAGAACCGCACGGCCACACTGGCCGGCTATTTCAAGCAGTGTTGCTTATCTGTGAGCACTGATAACTTTACCCAAATGCTGCTGCTCTTCATCGTTAAGTGAAGACTGTAGGAAACTGCGCTGTCCGTTGTGACATGTAATGCCAGAAATTAGGTATTCTCGGCACACTCTTGACACTGCGCATCTCGGAACATTGAATTTTTCTGCCTAAGCACTGCGCTTTTCTACCTTGTGTACTCTATACTGCCACCATCTGGGTATGGGTTTCCACTTTTGTGACCTCATCGTAGATGTGAGCAAGTGTTTCGGCCAAGGCTATGACGGAACATCTTTCATGAGTGGTGTATACACTGGTGTACTGACAACAATCAAGTAAATATAGATTTGCCGTTAAAGGTCCACTAGAGGTTAAAATCCTAGTCAAGATACAGTCCTGTATTTCGAAGCAGTTGAGATGAAACTTCTTAGCGTGTGAATGGTGCTTTACATTATGTCCATATTTATACACGAAAAGTGCATTATACAGTTTACGCTGCTGCAAGATGATAAGCACCCTGCACTGGAACATAATGGCGCAGATTATTAAACGACATCGCCACCTCAAGGAAATTTCGTCAGTTGGGGAAACAAAAGGCGAAATCTAATGTAAATTGTGAACTAGCCGTCTGAAGATGAACTTGTCGCTACGAGACCGATAACGGCACTTTTTAAATAGATAAATATTATTGTAAAAAGTATATCTGGTTGCTATAATATTCTGTGTAAGAGTCAACCTATAAATGAGGACTTCTACAAATTTGTGGTCGCAGAGTCTACGGTATGACAATTTAAAAACATGCTTCATCAGAGTGGGCGCAGAACAGAGGTTTGAAATTTAACCGATGTAAATGTTACTTGCTGACAAAAGTCTTTTAACCCCTCTGTTTAGAGAATCTCTTCCGTCCTTAATCCTAAACGACACAAAAATAACTTTTCTTCTTCTGTAGATAATTCTGAACCATCATTTAGGCTTTACTGAATAGATAAATGCAGCCTATAACAATATGTCAGTGTCCCTCCATTCACTACAGAAATATAACAAAGTAATTCCTCTCGCCCTTAAAACGAAAATTGTGGAATACCTAGTATTCCCCTTACTTTGGTTATGATAATCTCCTTCTCGCAGGACCGACCGAGGCGGCGCAGTGGTTAGAACACTGGACTCGCATTGGTAACGAGGAACCTGTATGGATTAAGGCCTAGGAGATAGTCATTTACTATTTTTTAGGTTAGGTATAGAGTAAGTGTAGTGAATATAAATAGCTGTGGAGCAGCAATGAATATAAGGGGAAGGAAAGTGATAAGTATTCTTTCCTGTAGGTGAGGTGCAGAGAAGGTGAGATGATGCGGTTCATAGTGGAACTACTGACCTTCGGCTCGGTGGAAACGTTAAGGAACCAGGACCTGGAAGACGTACCGATCACCAGTCATCGCTCGGTGATACAGGCGGTATTCAACGCGTGATAGATGCTTCATGAGGTGAGTAGATTGGAAGGAGCACTGGACAAATTCCGTCAGGCCAGCCTGATTTAGGCTTTCCGTGATTTACCTAAATCACTTCAGGCAAATGCCGGGATGGTTCCTTTCACATGGCACGGCCGACTTCTTTCCCCATCCTTCCCTAATCCAATGAGACCGATGACCTCGCCGTTTGGTCTCTTCCCCCAAATCAATCCAATCCAATTCAATCCAATCCGTCAGGAAGCGGATACTGAGAGTATGTGCCCGGGTACGTGAGACATTGCATGGAAGGTACGATAAATTAAAGAGATGACCCAGGAACTGGTGGTTATTTCACATATGTTAAGAAAGAGGGGTTAGATCGACGCTGGAGGTCGATTTATGAAACAATATTTGGCTCTGAGCACTATGGGACTTAACTTCTAAGGTCATCAGTCCCCTAGAACTCAGAACTACTTAAACCTAACTAACCTAAGGACATCATACACATCCATGCCCGAGGCAGGATTCGAACCTGCGACCGTAGCGGTCGCGCGGTTCCAGACTGTAGCGCCTAGAACCGCTTGGCCATTGGCACTGCTGATTAGGAAGACCTTCCAGGGATGAACGACACCATAGAAGAATTTAAGCAGCAGGGAAAAAGGAAACAAACCCGTTAGTGATTTGCACACTAGGCAGACTGCAGGTTTAGAGAAGGACGTATTGAATAACACACGACTACTACGACAACTGCCTGGAGAGGTAGTGAGGTATACCAGAGCTTCAAAAGAGGCAGTTAATCATAGCCTCAGGGAATTGCAAACTGAAGTAGAAGTGTTAAACAGGGAAGCAGTAATGACAAAATGGTTGCAGTCCATAGAAGAAAGTGTTAGGGAGGCTCGATGGAAAGCAACAGAACTACAGGAGACTATGCAGCAGGATGCAAGATATCAGATAGCGGTGAACGTGATGTCACCAGATCAGTATTTAGAGGTCTAAGGAAAGTACAGAAGGAACTATCACTAGAGTTGGGATTTGTTCTAGGACATGAGCAAAAATACTTACCTTTCTATTTTAACGTAGCTACAGTATGGGTGAGCACAGATGGAGCGAGAGTTTACATTTCCATTTGAATACCAGCAGCATGCAGAGCAACACATTAATAGTGCTACTTAGTTCGTGCATATCTTGTCAAGTGGGGGTATTGAAGAAACAGATAGGAGAAAAAAAAAGCAGCGAATATTATTTACTGCTAAAGACAAGTGAGAATGTGTAAAACTGGAGGAAGTAAAATTACAAAAATGCTACCGAGAGGAAATCACAGTCTGTCCAAATCTGGTAATAAGAGAGGGGCAGGATTCCTGTACAGTGAAACTGATAATGGGACAAAACTAGGTGTGAGAATGCAATACAGAAGTGATCGAGCCGGAATGTAGTTTCAAGAGATCGAGGCGCGTTGTCTGTGCTCTGCCTTTGCCAAGATTGTAGTTCTGGCTAGTTGTTTCGAACAGGGGAAACAACTACTAGAATTAAACGGGGGTGTTTCGTTATTAAATGGAATAGTGTACGAGAGAATGGGGCCTACTTATCATGTGCCCACCACAATTTCAGAGATAACTCACCTGAATATTCCGCAGCCTTGTTTGTATTGGCCACAGAAGTCCTTAGAAATGCTACCTGCCACAGATCTAATCAGCTTAAGTGAGACTCTAGAGCCGCAATTAACACAATCAATAAATGCAGTCCTGAGCCAGCAGGAGGGACAAATCTCCCTGGAAACCTTGTTGCAGCATGTAAATTTATATCGTGAAAATCAATATCGGAAAAAGACAATTTAGACTGCTGTCATACCAACCACCACAGTGGCACTTGTTCAGCTGAGCGTAGACCTTGTTTTTGTACGTACAACACAAAACACATGCCTGAATTCAGACCCAGACTTGTTTCAATTTCCAGTGAATTGGATATCCCAAGATAACAGCAGCGGAAGAAAGATGAAAGTAGAAGGGATGTAATATTAAGGATAATTGATTCATTTTAGCTGGTAAGTTTGGAATAGAGAGACGTTACTGTGCAAGATGCCTGGTAATTATATAAAATCCGTAGTGTTTGAGTTAAGGAGCAGGGCAAGGGGCCCTGTAGAAATGTGTGAGATTACGTGACAGGATTAAGGAAAACCAATTGTTAAAATAATTCTTAAGAGGTGAAATAGGGCCAGAAAGGCCAGCGGCCAGGAACTCTAGCGTAAAGGATAACTTAGTTCTGTCGACCCGGGGGATAGGGTCTTGATGAAGCAAGTGAGTTGCAACAGAGCCGGCCACAGGCAGGCAGGAGTGTTGTGCACTGCGAAGCCAAACACGGACGACAGGCGTTGCGCAGCAGAGTCAGCTGAGCAGGGTTTAGCAACAGCCGATGCTGTAATATTCTAGCTCAACGACAAAAACCATTCGCCACTTGCCACCACGGAAATGTTTAGAGCACGTGCCTTAAGCCCGAAACAAACGTAGTCTGGAGTGTAAAAGTACTCAGCCAATTGTGTACTAAAATATTCTCGTCTCAGTATCACAGTCTACACCATGAGCCTGCGACACCCAGAGTTCCATCCTGGAATGCAGTACAGAGTCTGCTGTTCGACTGTGGGAGAGGGCAGCCTGCCCTGAGTTACAAAAACAGCAGCCCCAAGAGCAGAGAGCCGCCCACTCGCTGGTGGGAGATCATGGCACTGCCGTGGAATTGTCAGCTGTGCTGTAGTGCTGTCATCACAGTCAGATGCAGAGAATTCGCTGACAGTGGCATTCAAGTGACACCACGCTTGGAACCCATCTTTGCGTTGTCAGCAATGCCAGACGTCTGTTGTTTGGCATGAGAGGCAACTGGATCCTTTTGCGAAGCTGTACCTGAAGTACTACAGCTGAGGGCTGGAATGAAGTTAATTAAGCAAATCCACTGTCGTACTGACGTTTCACTTCACTCTCCAGAGGTGGCAATCCATGTATCATCTAATAGCAGGTACTTACAACTGTTCTCATAGCAGTTTTTCTGATATACACTATGTGATCAAAAGTATCCGGACAACCCCAAAGCATACGTTTTCATATTTGGTGTGTTGTGCTGCCACCTAATGCCAGGTATTCCATATAAGCGACCTCAGTAGTCATTAGACATCGTGGGAGACCATAGTGGGATGCTCCGCGGAGCTCACGGACTTCGAACGTGGTCAGGTAATTGGGTGTCACTTGTCTCATACGTTTGTACGCAAGATTTCTACACTTATAAACATCCCTAGGTCCTAAGGTTTTTAACATGGCTGTCAATTAACGACTGTTATATAATACAAAATTTTCAAAAACACAGCTCTCAGTCTCGAACACAATTAATTTGTGACCTAGGTTTCGGTGTCACACCTACTTCGGACAAAATTAGAACTAAATGTTACAGCATAACGTACCAAAAATACGAAAGCTGCGGTCATACCTGACAGCGTCAGATAGTTAGAATTAAAATGAAATGCAACAGAGGTGCAAGCCACTAAGGGCTGCCATGTGTCCTCTGCTACAGTCAACACAAAACTGAAACATCATGTGACTTGTGCGCCACGGCAACTTCAAGACAATACCGCCATCTGATGGCTAATTGGTAAAACAAGCTGTTTTGTAAGCATCTCTCATAACTGCAGAGAGGGAAATAAACGAACACCTGAACAGTGTACATGAAGTAATTACATTAGCGGCATACTGCATGATATAAAATACGAGTACAACTAATGAATGACTGGCTGTGGTACAAAAGTTCCATAATAAATACATAAAGAAGACATATACGAAATAATCCATCAAATGACATTACTGCTTGCTGTAATAGATACGTTATAAAAACCAAAAAAGTTTTTCAATTTACGTGTATGAGCCGTAAAAAGTAGAAAGAAAAGGTATTTCTGAATCTGCAAGAAGTAGTTGGTACATCAAAGTGTTAGCTCTCGTCAAGCAGCGGCTTTATACCATTGAAATAACTTCTTCCGCGGAACTGCACCTGCTCGTTGAGAAAAAGTCCGTCATTCGAAAGTAAATGCTTGAAAATTTCCAGCTCCTCCAAAATATCAAGTTTGCGCCATTTTTTACTTCCCTATGCAAAATTTCCAACTACTCAACCCCTTTAGGAGAGTGCCCTGTGATTAACAGGTGATCTGCAAAAGAAGAATTAGGGGCAGACGAACCGTTTTTCCTCAGAAAATGCTCTTTACAGCGAATTGAAAAGGCACGTCCTATTTGACCAATATAATAGGCACCGCAAGTGTCACATCAAATCTCGTAGACACCAGAATTCTGCAGAGGGCTAGTAGTTGACTTTAAATTATGGATGACATTTTTCCTCACGTTGTTATTTGTAGAAAAGGCAATATTACATTTGTATTTAATCCGAAGCAACCTTGAATCTGGTGTGGCACTCGACCTAAAAATGGAATTGAGAAGAATTTTTTTTTCTCCGGTTCTTCTGGGACGCTGATGAAAGAACCAAGTGTAGCACCCTTCTTGCCAATCTTCTTTCTGAGGATATCATCCCTCTCTGCAGTTACGAGAGATGTTAACAATACAGCCTTTTTTATCAATTAGCCGCCAGATGGCGGTATTGTCTTGAAGTTGCCGTGGCGCACAAGTCACATGATGTTTCAGTTTTGTGTTGACTGTAGCAGAGGACACATGACAGCCCCTAGTGGCTTGCACCTCTGTTGCATCTCATTTTAATTGTGACTATCTGACGCTGTCAGGTTGTAACATGCGCTAATGCACACGATACTCTTTAAAGCCTGTACTATGGTAAGTTGACGGGCTTCACCTTAAGAGTATCGTGTGCATTAGCGCATGTTACAAGTGGCTCCCGGTGACAGGACATCCAGTTGTTGTAGGTCACAAATTAATGTGAATACCGAACAGTGGATGTTCAGTGGCACGAATTGTAATAATATTCAGTAAAGTATATAGCAGTGAACGTCAAGTACGGTGGAGACGTGTAATTTGCATTCAGCATGGACAGGAACGTAGACACGGTAGATGTGCCGAGCGTAATGGAAGATGCGTATGGCAATGACAGGAGTGTACGCAGCCAGATAACAGATGGCGTTAGCGGTAGACAATTGGCGTACATACAATATCACGAACATGTTAACGAACAGATTGAAATGTCGAGATTGCCTCGAACACAGAAAGGGATAAAACAAGAAGTAGAGGATGACTTTGTAGATGATAGTGGGTACGTGAACGAATCCACTGACATGTTTGATTCTCCATAGATAAAGAGAGAACCGAAAGAAACTTTTGAAGTAGGATCGGAACACACCGATTCCATAGAACAAAACAGTGTGAAAATTTTAAGCATGAACGATTTATTTGAACAATTAACCAAACAAATTGCAGGACAGAATAATCAGCTTAAAACACACGTTGCCGAGCAGCTCAAAACGCAGAATGATCAGCTTCAGAGCCGGCCGGTGTGGCCGTGCGGTTCTAGGCGCTTCAGTCTGGAACCGCGTGACCACTACGGTCGCAGGTTCGAATCCTGCCTCGGGCATGGATGTGTGTGATGTCCTTAGGTTAGTTAGGTATAAGTAGTTCTAAGTTCTAGGGGACTGCTGACCACAGATGTTAAATCCCATAGTGCTCAGAGCCATCAGCTTCAGAAACAAGTCAGTAATCAGGTTATTCAGCTTAAAACACATGTTGATGAGCAGCTTAAAACACAAAGTAATCAGCTTAAAACACACGTTGACAAGCAGCTTAAAACACAAGTTGGTCAGGTTAAAGCACAGGTCGAAGAGCAAGGAATTAAAATTAGTAAACAAATAGAACAGGTAGAACAAAAAGTGGGTAGTTTAAGCTCTGTAGTAAATACTATGAAGTTTGAAATTGACACAATTAATAAAAATATGGATACTATGCAGGGGGAAACTGACAACATTAACAGTAGGTTTGATGTTGAAATTCTCAACATCCAAGAAAAAGTGGAGCCTCTGGTTGAAACAAAAGTAGACGAAAAGGTTTTCGGTCTTAAAACTGAGATCGTAAACGAATGTCAACACGGAATCTCACAGTTGAAAAAGGCAGTTTCAGACACTGAAAGAGATTTAGGCGAAAAAGTTACCGGATGTGTACAAAAATGTGAACAAAATACTTCGAAAATTCAAGGCAAAATTTTCGATCTTGAGAGTAAAATTAAAGATAGACCTGGTGTTGTCTGTAATGGCACACCACTTACGAAGCTGTTAGAAGCTGAGGAACGCTTCGATCCCGCCAAGTAACATAACGGATGGCATCCGTTAGATTTCATCAAAAATTGCGAGAGAATGTTTCCTGAACACTTGTCTGGTCAGGAAAAGATAAACGTAGTAATTAGCGCCTTAGCAGGTGACGCTAAGCGCTGGGGAATTAATTTGAATACCGAAAAAATGACGTTCGAAGAATTTAAGCAAAAGTTTACGGAAGAATATTGGTCCGAACAAAAACAGGATGATTTGTGGCGCGAGTTTATGGTTCAAATGGCTCTGAGCACTATGGGACTTAACATCTATGGTCATCAGTCCCCTAGAACTTAGAACTACTTAAACCTAACTAACCTAAGGACAGCACACAACACCCAGCCATCACGAGGCAGAGAAAATCCGTGACCCCGCCGGGAATCGAACCCGGGAACCCGGGCGTGCGAAGCGAGAACGCTACCGCACGACCACGAGATGCGGGCGCGAGTTTATCATGGCCAAACTTCATGATAACAGGGGCAGGAATTCTTTGAAAGATTTCTGCGAATATTGGTACCGGAAGTTGACGCATTTAAGAGGAAGAAGATCCGATTCAGAAATCATCTGGGAGCCATATAAAAAGCTTCCAGAAGATTCGAAGAGATACGTGGGAAGCAATCATCGCAGCTTCCAAGCGTTTCTCGGGAGGGTCGAAGACGAAGACCACTGGCGCGAAAGTCGTGCCAATTATCAGAATTTTGGTAATAGAAATAATCGTAATAATGAGAGAGAAATGACAGCGATGGGTTTCGCGTCAATATGATACAGAGAGGTAGAGGCAGAGGATGAGGAAGAGGGAGTTATTCAGGTCGCGGTAGAGGGTACACCGCACAAAATAATAACGACGCGGGAAACTGATTTCCGCGAACGTTGCGGGCCAAACGGAAGCGGACAGTATATACCGGCCCCGATTTAAGAAATGTTACCGGACCGACAGTAAAGTTATGAGACAGGTTAGAGACAGGCGTGGAACGACGCAACGTGTTGTTGGGAAACAAGCGTCAGGTGCGAGCGCTGGTGAGTCTACATTCAGGTTAACAGGCGAGTGGAGCATCAGAGGGCAACGCCCCTGCCTAACAGAACAGCTGTTCAGAGAGAAGCCGCTAGCGATGAGGCAGCATTAGGTACGAACATTGCCGTAAGAACTGGTGAATACATTACGAGTGGTAATTCCGTGGCGAAGGAAATAGTAGATAAAACAGTGGATACACAGAGAGGTGCGGTTAGCAGTGTTAGCAATAAAGTAAATGGCGAGAATGAATTTGCAGAAGTAACTGATTGGCGTGTGCAGATCGACGATCTGTACAAAGGCCTTAAGCAATGTGAGTGGGAGGATTTTAAGAAGGCGTATGAGGCAAGGAAGTTAATTAGTGGAAAAGGAAATAATAGGGACGTCGATAAGGTGACGTGGCCCAAATTTGAAGAGGAGAGAGTAAATAGCGCCACGCAAAGTACGCGTGCTGCCGATAGGACGAAGGTTAAAGATAGGAAGGAATTGGAGGATGAAATCCTTAGCATTGACGAGACAGTAACTTCTGTTAATGATCCGCCAACAGTACAAGCTGCTACCGAAAGGCACCGTGGGGAAGGGGCAGGTAATTACCTAAAAGTAATTGAAGTCCACGAGGATTACACTAAATATGAAGTAACAGTGGATGTGAGTAAAGCTGATAATGAGGCCGTTTTGCCAAAAGAGGATATTGAATTAAAATTAAAGCCTGACGAAAATGCAGAGGAAGAACTTAGTGCCTGTCTCAGAGAAGCTTTTGTGTTAGAACCTGAAAGCGATCCAGAATGGTCGGACTCGGGCGATAATTCAGATGACGAGTATTTCGGTACTAGTGAAAATAATGGGGATACAGCTAATTGCGATATTGTACCTATTGATGACGAAGTTTCAAAACAAAATCCAGATGTTGAGACTGAACAAAGAAAGAAAGAGCCACCGGACGACTCAGTCTTTATTTTGCAACGAGTTCAAGTAAGTAAAGACTTTGAACTCCAGAAACCGAAAAAGGCGCCAGATATAAATGGTTCACAGGTCAGGAACGTATCTTGGGACGATGTCACAGTCGACCAAGGTGCGTTGTGGAAAAAAAAAAAAAAAAAAACAGGAAGGGGCATGATTTAGAGCCTGGTGTAGATTTATTTCGGATTTTGAGAATGTCATGAACACAGTACATGATGAAACTACTGGGTTCCCACCGGAAGAAATTTTGTTAGGCAGCAGAAGTAAAAGTTTAATTGAAGAAAAACTAGAGTTTCCACCTTGTACAAGCTTGGGGTTGAGTCAAAAGAAAGAATTAGTCAGAAAAAGGGCAAAGCAAAAAGCTGAATCTAGATCTAAAAGACACGATAAAAACCTGAAAGTTTCAAAATTTAAAATTGGAGATTATGTTCTTTTAAAAACCCACGAAAAATCTAGTGAACTGAACCATGAAATTTCCAAATTTAAACATATTTATAATGGACCGTATATAATACAGAACATTCCACACAATAATGCTTACTACCTGATCTACCCAAAATCCAAAAGACCTTTAGGTGTAAGAAATGTTGTGGACCTGAAACTGTATGTTCCTAGGAAGTGAGTGACCTAAGTACACTCAGAGAGCAATTTGCCGTAAATATGCTGTATCTTATACAGAAACTATTTTATTCTAAATGTAACAAATCTTTGTAAATGTATGTATACAAATGTCAGTGGGCTAATGTAGTTATGTGAGTTTCAGATTACCAAATGTCCTATAAATGTAAAGATGTATGGATAAAAGGGTTGAAAAGAAAAAGCAAATGCTGTAAGCCAAATAAAAGATGGGACTGCCGAAAACCAAAGTGGACAGTATATGAGTCATAATATAAAGAATTGCCAAAAATCAAAGAGGGCAGATAAATAGTCAAAGGAGAATTGTAAGTGTGGTACAGGATATGTGATAAAATGATGTGAAATGGACTGCCCAAATCTGAATAACAGGCAGCAAATATGTGTAGTAAATTTTCTGAATATTTTTTAGTAAGTAAGGAAATGGACTGCCATTCAATGCAAGCAGCAACAAATTGTTTTATAGTATATATAGGTATTTGTATATGCTTTTGTAGTTAAGTGCTTGTGTTCTAAAATTTGATTTTTATTTTTCTGAGAAATTTAATAATAATGAGTAATTTGCTATTTAAATTATGTTGTGATAGGAGGATGGATTGTGCCAAAGGAACTTAAGTAAATGATAGGTAAATGTTCTCGATATATTAAAAAGTATAGACCTCTATAATGTGCGAGAAAGGAAGTTTAGTGATACAAAAATTTATGATGGTACATTCACTCAAAGATTCAGAACCACTGTATAAATATAAAGTTCAGTGTTCCCATCAAATTTGCAGTTAGTGAAATTTACTGGAAACAGGGGCATGTGTAACAACAACAACGCTGTACTATTGTACATATAATAATTTTTTTCTGAATTTCGATAGATTAGTATAATCGATGTTCTGATTTCATTTCTTTTTTGTTTCATGCCATTATGTTAAAGAAACTGTAAAGAATTTTCGATGTGAATATTAATGTTTATGTCAAATTTCAAGCAATATTACAACAAAATTGAAATGTAAGAAATGTTGAAACTGTTGTAAGATGTTAAAGTGGTAATTGTGCGCCTGGTCCATACGTAGGCAATGTATTAGAATAGGTAGGATGGAAAACCTCGGGTGAATACCCTGTCTGTAGGGGAGCGGTAAAAGGTGGATGGCAGGCGAGCGCGGGAAAATGCACACGGGCGCTGTACGGCATAACGGGCTCGGCAGTAGTAGTCGGAGTTGGGCATCGGTCTGTGAAACACGTTCTGGATCGAGGAGGCTCTCCTGGAAAACGTGATTTCGTTGAGCCTCGGATGTGTCGTTTCCGACGCCTACACAGCATGGCAATATTCCATAGGCACTAAACGGAAAAGTATTGCGACGCTAAGAAGAAGCAAAGTACCGATACATCAAGAGCCATAGCTGTGATTGTATGTGTGCTCTGTGCCTCGCCATCTCGCCGCCTGCCAACCGCCGCATCGATACGAACAGGTTGAAACTTTTAGTACTGTATTCGTGTGGACCAGTGTTACTTTGTTCCATACTGTTCAATAACAACTTAAATTTTACCAGAACTGTCCTATCAGTTAATTATCCTCACAACTAACCTAGACAGGCTCCTTTCCACATGTTGTGCAATCAGAGTGTCCCGAGATGAAGAATTAAAGTTTATGTTAATAATAATTACCTGCAGACCTATCTATGTTAGAATGATGTTTAAAGAACTTTGTTGTTAATGAATATATAGGTAAATAACAAAGGTCAGACAAAGTTGGAAGATAATTTTGAAATTGAATTAGTAATGAAGTTTAATTAATTTGAGACAAAAATAATGGTATTTAAATGAGCAGGAAATAAGACAAAAAGAGTAGTAACTCGTATATTGGAAATCCTGAGTGCTTAATGATTCCAATAACCAAAATTTTCAATACAGTGATCATAACAGTTTCAGGTTCCCCCCCCCCCCCCCTTTTCTTTTCTATTCATTTGAATTCTGAAGTGTACTGAACTGATTTGACCAGCAAAGTTAAAATCAATATAAAACCAAAATTTATCAGTGTTTTACCTTTTTCAAATTTGACATTGTATGTGTGTTTCGAAAGTGCTATTTCTAGGGTAACCTATGCCCGATTTTAATCAGATCAATAGACAGTACGAAGTTTGTAGCAAACATTATAGTGTAGTGTTATGTATTTATGAATTATCCATATTGGTACAGAAACTGAAATTATCAGTTCAGTAGATTTTCCGGTTCTAAAATTTACCATATTATGCAGTGTTACTACGTATTGTGTGGCATGAACGTACATCAACTTGTACAGGGAAGAAACTTAGTTAATGCCTAATTAGGCTGGCGACCGTATTATTAACAAATAGGTAGCATCTTCTGTGTTGTTTCTTGTCCGTCCTAACGTATAGTTGCACTTCGGACTTGCTTGCCATATCATTATTATCACTGAGTGGGTGTAAGTCTGATTTTGCCTCCATTCAGGTACACGCGGTCAATATCTATACTAAAATCCTTACTCTTAAGGTGAAGCCCGTCAACTTACCATAGTACAGGCTTTAATGAGTATCGTGCGCAATAGCGCATGTTACGAGGTATGACCGCAGCATTCGTACTTTTTGGTACGTTATGCTGTAACATTTAGTTCTAATTTTGTCCGAAGAAGGTATCCCTTGTGACACCGAAATCTAGGTCACAAATTAATTGTGTTCGCGACTGAGGTCTGTGTGTTTCAAAATTTTGTATCCCATGGCCCACTTTTTCCGATGTGGTTGTGAAGTGGAAGCGTGAAGCGACACGTGCAGCACAAAAGCGTACAGGCCGACCTCGTCTGTTGACAGAGAGACTAACGACTGTTGAAGAGAATCGTAATATGTAATTGGCAGACATCTATGCAGACCATCACACAGTAATTCCAAACTGCATCAGGATCCACTGTAAGTTAGGCGGGAGGTGAGAAAACTTGGATTTCATGGTCGAGCGGCTGCTCACAAGCCACACATCAGGCTGGTAAATACCAAACGACGCCTCGCTTGGTGTAAGGAGCGTAAACATTGCAGGATTGAACAATGGAAAAAGGTTGTGAGGAGTGACAAATCACGGTAAGCAATGCGAAGATCCGATGGCAAGATGTGGGAATGGCGAATGGCCGGTGAATGTCATCTGCCAGCGTGTGTAGTCCCAACAGTATAATTCGGAGGCGTTGGTGTAACGGTGTGGTCGCGTTTTTCATGGAGGGGCTTGCACCCCTTGTTGTTTTCCGTGGCACTATCACAGCGCAGGCCTACATTGATGTTTCATTGTTTTATGCACCTTCTTGCTTCCCACTGTTGAAGAGCAATTCGGGGATGGCGATTGCATCTTTCAACACAATCGAGCACCTTTTCATAATGCACAGCCTGTGACGTAGTGGTTACATCACAATTACATCTCTGTAATGGACTGGCTTGCACAGAGTCCTGACCTGAGGCATATAGAACACTTTAGGATGTTTTGAAAAACCGACTTCGTGCCAGGCGTCACCGACCTCAGTGCAGCACTCCGTGAAGAATGGGCTGCCATTCCCCAAGAAACCTTCCAGCACCTGACTGAACGTATGCCTGCGAGAGTGGAAGCTGTCATCAAGGCTAACGGTGGGGCAACACCATACTGAATTCCAGCATTACCGATGGAGTGCGCCACGAACTTGTAAGTCATTTTTAGCCAGGTGTCGGGATACTTTTCATCACATAGTGTACATAAGTGAAACAGAATCACACAGAGACAATGGGACTGATTCGTAATATTTTTATTTATGTAGTTGCTACTTCGACGTCAAAGACTGCCTTAAGGCTCTAATGTTGTCAGGCTAAGTGAATAATAAATAAATAAATGTGATTTTATGATAACGCTAACGACATTAAATCCAACAAAGTGGACTGCTAATTAGGACACCATCTACACACTGAAACATCCATTAACGTTCTTATGGTTCTGATAAACATAGTTCGTAAGATTAATAAACGTAACGGAATGTTTCAATAGGTCTTAAACTCATAATCTTGCCCGTTTCTACTTAATATAAACCAGTGAATGGTCTGCTGCAGCTGTATGTGATTTCTTATAAATAGCGGTGCCAGAAACAAAGATGGAAGGTTAGAGCTTAATGTCCCGTCGACGACAAGGTCATCATACATGGAGCACAAACTC
Source organism: Schistocerca serialis cubense (assembly GCF_023864345.2). NCBI lineage: Eukaryota > Metazoa > Arthropoda > Insecta > Orthoptera > Acrididae > Schistocerca > Schistocerca serialis. Next base: position 761,246,226 of record NC_064641.1, on the reverse strand, counting down.
CAGGGGAAGGACGGGTAAGGAAATCTTTTCAATGGGACCATCCCGATATTTGCCACTAATGATTGGGGGGGGGGGGGGGAGGAGGACATGAAAACCTGAATCTGAATGGGAAAACATGAATTATCGTCTTTCCAAATGCGAGTCGCATGTCGTACCACTGAGACATATCGCTCGAGTGCTTTCGGAAATCGAAGGATAATGCGGCAGACTACTTGACGAAATTTTCGACCGCGTGAGAGATGTGCCATTGCTCGCAGGTCGCCTAAGAAAGAAACTGAAACAGTGGCGAAACACTTCTTTGACCTTTTACAAGACGTGAGGCTGACAGAGCCCGTAACTGAGCAGCAAGTATTCACAATATCTGGTTCTAAGGAATGAAGTATGTTACAGACGCATAAGTGGGAATATAAGCTTCTTTATTAAAAACTTAAATACACAATACTGATGTGCCACAATTATATTTGTTTAATTTGTTTAATAGTTAATTTGATCCGGCTTGCAGCTTTCTAGGTCACCAGACAGCTTAAAAGTAAACAGAAAGTCACACAAAACCAGCGAGAGTTTTTATCTATACAAAGATAGATTTTCCAAATATATGTAACCTCTGACACCATCTGTGTATCTATACGAAAACGCAAGAATAATGAAATTCACAAACAAGCAATGAAAAAATAAATCTTATATTACTTTACACTTGAAGATTGAAAGTATAATTATGTTCGGGCCAAAAACGATTCGACAATAATTACTGGCGCCGGTCGCGGTGGCCGAGCGGTTCTAGGCGCCTCAGTACGGAACCGCGCGACTGCTACGGTCGCAGGTTCGAATCCTGCCTCGGGCATGGATGTGCGTGATGTCCTTAGGTTAGTTAGGTTTAAGTAGTTGTAAGTCTAGGGGACTGATGACCTCAGATGTTAAGTCCCGTATAACCCCCCCCCCCCCCCCCCCCCCCCCCATGAGCCATGGACCTTGCCGTTGGTGGGGAGGCTTGCGTGCCTCAACGATACAGATAGCCGTACCGTAGGTGCAACCACAACGGAGGCGTATCTGTTGAGAGGCCAGACAAACGTGCGGTTCCTGAAGAGGGGCAGCAGACTTTTCAGTAGTTGCAGTGGCAACAGTCTGGATGATTGACTGATCTGGCCCTGTAACTAACCAAAACGGCCTTGCTGTTGTGGTACTGCGAACGGCTGAAAGGAAGGGGAAACTACAGCCGTAATTTTTCCCGAGGGCATGCAGCTTTACTGTATGGTTAAATGATGATGGCGTGCTCTTGGGTAAAATATTCCGGAGGTAAAATAGTCCCCCATTCGGATCTCCGGGCGGGGACTACTCAGGAGGACGTCGTTATCAGGAGAAAGAAAACTGGCATTCTACGGATTGGAATGTGGAATGTCAGATCCCTTAATCGGGCAGGTAGGATAGAAAATTTATAAACGGAAATGGATAAGTTAAAGTTAGATATAGTGGGAATTAGTGAAGTTCGGTGGCAGGAGGAACAAGACTTCGGGTCAAGTGAAAACAGGATTATAAATACAAAATCCTATAGGGGTAATGCAGAAATAGGTTTAATAATGAATAAAAAAATAGGAGTGCGGGTAAGCTACTACAAACAGCATAGTGAACGTATTATAGTGGCCAAGATAGACACGAGGCCAATGCCTACTACAGTAGTACAAGTTTATATGCCAACTAGCTCTGAAGATGACGAAGAAATTGAAGAAATGTATGATGAGATAAAAGAAATTATTCAGGTAGTGAAGGGAGATGAAAATTTAATAGTCATGGGTGACTGGAATTCGACACTAGGAAAAGGGAGAGGAGGAAACATAGTAGGTGAATATGGATTGGGGCTAAGAAATGAAAGAGAAAGCCGTCTGGTAGAATTTTGCACAGAGCATAACTTAATCACAGCTAACACTTGGTTCAAGAATCATAAAAGAAGGTTGTATACATGGAAGAATCCTGGAGGTACTAAAAGGTATCAGATAGATTATATAATGGTAAGACAGAGATTTAGGAAGCAGGTTTAATTTCTAAGACATTTCAGGGGCAGATGTGGACTCTGACCACAATCTATTGGTTATGAACTGTAGATTAAAACTGAATAAATTGCAAAAAGGTGGGAATTTAAGGAGATGGGACCTGGATAAACTGACTAAACCAGAGGTTGTACAGAGTTTCAGGGAGACCATAAGGGAACAATTGACAGGAATGGGGGAAAGAAATACAGTAGAAGACGAATGGGTAGCTCTGAGGGATGAAGTAGTGAAGGCAGCAGAGGATTAAGTAGGTAAAAAGACGAGGGCTAGTAGAAATCCTTGGGTAGCAGAAGAAATATTAAATTTAATTGATGAAAGGAGGAAATATAAAAATGCAGTAAATGAAGCAGGCAAAGAGGAATACAAACGTCTCAAAAATGAGATCGACAGGAAGTGAAAAATGGCTAAGTAGGCATGGCTAGAGGACAAATGTAAGGATGTAGAGGCTTATCTCACTAGGGGTAAGATAGATACAACCTACAGGAAAATTAGAGAGACCTTTGGAGAAAAGAGAGCCACTTGTATGAATATCAAGAGCTCAGATGGAAACCCAGTTCTAAGCAAAGAGGGGAAAGCAGAAAGGTGGAAGGAGTATATAGAGAGTCTATACAAGGGCGATGTACTTGAGGACAATATTATGGAAATGGAAGAGGATGTAGATGAAGATGAAATGGGAGATACGATACTGCGTGAAGAGTTTGACAGAGCACTGAAAGACCTGAGTCAAAACAAGGCCCCGGGCGTAGACAACATTCCATTAGAACTACTGACGGCCTTGGAAGAGCCATTCCTGACAAAACTCTACCATCTGGTGAGCAAGATGTACGAGACAGGCGAAATACCCTGACTTCAAGAAGAATTTAATAATTCCAATCCCAAAGAAAGCAGGTGTTGACAGATGTGAAAATTATTGAAATATCAGTTTAATAAGTCACAGCTGCAAAATACTAACGCGAATTATTTACAGACGAATGGAAAAACTGGTAGAAGCCGACCTCGGGGAAGATCAGTTTGGATTCCGTAGAAATGTTGGAACACGTGAGGCAATACTGATCTTACGACTTAACTTAGAAGGAAGATTAAGGAAAGGCAAACCTACGTTTCTAGCATTTGTAGACTTAGAGAAAGCTTTTGACAATGTTGACTGGAATACTCTCTTTCAAATTCTAAAGGTGGCAGGGGTAAAATACAGGGAGCGAAAGGCTATTTACAATTTGTACAGAAACCAGATGGCAGTTATAAGAGTCGAGGGGCATGAAAGGGAAGCAGTGGTTGGGAAGGGAGTGAGACAGGGTTGTAGTCTCTCCCCGATGTTATTCATTCTGTATATCGAGCAAGGAGTAAAGGAAATAAAAGAAAAATTCGGAGTAGGTATTAAAACCCAGGGAGAAGAAATAAAAACTTTGAGGTTCGTCGATGACATAGTAATTCTGTCAGAGACAGCAAAGGACTTGGAAGAGCATTGAACGGAATGGACAGTGCCTTGAAAGTAGGATATAAGATGAGCATCAACAAAAGCAAAACGAGGATAGTGGAATGTAGTCGACTTAAGTCGGGTGAGGCTGTGGGAATTAGATTAGGAAATGAGACACTTAAAGTAGTAAAGGAGTTTTGCTATTTGGGGAGCAAAATAACTGATGATGGTCGAAGTAGAGAGGATATAAAATGTAGACTGGCAATGGCAAGGAAAGCGTTTCTGAAGAAGAGAAATTTGTTAACATCGAGTATTGATTTAAGTGTCAGGAAGTCGTTTCTGAAAGTATTTGTATGGAGTGTAGCCATGTATGGAAGTGAAACATGGACGATAAATAGTTTGGACAAGAAGAGAATAGAAGCTTTCGAAATGTGGTGCTACAGAAGAATGTTGAAGATTAGATGGGTAGATCACGTAACTAATGAGGAGGTATTGAATAGGATTGGGGAGAGGAGAAGTTTGTGGCACTACTTGACTAGAAGAAGGGATCGGTTGGTAGGACGTGTTCTGAGGCATCAAGGGATCACAAATTTAGCATTGGAGGGCAGTGTGGAGGGTAAAAATCGTAGAGGGAGACCAAGAGATGAATACACTAAGCTGATTCAGAAGGATGTAGGTTGCAGTAGGTACTGGGAGATGAAGAAGCTTGCACAGGATAGATTAGCATGGAGAGCTGCATCAAACCAGTCTCAGGACTGAAGACCACAACAACAACAGTTAATTTGATCCGGCTTGCAGCATTCTAGGTCACCAGACAGCTTAAAAGTAAACAGAAAGTCACAGAAAACCAGCGACAGTTTTTATCTGTACAAAGATAGTTTTTCCAAATATATGTAACCTCTTACACCATCTGTGTATCTATACAAAAACGCAAGAGTAATGAAATTCACAAAGAAGAAATGAGCAAATAAATCTTATATTACTTTGCACTCGGCGAAGGCCGCGGTGGCCGAGCGGTTCTAGGCGCCTCAGTACGGAACCGCGCGACTGCTACGGTCGCAGATACGAATCCTGCCTCTGGCATGGATGTGTGTGATGTCCTTAGGTTAGTTAGGTTTATGTAGTTGTAAGTCTAGGGGACTGATGACCTCAGATGTTAAGTCCCGTAGTGCTCGGAGCTACACTCCTGGAAATGGAAAAAAGAACACATTGACACCGGTGTGTCAGACCCACCATACTTGCTCCGGACACTGCGAGAGGGCTGTACAAGCAATGATCACACGCACGGCACAGCGGACACACCAGGAACCGCGGTGTTGGCCGTCGAATGGCGCTAGCTGCGCAGCATTTGTGCACCGCCGCCGTCAGTGTCAGCCAGTTTGCCGTGGCATACGGAGCTCCATCGCAGTCTGTAACACTGGTAGCATGCCGCGACAGCGTGGACGGAACCGTATGTGCAGTTGACGGACTTTGAGCGAGGGCGTATAGTGGGCATGCGGGAGGCCGGGTGGACGTACCGCCGAATTGCTCAACACGTGGGGCGTGAGGTCTCCACAGTACATCGATGTTGTCGCCAGTGGTCGGCAGAAGGTGCACGTGCCCGTCGACCTGGGACCGGACCGCAGCGACGCACGGATGCACGCCAAGACCGTAGGATCCTACGCAGTGCCGTAGGGGACCGCACCGCCACTTCCCAGCAAATTAGGGACACTGTTGCTCCTGGGGTATCGGCGAGGACCATTCGCAACCGTCTCCATGAAGCTGGGCTACGGTCCCGCACACCGTTAGGCCGTCTTCCGCTCACGCCCCAACATCGTGCAGCCCGCCTCCAGTGGTGTCGCGACAGGCGTGAATGGAGGGACGAATGGAGACGTGTCGTCTTCAGCGATGAGAGTCGCTTCTGCCTTGGTGCCAATGATGGTCGTATGCGTGTTTGGCGCCGTGCAGGTGAGCGCCACAATCAGGACTGCATACGACCGAGGCACACAGGGCCAACACCCGGCATCATGGTGTGGGGAGCGATCTCCTACACTGGCCGTACACCACTGGTGATCGTCGAGGGGACACTGAATAGTGCACGGTACATCCAAACCGTCATCGAACCCATCGTTCTACCATTCCTAGACCGGCAAGGGAACTTGCTGTTCCAACAGGACAATACACGTCCGCATGTATCCCGTGCCACCCAACGTGCTCTAGATGGTGTAAGTCAACTACCCTGGCCAGCAAGATCTCCGGATCTGTCCCTCATTGAGCATGTTTGGGACTGGATGAAGCGTCGTCTCACGCGGTCTGCACGTCCAGCACGAACGCTGGTCCAACTGAGGCGCCAGGTGGAAATGACATGGCAAGCCGTTCCACGGGACTACATCCAGCATCTCTACGATCGTCTCCATGGGAGAATAGCAGCCTGCATTGCTGCGAAAGGTGGATATACACTGTACTAGTGCCGACATTGTGCATGCTCTGTTGCCTGTGTCTATGTGCATGTGGTTCTGTCAGTGTGATCATGTGATGTATCTGACCCCAGGAATGTGTCAATAAAGTTTCCCCTTCCTGGGACAATGAATTCACGGTGTTCTTATTTCAGTTTCCAGGAGTGTATTTAATCACTGGCACAGATTACTGTAAATGGTGAATGTGATGAACGGACCAAAGAAGAACGGGTAGGGGGGGTGAGGGAGGGGACAAGTGTGAGATGGTGTCAGTGTAGTGTGGATGGGGTCTATTTATACTATTTACAACAAGCATATTATCTAACGGTCAGAAAAAATTAACTGACTTCTGCTACCTTACTATATGTGAATAATGGAACTATATTAGAACATTGAGGATTATGCTAGGATTCTTTGATTGTTGCTTACTGATAGTTCGAATATTGAGTAATGTTAGGTTTCTGCCTCTTGCTGCTCTATGGAGAACCACACGTTTAGTGTCAAAAGAATGACGATCGTTCAATGCATGTTCCGGGAAGGTATAATCTTTCTTTTTCAGTTTGCAACCTCTTTTATGTTCAGTTACTCTAGTAGTTATAGCCCTACATGAGCGACTTGCATATAATTTGCCACGCAGGATACAGGAAATGTTATGTAGGTGGAATCTTATGTGGACTGTTAAACAGAGTGTAGGCAGCAATATCCCGTAATACCCCTGGTGCGTATTTCCCGTATTTTCTGGCAAGTACCTTTGAGGTCCTTCCTACATGTCGCAATCCATTATTCATCCTTACTAAAGTAGCTGCAGCCAGATAATATTTTCTTAATATAAGAAAATATTTGTTGCAAGCAGCCTGCTAGCTTCCCACCCATATTCTATTGATTCCTTCCTCACCTTTGCCACTCCCACTCTTTTCTCTTGTCCATTTATCATATTCACCAGTTATTTTTGCATACAACATGGTAGTCCGTGTCAGTATTTACTTGCGAACTGTTTTTGGCCTGAACATACTTTTAATCTTTGAGTGTAAAGTAATTTTAAGATATATTTGTTCATAGCATATTTCTGAATTTCATTATGGTTGTGTTTTTGTGTGTACTTTTACTTGTGAAAGGTCACATATCTTTGGAAAAACCACCAATGTACAGCTATAAACTCTCGCAGATATTATGTGGGCTACCTGTCTAGCCCTTCTTTGTCTGTGGATGGTCTACAAAGCCGAAAGCCGGACATAATGAGCTATAAAATAAATATTACTGTGGGACATCAGTACCGTCTATTTAAGTTTTTAATATGTCAATGTTCCTCCAACTATTGACCTTTTTCATATCTACCTCCTGCGGTGAAGATCCTTAAAACGAAGCACGTAAGCTTCTCAACGGAATTTTCTAGCGAGATTCCTTTTCTGTTTCCAGCACAGCTAAATCTGGTAAAAAATTAATTTAAAGCTTTCCAGACGTATCTAACAGAACCCACGGCTGCTGCAAGAACTGAGCGTCGTGTTTTCAAGTCAAAAATGTTTTAAAAATGCTTACGTTCCACAGTGAGTCAGAAACGATTATACGGTTTGGCACAGCCATCGGATGGAGTGCCAATGAGCCTGCGTTTGATTCCCGGCTGGGTCGGAGATTTTCTCCGCTCAGGGACTGGGTGTGTTGTCTCTATCAGTATCATCTCGTCACCATCGACACGCAAAAGATTTTGCACGAGGCGACAGGTCAGCCCGACAGGAGGCCCTAGCCACACGACATTCCCATTTTTCCATCAAATGGAGAAGGGTAGTGCGATCGTTTAACCGATGGGAGAGCGTAACAGAGATGTTGGAAAATTTTGACAGACGTAACTCGAAGAAATAAGCCGTACATCTCTCTAGGCCCACTTGGTAAACTCCAAGAACCATCTTTCACGTAGTAAACCATGAAAGTTCTGCAGCCTCCTACATGTCTGTCCCGTAGACATCGAGCAGATAAAATTTATGAAATAGCAGCTTGCTCAGAGGCGCAGAAGCATTCATTCTTCCCACGCTCCATCATTCATTCGATGAGGAACGGAAATAATGCGCAATTCAGTAAAAAGTGATCTCTGCCACGGAGTTTATAGTGATCGCAGAGCGCAGGAGAAGATGTAGATCTCCATATTACGTTAAAATGAAAGAGGAAGAATTACTGATTAATTTTTTGTAAAATAATGCACTGCGTACTGGAAAAGATATTGAGAATATGGAAAGAAGAACTCAAAGGCACCAAGAATGACATCAGAATTGGAACAAAAAAAGAAAAAATAGAAGTGGACTGTTTAGCTTTTGCAGACGATCTGGCAATAATTACAGAAAACGAAGAAATAGCTCAGAACTACCTGGAGAAACTACAAGAAGTTTCGGCCAGAGCTGGACTGCAGATTTCATTTGAAAAAACCGTGTATATGTCTAATCATAGAAATAACAAGAAAAATCTTATTACTAAATACGGCAATATTAAGAGAGTAGAAAAATTTAAGTATTTAGGTGAAATAATTCAAGTGAATGGTTTAGACAAGAGTGCAAACCAGGCGAGAGCAAGGAAAATGGAATTTGCTTTTCAAAAAACCAAAGACATATATAACAAAAAAAACATTTCGATTCAAGCTAAATTAAGACATTATAAAACTGTCATTAGACCAGAATGCCTGTATGCATCGGAGTGCCTAACTCTTAACAAAAAGGGGGAAATAGAAAACATGGAAAAGAAAGAAAGGAAAATTTTGAGAAAAATATTAGGACCGAGAAAGATTGGAGAAGAGTACAAGCTAAAGAGTAATAAGGAAATATACAAAACTATTGAGAAAGTGAGTGAGGCAATGCGTAAACGCAGACTAACGTTTTATGGTCACCTGTCGAGGATGGATGGAAACAGACTAACAAGAAAAGTGTTTGAACATAGTAACAGGAACGAAAAAACCAACAATAAATGGATACAGATGGTGAAAAAGGATTTGGCCTATTTTAATGTCACCCGTGAGTCAATCAGGGACAGGGAAAAGTTTAGACAAATAGTGAACGAAATTAAGTGTTTTCCAGAAGAAACGAAACTAAAGAATAATAACAGGAAATGGTCGGAAGAGCGGAGGAGGAACCACTCGAAAATGATGAGGAAATATTGGGAAGAGAGAAAAAAATATCAAAAAGCCGGGCAAGTGAATTGTTGAACGTGGTCCAAAGATGGCCGAAATCGAAAGAAGAAGAAGAAGAATGCACCATTTTGCACAAAAAAGGACTAGAAGAGATTCGTTAAGTAAGACAATAATTTTGGTCGCTAGACAAATACACTTATTAGCAGTTTACATTTTTACATTGATATTCAAACTTACGTATTTGTTCGAAGTTATGTATTCGTTCCTGTTTGGTCTGAAAGCACAGAATTACATATTACTTCCTCTTTACGTACACTGTTAAGCTGTTTTAAATAATTAGTTTATTCTGTTTTTGTTTTGATCCTAGACTCGCTTTATCGTTGAAAGCGATGATGACACTCTGCCACTGGCTTGATAAGCCTTTCAACGAGAGGGCCACATCATTGCATCTACCAGCTTTGACTTATGGACGAGACTGTTGGACGTGAACAAAGAAAGATCTGAGCGGAATGCAAGCGAGAGAGATCTACTTTATTCTGAGAGATCCATAGTAAGATGAGAAGGCACAGGATAAGAAAAGAAGCAGTACGTAACAAACTACAGTCATTCCCGTAAAAGAAAGTATGGAGAGAAATAGGCTGAAATGATTGCCCGCGTTAAAAGAATGAGAAATGAAAGACTGCCAAGGAGGGATCTGGAATGGACAGCTTATGTAAAAAGACCAATTGGAACATCAGAAACAAAGTGAAGAGATCTGACGAAGGATGATGTTAATTGAATAGGCCTACAATGGAACGAGTTCATGAACGATAGACTGTGGCAGAAAAGAGAAGATTCGAAGAGGTTCTGTGAAATACCTGTATCAGCAGAAACGTTTCAGGAAACTAAGTAGTGTTTTATGTTTTTCTTCTGAAGGGAAGAGATTACTCGTTAAATAAAGAATCTCATAAGATCTAATTAGAGCGTTACAATACTGATCCTACGACTTATCTTAGAAGATAGGCGCTGCATCAAACCAATCTTTTGCTGATGACCACAACAACATGGTGGAGTGCAGTATGTTTTAAGTGAAATGAAGCAGGGACAGCTTTTGTAGATTTTGAGAAACGGCCTGACAGTGTCGACTGGAATACTCGCTTTGAAATTCTGAAGGTAGCAGGGGTGAAAAACAGGGAGCGAAGGGCTACATATAACATACACAAACCATACGGCATGAGTAGAGAGGCAAGAAAGGGAATCAATGGTTGACAAGCGAGAGAGAGACGTTTTTATCCCCGATGTCATTTAATCAGCATACTGAGGAAACCAAAGAAAAATTTAGAGAAGGGTTTAAAGTTCAGGTAGTAGAAATAAAAACTCTGAGGGTTTCCGATGACGCTGTACTGTAATTCGGTCGGGAATAGCAAAGCACTTCAAAGAACTGTTGAAAGGAATGGACAGTGTCTTGAAAGAAGAATGTAAAATGAACATGAACTAAAACAAAATCAGGGTAATGGAATGTAGTCGAATTGAATCACCCGATGCTGACGCAATTGGATTAGGAACTGAGACAGCAAACGAAGTAGATGAGCTCTGCTTTTTGTTCAGTAAAATGTAGACTGGCACTAGCAATAAAAGTGTTTCGACATCGAATATAGATTCATGTCTTTTCTGAAGGTATTTGTACGGAATATCGTCTTGTATGAAAGTGAAATGTAGACGATTAACTGTTCAGACACGAAGAGAATAGAAGCCTTTGACATGTGGTGCAAAGAAAGATGCTGAAGATTAGATGGGTTGATTATGCAGCCAGTGACGAGGTACTGAACAGCATTGGGAAGAAAAGAAATTTCTGTCATATCTTGACCAAAATAAGGGATAGATTGATAGGACACATTCTCAGACAGTAAGGGATCACGAATTCAGTACTGAAGGGAAGTGTGGGGGGCGGTAAGAACTGTAGAGGAAAACAAAGAGATGAGTACAGTAAACAGGTCGAAAAGGATGTAGGTTGCAGTAGTTATGGTTATTGCCTTTTTTCTTTTACGGGATTGACTGTAGCTTGTTACGTACTGTTTCTTTTTTTATCCTGTGCCTTCTCATCTTACTATCGATCTCTCAGAATAAAGTAGATGTCTCTCGCTTGCATTCCGCTCAAATCTTTCTTTGTTCATTTAGTACACAAAACCAGTTATTCGGAGATGCAGAGCCTAGCACACTGTTGAGTAGCGTGAGAGCTACATCAAACCAGTCCTTGGAATGAAGTCGACAACAGTATGTGATAGGTAAATAGAAGCATGGATGAATAGCTGATTCATGCACAGATGTATTTCGCTTCACCAAAGCATTTAAAATAAAATAGTTCGTTTATTTTCCTTTTAGTTTAGCCAACATACCTTCATTTTGGACTCAAGTGGGAAGATAGCAGCCAGGTGAATAGAGTTATACGGTTTGTGTGTATGTGAGGCGAAAGGGGTTGGAGACTGGTTGTGAATGACGATGTTTGGGTAACGTTTTGTTGATTTGAGAACGAGGTAGAGTGGGGAAAGGAACGCTGGAGGGGGAGGCGGCCCTTATATATGCAGCTGTTTGGGGCCCCTCGTCAATGTACGACCACGCCTATTTATTTGCCTGATTACTGATTCTGGTAAAGCTTACGCTACTGAGAGAACGGTGCTGCATCCGCCAGTTGTTGGAAGAAAACGCAGTATTAACACTGAAACTAGCCTAATTAGATAGTTCATAGAGCAGGAAATATGTTCCAAAGATTGGTGTAGTAAGATAACATTCATTTATTTGATGTTAGTCATATCTACTTCAACACTGTATTAAAATGACCTTTGATGTTTATACTTGGGTAACACAGCGGGTCGTGTCAAAGTGAGATGTGAGCTGTCAGTTATCGGCAAATAGGTTACCGAAGTTAGAGGTAACGCCTCCGTGGTTAGAAAAGGGACGATTCATAACGCACTACCTGATCAAAAGTATCCCGACACTTATTAGTGGACATTAGTATCGGATATGTCCAGCCTTCGCCGGTTTGATGGAGACAGTTCCAGTGAACTTCTAAATGTTTCTGGTGGGAAGAACTGAGAGCAGAGGAGGCACTGATGCTGGACGCTGGGATCTGCAACAAAGTCGACGCCCGACCACACTCGTACGACAGTGCATAGGTTTGAGTTCGGGACTCTGGGCAGGCCAGTGCAATTCAAGAGTGTTATTATCCACAAACCATTGTCTCACACATACTGCTTTACAACAGGGTGCATTGTCTTGCTGATACAAACAATCGTTGCCCTGAACTGTGTCTCTACTGTATTTAGTACACAATTCCGTGAAACAAGATCGTATCCTTACGCACTTAGCGTTTTGTTAAGCGCAATAAGGGGACCACACCAAAACCACGATAAATACTCTCATACCGAAACACCATATCCTCATTACATCAGTGTTGGCACTAAACATGACGCCAGGTAAAGTTCTCCACCGTTCCATCGGATTGCCATTACATGATTCATCACTCGTAATCACTCGTTTTCAGTCATCTACTGTCCAGTGCAAATGGCTCTGAGCACTATGGGACTTAACTTCTGAGGTCATCAGTCCCCTAGAACTTAGAACTACTTAAACCTAACTAACCTAAGGACATCACACACATCCATGCCCGAGGCAGGATTCGAACCTGCGACCGTAGCAGTCGCGCGGTTCCGGACTGAGCGCCTTAACCGCGAGACCACCGCGGCCGGCTACTGTCCAGTGATGTCGCTCTTACACAAAAGCTCAAACATCGTTTTTTGTGTTTTTACCGAGATGTTTGGCTTATGAAGAGCTCTTCGACCATTGTACCTAATTCTTCTTGACCAACTATGAGCAGTCATTGTGTTGACTGGACAGCAAGTAGCGCTTTGGAACTCACGAATGATTTCTAGCGCTGATTTCGTGCGATTTTATAAAATCACCCTCTGCAATGTTAGACGGTCCTTTTCTGTCGGTACACAAGGTTCAAACAGTGTTGAAACGTTCCTGATGGATTTGTTTCTGAGGTGACTTTCCATGACTAGTCGACGTTCGAAGTGACTGATCTTCGTTGATCGAGATATTTTTCTGACTGTCTGCTGTCAGCACAATACTCCCTGTCCCCTTATATTCCGGCGGGTCCGCCTGTTGTGACATTTAGCGGTAAATTCTTCATTACGTTGCGTGTTCTGATACTTTTGATCGGGTAACGTTTAAGGTGCTGTCACGTGGAGTTACTCAATTTCACGCATAAAGAGAAATTGTTGGAAATGCAGGCTTAGCTCTTGTTCACCAAGTTACACACGTGATTCTTGGAAATACTCGCCTGCCAAGAAATCACAAGAAGTGTACGAGTACTCTCAGCTTCGTCTCCTGTCTGTCCATCGGGATGGGCGTTGTATAGCCTCCCTGGCCCTTCACCACGTTTACATTTTTCCTGTCTTCTATCTTTGAACATTTAGTCATTTGTTAAGTCTGTAAATAAGATATTTGTTTCTTTCTAAGGCTATCACATTATTTTAGAGAAATATTGGAACTAATTCGAGACATGTCCTATTACGCAGTAGGGTGAAACTATGCTGTGCAGAACCATCCAGCTGTATTCCTCTACCTGCGACCTTCAGAAGAAAGACTCCAGGACGATTTAGCTTGTTATGTAGCCCTTTGCTTCCTCTGCCTCCACAGCACTACTGGATAATGAAAAACAAGTTTTTTAAATCCACTGACTGACAGAAGAACTGAAGCACCCGAAGCCATGGTCGGATGTCAGCGTAAGATCATCCCCCGTTGCAAGACCAACATGCAGCAATGGGGCATCCTTCCAGCTGATGGAGACGTGTCCTGCGAGTGCAGAGCGACACAAGGTCCGGCCATTATCTCATATGCCTTCTACGGGAACAACCTTGCACAACACAGGATTTTATCGAGGCAAATAACAAATATTCTTAGAAGGTACACATGTTGGGGTGCGCCGCGATCAGTATGGCTGAAAGTGAAGAGCGCACTTCGGACTCCACAACCGCAGTATAGAAACTTTTATTGTTCCAAGACGACCGCTTCCAAGAGTCTTATGCTGACATCATCTGATCTTATGGAACTTGCTATACAAGTGCAACGTTACATTACATGAGAAAGCACAAAAGGCACTCCACACATACATATTTTGATAAAAGACACATAGTTGATAAAATGTACACAGTTGATAACATCCTCGTACCATCTACGCTTATCGGCGTCGCACATAACTCTCCAAAACTTCCCACATAGCATTGTGCGACAGGCGAAATGTTAATATAGAAGCAGCAGAGCCGGTGCAAAGTCACCTGTCTTGCCGCTGGATGCCCTAAGTAGTAAACGCTTAAACTCTTTTGCCGTGAATGATACGAAAATGCCACGTACGACCCGAAGACAGTGCTTTCTAAGCACCAGACACAGTTCAAAAATGGCTTCATTGTGTATATCCATTTGGTTGGCTGGTCGATTCGTGAAATATCCAGATTTGTTTGGCATTCGGATATGACAGTAGCCCGATGTTCGACTGCATGAAATCGTGACGGCAAGCATACACGTCATTGCGTGTATCACTTACACCATCCAACGGCGAGATAGTTAACTGTATACCGTATTTGCCGCCTCTTCGTTAACACTCCGCCCGTAGCACAGTGCAGTGGGGCAAGCTTCGTAGAGTCTTGTCCGACGCTGATGTACATGAATGGTACGAGTATGTTACCAACTATGCACTGGTCGACTACGTGTATCGAGATATGTATATGTGTGGAGTGCCTTTTTTGCTTTAGCTTCAGGCAATGTAACACTACTTGTATAACAAGTTTCATAAAATTAGGTGACGACAGCATAAGACTGGAGAAATCTGTTATTTTGGAAAAATAAAGGTTTCTATACTGCGGTCGCGGCGTACGAGCTGCGAAGTGTGTTCTTAATTTCCAAGCAAATAACAAGGCCTTCGTAGTCACTACATTCTGGAAATACTGACCTGACACGTAAATGAATGAATGTACACATTGTCTTCCAGTTCCGTTAGGACTACTTGTGTGAAATTCCGAACTGCGGTGCTATCTCGTGACCAACTGAGGAGCTACGGTCCTCGAAGTTTCGACAGCCGTGCAGAAGGTTAAAGTGTTTGCATCACTACGGCAACAGTCCTGGTGCCGAATGTAACAGTGCGTGTCCGTCACTCGTCGGAAAATGACGGTGGAGCAATGCGGCAACATCAGGTTTTCCGAGTCCTCTCATCGTTCGTAGATGATAGTTTACCGAATTCGACCCAAATACCGAGAGGCAGGTCCCTGATCACTCCTCAACGACAACGTCCCAACCCACAAAACGAAAATTGTGTGCGAGTTTTCGTCCTGCAAACAGATCACAGTGCTGGAGCGCCCCCTATATTCGTCAGATTCGGCCCTAGACGGTTTCTGTCTTTTCCAAAACCGAAGTAGGCAATGAAAGCACAACGTTGCGCCACAATTGAGGGCATCCAAGAAAATTGTACTGCAATACTAAATACAGTTCCAACAAAGGACATGAGTGATAATTTCGAAACACTTTTGAAACGATTTCACTTGTCGTCAGAGGAAGGCTATTTTGGATAAATATAGCGAATATAATCCATAAACTTTATTTTACGCAGCCACAGTCCCAACAGAACTTTGTATACATGCACGCCATCGGCAGATATGTAGACGATTAGAGTTGCAGTTCTCGTGCCTGGGAGAAGGGTCACCAGAAGAATTATCCTTGTGTTTAGAATCGTTACCAGGCCTGGTAGGGTATATAAGCGGAATAAACAACGTCAGATGTTGAGTGATCACTATGAAGAATACAAAAATACTGAGTGAGTGTTGCAGCCTCCTGACAGAGATCGAAAAGGGCAGCATTGTGTGTGTCCATTTGGTCAGCTGGTCGAATCGTGAAATATCCAGATATGTGGGGCATTGAGATGTGACAGTTGCCCAATGTTGGACTGCGTGAGTACGCGACGGCAGGCACATACACTCTCAAGGTTTTGGTCGACCACATCTCACCTACACAAAAGAGTACTAAGCACATCGGAACCACTTCACATCAGCGCCCACCGTCCGAGAACAGGTAATGGACTCTCTGCAACATTGTGTCTTCCTGCATCATTGGTGGGAGACTACCAGCACTCACACAATTGAAATATCGCTCCATGTGCAGTATTAAGCAACCGTTTTTCCGGAAACAGTCACCCAACTTATAAAAATTCATAACCAAAGACCCATTTGATTGGAATATTTCATTGACGGCACAGGAATGTAATGAACAACAGTACCAGTGTTGCCGGTAACAGATTAACGGAACCTTACGTTTTTTCCCTCTTGATTCGGATTTGCATGCTTTGAGAAGTGTGAGAACGCCGAAAGTATTCTGAGTGCTGGAAAAAGCACGCAGACCGCCAGGGACGGTAGAGTCGGCTGCCACCCCTAGAGCTAATTTGCAGAAGGCATGCCAAGGGACAGTCGAGGGTCAATACGCCACCTTTCATCGGCCATGCTTTTGTAGTGCTGCGCCGGGACGTCGGGCTTTGGCTCTGAGCACTATGGGACTTAACATCTGTGGTCATCAGTCCCCTAGAACTACTTAAACCTAACTATGCTAAGGACATCACACACATCCATGCCCGAGGCAGCGGTCACGCGGTTCCAGACTGAAGCGCCTAGAACCGCACGGCCACACCGGCCGGCGTCCGGCTTTATTCTGAAGGGACACAGATGGATCTCCCGTGGTGCAGACTCCATGTGCAAACATTTTGCAACTTGCAAGTGGAGCGACAAGGTTTGCTTTGTAGCAGAACGCTCTGCTGATTGAGTTGACTGTGCGGAAAATAAATGATGTCGCAGTGTAAGAACTGTAAGCATTGGCTAACGTAAGTAAACTACAGATTAGTGAGAGAAACGCGACGGTGATGGCGAAGGCTACCTCATTGGTCAAAGACAGGTAGAGAAAAAATGAAGCGACTTTTTTCTACGGAAGATGGTAAGATGAACGATATTCATTAACCGCTTAGAGGAAGGGGGACTGGTGTTTTCTAAGGATCGTTTTTATCGGTCAGCACTCGTAAGATCCGAAGCCCAGCCAATCTCAGTTTAGTAAGAGATACAAAACGCGGCAATGCGATGTTTCCCTGTAGGAAATTTTCAGTCAGAAATCACCCCTCGATCTTCGGGAGCCTCCGCCGTCAGGCTTCCACACTGAGAGCCATCGTCGACTCCACTGGTCTTCCACGTCATTACGGCTGATGTACTGGGGACCTGGAAAAGCTTGGAGCTGATCTCCATTTAGTCGCTGGTGAGAGTCGTTGGTTCTGCCAATGATTGATTCTGCAGCCGCTTCAGCCTCCACCTGCAATTCTTTGGTGAGATCCAGCTGAAACCGTGAGGCGATGTGCAGCGACATTAACACCATCCCATAGAAATTCGGTTACTTCAGGTTCCATTCGGAACACTTGTATTTTAACGGCAACGAACAGTTCGCTTTCTACTCTTACCACAGGTGTGACGTATTCACTTCTGTAGTACCATCTGTTTCCAGTTAACATTGCGACATTCACTCGACCCTTCATGATTACAACTGAACTGAATTGCGCGATTATTAGTATCTCCCTTCCTCTGACCCCTATGTCAGATATGCTAAGGCCGCATTATACTAACGTTGATACGATTTTTCATTTGTTTTGTCAATAATTTTATCGGAATAAATCAAATCGATTGTGATTCGTCTTCCATTTAGTAGTCATACGTTTGCCCAGTCATTTTCTTCGTGGGCACCCTGATATTATTACTGAAGTGCCGAGACAACATGTAATTACACCTTTCACCCAACGACACGAACTCAGCACAATAGGCTGTAGGGTGATAGGACTGGACCAAAGTAACACATTAGGCAATCACAATCGACAGTTGCATTTGACATTTTATTTGGTAACTTTAAACAAGGGAACTGCACAAATAAAACCATCAGATGTTTAAAACTACCACACATCTTTAAAATTTACCATTCAGGTTAAAATTAATTATTTCAGTTTTAAACATCCATCAAAACGCGGCACTTATGGCCTATTACACATTTACGGAAATGAGTAAAATTTTATAACTACGTACTCTTTTATTACGACAGTGATCGTTATTACCAAAATAATTCAGTTAATTTAGCATGTAACATATAAAATTTCATGTGAGCAAACAAGCTCGTGATAGTCATCAACTAAGCTCAGAAAACGGACGCTCGCCCGTTCAACAGTTACCAATACAGGCTCGACAAGGACCCCTAAGATGGGAGCAGCAAAGGTCACGAATGGGCACGAGAAAATCCCAGAACTAGTGGGTATCTACAACAGACTGACATCTGCCTTCAATAACTAGAAACGCAATAACTCATTACAAAACGCCAGTAAAATTAATACATGAAATTAATTACAATATCGATCTACTGTCATTGAAGGATTTCTTCACGTGTCTCTCAGACACGCTATTAGTTCAAACAGAAACGTAAGGGTAATGTTATTACAATTCAGAAATATATATATCGACTGGCCATCTTAACTCCATGGTATGATATAAATACAATAACCAGGTGGTACGTAAACAAGGACCAGCGAACTGTTTTCAAATGGTTCAAATGGCTCTGAGCACTATGGGACTTAACATCTTAGGTCATCAGTCCCCTAGAACTTAGAACTACTTAAACCTAACTAACCTAAGGACATCACACACATCCATGCCGGAGGCAGGATTCGAACCTGCGACCGTAGCAGTCCCGCGGTTCCGGACTGCAGCGCCTAGAACCGCATGACCACTGCGGCCGGCGAACTGTTTTCAATAGCGGTTAAACCTTGACAGTAGGGAGCTACAACGGAATGTCTCAGCACTGCAGGCCGTCGTATATGTTAACGATCACACCACTGTTGTGGCCACATGTAGTAAGTGATGCTTCACGCAATGGAGAATGGCAAAACAGAGGCAGCCAGCGACCGAGGCGTTGTGAAGTAAATGCGGCACAGCTAGCCTTGCTGACAGTAGCAGTCTGCCAACAAGCTGACGCAAGGACGCATACAGACCGAGCGCCGAGCGAATCCTAGAGAGTGCTGAGTAAGGGGAAGTGAGGCCATCACGCTAAGTTACGCTGCAATATACTGCGGGAGTAGTAACAAAAAGCTACCACCGAGGGTAAAAAAAAACGTCCTCCTGCCGGATATAAATAGTGGAGCGCATGCAGCAACAGACAGAAGCCATTAGGAAGCAGTTCGGATCTGAGGATGGACGTGGTCCGTGTCCCAATGTTCAATCTTCGTAGGTGACGATTCCGGAAGTCTCTTCCAGCTCGCAGAAGTCATCCGTTCGCCGCCAGATGTCAACTTCAGCTCTGGCGGTCGGGCCTAGCTCGGTCGGCACCATGGCTGACTAACTACCGTGAGAACTTCCAGCAGGTCCGGCCGCAGCGCGGTCTTGGTCACAGGCGCCGCCGGGGACTGCGCGTGGTCCGTCCATGACGGCACCTCGCGGACATCGCGACTGACGGCTTCCCAGCCGCCGGTGCCGCAGGCGTCGGCAGCTGACCTCACGGCGACGAGTCCATCTCAACCACAGGGCATGCTGGCTTCAGCGGAGCACTCGTGGCCTTAGGCTCCGAGTGCTGTCAGTGGCGCGCGTGGAGCGCATTGTCGGAGAATCTACACAGCAGCAGCCAGGCGGAGGGATCCGCAGGGCCGGGCAGCGGCGACGGGGGAGAAATTGTGAAGAAAGTTCAATAAATAATTGTAAAACTCCACGCTGTCTCAGTCTTTGGCGCAGCCACTGTGTCTGCTGCTAACAAGTGGAGAGAAGGCGTAACACCACACACACCTTAAAACACTACGAATTAAACCAATTAAAATCAACACATTGTAGGACAGACTCAGTAGGAGTAGTGACGGCCGCCAAAGAAAATACAGTCAACCGCACAGAGCCCAGTCGTGGACTCCAACCACAATTTACAGGACAAGCAAGACCCTTACCCTCTTGCTTGTTCGACGAAGCCAGCCGCCGCAGATCCCGATGCCAGGAGACATGAAGCAAGCGGAGAAACAACACCAACGGCTTCCCAGTAACGTCTCTTTCCATGCCGGCGATATTTGTCACGGCCCCGTCACCAGGGTAAACAGCCCCTTGTGGACGTGCCCTGGATGCTGGCTGACACCGGACCTTAGCTGTCCGCCACAGTTCCCAAAACGCCGTTACTCCTCGGCTTTCAAAAGCAAAATCACTCCCTCTTCCTCAGCTTCTCCTCTCGCTCCCGATCGGCCCGGTAGGTGGCGCCGGCGCGCGCTCTGCGCACGCCGCCGGAAAGATAACCCATACCGGCGGCGGGAATATCGCTGATCGAACCACGCGGCTCAATTACGACACCTGCTGTTCTTACCTTGCAGTTTAAAACTAAGCTACCTTGCTGTAGGTTGCGCTTAACACCACAATACAAATGGCTGCACTTCGAGTGGTATCATTATCGGGAAGCTAATGAATGGTGCACATCGCGTTCACCAGTGAATCGCGTTTCAAAAATGGCTCAAATGGCTCTGAGCACTATGGGACTCAACTGCTGTAGTTATCAGTCCCCTAGAGCTTAGAACTAATTAAACCTAACTAACCTAAGGACATCACACACATCCATGCCCGAGGCAGGATTCGAACCTGCGACCGTAGCAGCAGCGCGGCTTCGGACTGGAGCGCCTAGAACCGCACGACCACCGCGGCCGGCTATCGCGTTTCTGCACTACCCCGGATCACCATCGTTGGCGAGTCGGGGCAACCTTGGGAGAGGTCCTATTTTTGCAAACGTCTGGAGAGGCACAATGGTGTTACTCCTGGTGTCACGGTGTGAGGAGCAGTCGGACATTTCATGTATGGTAATCATTGAGAGAATTCTACCAGCAGAATAGTACTCCACGGACATCCAGCGTCCTCATATGCTATCTCTCATAAGACAGTTTTGTAGTGCTATTATTCAATAGGACAATGCTCACCAGAACATGGCATGTGCGTTTATGAATTACATGCGTGATGATGAAGCACTCTCGTGGTCGGCGAGATCTAGATAACTTTGTGCAACAGAACGTGCATGGGAGCAGCTCGGAAGAAAACTCTGTCCCAGTGCTATTTTCCAGATCAAGGGCCGTTCAGAACAGTTGTCATCTAAATTGTCTCAGGAGACAATAAAGACTTTATGACACCCGTACCATGCAAATCAGTGCGTATATCCAGGCCAGAGGAGATACAACGTTACACTGACAAATACGTTAACAGAGCCAAGCCCTTTCTAAATTTGCTTCGATATTGCCGGCCGGGGTGGCCAAGCGGTTAAAGGCGCTACAGTCTGGAACCGCGCGACCGCTACGGTCGCAGGTTCGAATCCTGCCTCGGGCATTGATGTGTGTGATGTCCTTAGATTAGTTAGGTTTAAGTAGTTCTAAGTTCTAGGGGACTGATGACCTTAGAAGTTAAGTCCCATAGTGCTCAGAGCCATTTGAACCATTTTTGCTTCGATACTGTAATCAGTGAAACAGCAACACATATCCTCTCGACCCGTGAAGTGTACTTTCGTTTCCCGCTCCCCTTCCCTGTACTTCACCTTTTTGTCAGGCAACGTAAATGCCTGAAAGTCTGCAATTTCCCAGTAAAATGCTTTTCTCCATGAGGAAACGAATTACAATAGACCTCATATTTTTGGATTATATCACTTGCAACCTAAAGTGTTAAAAATTTAATTTAAGCAATAACTGTTGGATATGGAGTAATAAGATGCGTTATTGTGGTACAAATTTACGCGGAATATAATCGGTTATCGTAATTATGTGAGCAGGAGTACACAAAGCTTCTTGGGAGGCGATTTCCTGCGGTGTGTACATTCGGAAAATAGTGATCTCTGATAGCATAGGTTCCTAGTCTGGGAGTCGTGCACTACTCCTCCCTTGCACAAGTAGCGAGGTGAGTATAAATTTTACAGGGGAGCGCAGGAGGCCATCATGTCTGAAATATATGTCAGTCATATGATAATCAAGAGAAATTCTGACAAGAATAACTTTTTTTTAACATTCTGTGGTGTAATGAGAGTCCACTATGTGTAAAAGTTTCGTTTATCTGGCAACGTTTGGAAAACTCTGTTCTGGAAAGAGGAGCACTCCATTCATGGTGTATTCCAGTTGCCGCTATGAAATAGCGGTGGATTTTTCTCCCAACATCAGGGTTTAGGCTGGCATTCTCCCGAGAGAACACAACTTCATTAGCTGTCATGTAGTCTCATTGCAGAACATGTATCAGCAAAAAAATAACATTATTTTCCGTGCACTCACGGCACATTTTATAAATGAGAATACTCAATTACAGTTGCACCTTCTCAAACGTTTCCAGTCCGAAGAAAGACACTATTCATAAAATATTTCAAATTGGGTAATAGATAACAAGTTTAAAATCACTGTCACAATAAAAGACAATGTTTCAAACATTAAATCAGCTGCCGTGCTCTCAAAGCTTCTATATCTCCCATGCTTTACACATTCTTTAAATCCCATTGTGCAAGAAACAATACAATAGTCGGTACACGAAACTGTTGATGAAGTCAAAACAGGAGTTATGTTTTTAATAAAGAGTCGGTTTGTCTTACACGATCCTCCCGAAATACAAGGAAATTAAAAAAAAAAATTCAAATCCAACCAGTTACTGCCAAAATGAATGGAAATGGTTCAGTTTAGGAACGACTCTATGATGGTATCAATCACTTCCAACGAAGCCACAAATCGGCGCCAGCAGTGGCTGTTAAACTAGACGTACAGAGCGCCCCAGGAGGAATGGTCAGTATGTGGAACGATGATCAGAAGCAAAAACTTCAGATGGACTCTTGATCAGTTCCGAATGGTTTCCTACACAGAACACATTTACTATAATTTCTTTCTGCTCGTGGTGTGCACGTATGTCTTACTCAATCTCTTTGGTGTTTTATTCTAGCTCAATATACCTCGTTGCTTTCATTCTCTTTGCACGGGTCCTATTTCTGCCATTAAATTAACTCGCTGAATGCAAAACTGTCCATGGTGCTTTGTAAGTCGAGTAGCGCGAGGACATGAGAGTGTACATGCGCTGGGTAAAATACCACACATCTACACTAATGAACATAGGGCGTATGTAATAATGGAGATTTGCTGTGTATAATAATGAAGATATGGTGTATGTTTACGGTTTGTGCGATGGTACAGAGCCTGCTGCTGTTGAAAAATACCGTCGGCGCTTTCCGACGTGTCGAAAGCCCTGATCGTAGTGTTTACCAGAGATTACACTGCCCTGCATGAAACTGGTATTTTTAGAAGATTCCATATGTTTCTGTACTTGTGGTTTAGCAGCATCCCTGAATATTCCTCCTGCGACTCCTTGTACTGTATGTTTTTAGGTCAAATGCATATAATTTCAGGAACTAGAATATTAATTTCAGTAATATTGTTGTCTTCGTGTTATATTTCGTTTTCAATAAAATTATGGAAGCGCAGTTTCTTCTTGCCCATTTCGGATTGAGAATGGCAGATGTGGTCAGTTGGTTGCTGTAACTCATTCCGGTGAGATTGCTGCCTTTGTTGCTGAGACTTAGCAGTCTTGTTTCCTTTTATTCTTAAAAAAAAATTGTAGTTACATCTTTGCTCCAGGCTTTCTATTCCACAAATTCCGTCTTTAGCCCTTGAGAACATCGACCTCAATTTCCTTTCTGTGCTTTACGCGAAATTATTTTCTACGTTCGTTGTGATACTTCTTAATAATTTTTCTCACTTGTCGCAATTGAGTCTCTTAATTTCCGATTGCAGTTTTCAAATTTATGATTCAAATCGCGACGACAGTTTTAATTTCGTGGTAACTGTCTTTAATAGTTTGCAGAATTTGAATTAGAAGTTCGCTGCCATCTTTGTGTATTATCGATTCACGAAGGCTTGTGAGTGTCGAAGTTTGCACTGACGACTGCTCAGTAACTACACTGTCATTTCCGATTACAGACTCACATCTTCCCAAAAAATTTAGAATTTATTAAGATGTTTCCAATTACTTGTACTTCCTGAATTTTTTCCGTCGTGCAACTGCTACATCCTTATTGACTATTAACTCCGCCACACTACTACAGTAGTTTATTCACATTCATTAATTGAAAAGAATCACCATCCTAATCATTTTTTAGCTGACATCTAATCAGTGTGGTCCTGCTTTTTATACGAGGCGCAGCTATGCAAGCGCTGACACGCTTACCATTCGTTGATTATGCCGATACAGTCTCTCCGAAGATTGCATTGGATCTCGGTCCGAGCACGTATCCCCTCCACTGAGGAATTATTTAAGAACAACGTAACTTTCTTACGAATTTTATACGAGATAAGCTACAGGTAGAAATTAAAGCATTAACCTAAATTCGTGTCAGGCTCAAACAACGGTCAGCGAAAAAACTGGAATAGCGATCGGAGCCGAATTCGGAAGAGAACTGCTGCTGGTGCGCGGTGGTAGTTGCCACATGTATATACAGTATTATACGCACACACTAAGTTGACAATTGGCGTTGTAGCTGGTGGGAGCGACTGTAAATGAGAAATGCATTTAAGATCATTCCTATCAGCCGCCGCGCTGTGTGTCAACTTAGTGTGTGCGTATAGTACACGGATTGCCGACACCAGTTACTTTCTACGTTGTTGACACAAATAAATACGCTCTGCTGCGCAAAGTTACGATTATGGAGCTTACGCTACATGTTTCACTGCAGCTTCCTCTTTCAGTACTTTCCCCCAGCCCATATACTCCTGCTATTTTTACAGCTCTTCCTTTTCCTACTACTGAATTCCGGTCTCTCTCTTAACTAAATGAATAATCTATTTCACCTGGTCATACATTTCGTCAATCTCTACATAATCTGAGGAGCTAGTTGGTATGTAAATTTCTACTTACTGTGGTGCGTGTTGGCTCCGTGTCTATCTTGGCTTCAATAATGCATTCGCTATGCTGTTCATTGTAGCTTACTCGCATTCCTGTTTTCTATTCCATTATTGAATCTACTCCTGCTTCACCACTATTTTATTTAGTACTTTTAACTTTGTGTCCGCCCCGATAGCTGAGTGGTCAGCGCGGCGGTCTGTCACGCCAAGTGGCGCGGGTTCGATTCCCAGGCTGGGTCGGAGATTTTCTCCGCTCAGGGACTGGGTGTTGTGTTGTCCTCATTATCATTCCATCATCATCAGTGGAAGGCAACGGGAAACCACCACTGGAATCGCTTCCCTAGACGCTCATGCGGTGGACCTCTCTGACGACGCTTCCCCCCATGACAAGACCTGCCATAAGGCAGAACACAAAGAAAAATTTAACCTCAGTCTGCCGCCGGCAGTGTTGCGAGGCGGTCACGCGCCAGACCGCTGCGGGCGAGGCGCGCACCCTGTGTTTGTGTTTACTTCGGCCGCTGTAAGTGCCGTTTTCCTTCTAGACCACCACGGCCAACAACTATCGGAAGAAGACATTACGTTTCAACTTTTGTTCCGACTTCGCCCGACCCAAGACCCTGGAGGTAAAAGGATTTATTCGCAATAAAGTTAAAATACCTCCAACAGATCTAATTGATATCCACTTGTCCACTGTTAGCAGTACCGTCTACGTCAAAATGATCAACGATGCGGCGTGTGACAAGGTGCTTGAAGAGGCAAAACGTGGACTGCGCTTCTGTGATTCCGACGGCAACGTCGGACACATTACCGTCGATCACGCAGGTCTCGGCACATGAACGATAAGTATCTTCGATTTGCCGTTCGAACTACCTGCAGACGTCGTCATCGAAGCGCTCCGTCCCTATGGCAACGTACTGGACACATGTTACCGAACGATGGGTACAATTTCAAACCTATCCCGTTTTAAACGGTGTTAGACAGGTCCGCATCGAGTTGCAGAAACACGTGCCTTCTTATCTACGTATCGGAGGCTGCCGTGCCATTATAATGTACGACGGCCATCCTCGGACCTGTTACGGTTGCGGGAAAGAAGGTCATCTACGGTCTGAATGCATTCAATGACGTGTCGCGCAGCTCCCGTTGTCGGAAGCGTCCGTCACACCCATGATGACCGCCCTACCGGTCACCTACGCAGCGGCTCTTGTCACGTCTACAGTTTCGTTCAGTCCGTCGCCCGGTCCATCAGATCGGCACGTCCCACCGTCCCAGTCACCTAAGGACGGTGCAGACGTCACACCTGACAACCTTGCCGCCGAACAGGCTCCCGCACCGGACGCTGAGGAGACCAGTACTTCTTCACAACACCTGTTTGACAATTTAGTTATACCCACCGACGCCTTCGAACCAGGTCGACGCTCCTCCTTGCCGTCGTCCGACACTGAGGAACACGTGCGCAAACAACGCTCGCCACGTAGGCGCAAACGCCGCCGCCGTTCACCCACGGGCTCTCAAAGCGTCGCCACCCGCCACGACGAAGACGACACCCAACCAGCCGACATTTAAACGCAGAGGTTGGCGGACAGCTTTCACGATTAACAAGACGTTTCGCAGGACGGGACCACCATGGAGGTCGCCACGCACACTGAAACGATCGGTGCGCAGGTTGAGACGCCTGTCTCCCCGCCGGCAACTCCAGATCTCTCTCACAACGACGCAATTCCCATGGACAATGGACAGACCCACGTCACAGGAGCATGGGCCGACGATGTTGAGGAAGGTACGCCCCCTCCTCCGGATGAGTTGCCTCCTCCGGACGGGGCTGCCTGTTAACATCAAAGGCGAGGCATTGCAACTGATGGGACGGGACTTCCTGTCGGTGCCCTCCTCACACTTCCCTTGGTGATGGTAGATGCGCGTTCACCAGCACTGAAACAAACGTACCGGTTCGCCACACTGAATATCAATATGATCGGCACTGCACCCAAGCTGCAGCTCCTATGTGACATGCTTCGGGCCTCTGACGTCGACGTTGCCCTTCTTCAGGAAGTACGCGTTGCCACACTACCATCGGTCTACAGCTACGACTCATACACGTCCACATGTGATGAACCAGGGCGTGGAGTGGCTTTTATACATACGCGAAGGAATCCCACTCAAGGACAAGAGAATCCTTCCCTCTGGAAGGGGCATGGCTGTTACCATCTTCGATACGCGCGTCATCAATATCAACCCTCCGTCTGGATCCACGAACCGTCGGCACCGGTCTAATTTCTTCGGACATGACGTGGCGCCGCTGTTTTCTGGGCGCTATGATCGCCTTATCATGGGAGGCCATTTCAGCTGCGTCCTCCATCCGCAGGACCAAATGCCTGGTTATTCACCATGCCCGGCGCTGCTCACCTTAATCGAAGATTTTCAAAAAAAAAAATGGTTCAAATGGCTCTGAGCACTATGGGACTCAACATCTGTGGTCATCAGTCCCCTAGAACTTAGAACTACTTAAACCTAACTAACCTATGGACATCACACACATCCATGCCCGAGGCAGAATTCGAACCTGCGACCGTAGCAGTCGGGCGGTTCCGAACTGCGCGCCTAGAACCGCTAGACCACCGCGGCCGGCCGAAGATTTTCACCTAGTGGACGTTTGTGAGAAAATTTATGGCGATACCCCCGGTTTTACCCATTATACAGCACATTCTGCGAGCAGACTGGAACGGTTTTATGTCTCTGCCCACCTTGGCAACTGGCAATGAATTCGCCCAAGTTGAACGATGGCCCCTTGCATTTTCGGACCATTGCGCCGTCGTTTGCTCCCTGGCTTTGCCACCTCAGTCAGTTTGGCGCAGCAGAGGTTACTGGAAGCTTAATACCTCCCTCGTTAATGACTCACACTGCCGCCAATGTATTGCCACTACATGAGCGTCTTGCGAAAGACGCCTCCCGCAGTACACATACACGTTCCATTGGTTGCTCAAATGTGCCAAACCTGAGATCTGAAAGGTATTCATGCAATGTGGCAAGGAAGCAGCATCATGGCATCGAGACACCACAAATTTTCACTAAGCCGTTCTCCGTGGGCTCGATGCGCACCCTCCATCACCTGAAACCCATAGGGAACGATAGCGTACTAAAACTCGTCTCCTCTCTTTCCAACGTGCAAGACTGCATGGTGTCGTGGTGCGTTCCCGACGACAAGATCTCTTCCACGACGAAATACCATGCACAATCCATGCCGCATCCGACCATTGTCGTCGACGACGACTTTTCGTCCCCAACATCACGACCTCCGACGGTGTTCACCACACAACACAGGTGGCAGTGGTGTCTGCCTTTGCTGAACATTACCGCCAGTTTTATGATGATGAACCGATGGCAACGCCACGTCCTGCTGATCTCCGTCCTTCCCCTGATCGGACACTCACCGTAGCAGAGTCAACGTCCATGTTGTCTGCAATTACCGCAGAAGAGGTGGTAGATGCGATCAACAAGGGGGCCGAAGAGCAAATCACCAGGACCAGATGGTCTCGCTGTGCTTCCTCGCTGGACGGAAATGATTCAGGAACTCTTTACTCTGTCCTTCCCAATTCCACCGGAATTCGTCATTGGCATTCTTCTACCTGTGCCTAAGCCGAAGGGAGGGTCTCATGTCTCTGCATATCGCCCCCTTACATTGATGAATGCAGACTATAAAATCTATGCACGCCTCTTAGCAGCACGCATATGCACCGTCTCACCTACGGTTCTTTCACTGGAACAGACTGCACGTGGTTGTGGGGCCACCTTGCAAACAGCCGTAGGAGAATGCCGTGACCTCATCGCGCTGGCGGCAGTTTGTCACCTTCGTGCAGCTCTGGTATCCATCGATTTCACGAGTGCCTTTGATCGCGTTCGACACCCAATCCTCCTCATGGTGGCGACACATATGGGGTCCCATTACCTTTTGTCAAGGCCACTCGCCGGTTACTACTTCTCGCGGTCCCAATGGGAGGCTAGTAGCACCGATTCCTATACGGCGCCCTGTGCGTCAAGGATTCCCTATGTCTACTTTACTATATGCCATTGCACTTGAGCCCCTCATCACTGGTCTTACTTCTAGACTGCAGGGTCTCACTTTACGTGGATACACCTTTCACAGCAGGGCTTATGCGGACGACTTTCTCACCTGCTGCTCCACGGAACTCAATGACGCCATCCAAAGAATCCACCAGTATGGACGTCTTTCTGGTAGCATTCTTAATGTCCGTAAATCGACTATGATGCGCATTGGGCGCGGCCTCCAGGCTAAACGGTGCCGACCCCACTCCCAGTCAATACCACCTTTCGTATCGAATTTACGAGCTCCACACACCGCACATTGGCCCTCCCTTACCGCCGGCTTTTAAAGTCGATTCGGCACCATGTCCGCGGTCAAGTGCACCGTAACTTAAACCAAATCCAACGTGTGTCCTATGTCAACATGTATGTCGCCCCTAAACTGGTACGGCAGGCCGGAGTGGCCGAGAGGTTCTAGGCGCTACAGTCTGGAACCCGCGAGACCGCTGCGGTCGCATGTTCGAATCCTGCCTCGGGCATGGATGTGTGTGTTGTCCTTAGGTTGGTTAGGTTTAAGTAGTTCTACGTTCTAGGGGACTGATGACCTCAGAAGTTTAGTCCCATAGTGCTCAGAGCCATTTGAACCATTTTTGAACCTAAACTGGTACACGTCGCCCAGATCCTCCCAATGCCGTTACTCCTTGGCCGCCGCATCCAATCAGCCTTTGGATATTTCGTGTCAGCAGGAGCACTTTTCAAAGTCCGCTACAACACTCTAACACTGCCTCCTGCAAAAGGTGGCCTCCAACTCGTCAACGTGCGGGCACGATCTTCTGCACTCTTTGCCCACACTCTGTTGCGGCACTGGCGGGGTCCGGTCCCGTCCTTAACACGCAGTCTTTTAGATATCCTCCGACCAGATTCTCTCGATCAACCGCTCAATGTGGCACCTATTTCTCTATTACTGTACCACGTCGCCAATCGTTTCATAGAACTCAGCAACGTTCGGGCCGATCTTCCAGTCACCCGTCCTCCCCGTACAAAAGATTATCGTTTGTTTGTGCTGTCCAACCCTTGCGACCCCATGGTGCTTCAGCACCCTGACATTAACTGGCAAACGGTTGGGGTGTGTGTGCGTGCACCCTTTTTAGCGTCGTCTCTGTCTGCACTCTGGTATGTTTTAGTCTATAGCAAATTCCCGACTAATAGCCAACTTTATCGCATAGGACTGGCCACCTCCCCACTCTGCCCTGACTGTCAGCTCGAAGACACCGACGAGCACCGTCTTATTTGCCCCCTCAAACGAAACATATGGCTCCTCATCCAACGAATCGTGGGCTTTTATCTCCGTGCCCCGCCAACGACGGTAACCCCAGATTTCTTGTTGTTGCCCCAGACATTTCACTACCCTCTTGCTAAGCATCACACACTCATCTGGTTTCGAGGTCAGCCTTTAGAACACCTCTTTCAGAGTGGTCCGCATACAGTCCATGATTTCTGGTACAAACTTGTGACCACGCATAGCACCCTCACCCGAAAACAATCTTACAGACAAACTTTTGCCGGTTATCTCCGCAGTGTCTTCCTTGACCCTACTCGAAGTTGGGGTGTGCCATACCTCCCCGTCACATGATGCAACACCCTTATCCACATTCTCATGCATCGAAAAAAAAAAGACAGAATATGTTATATTTTGATGTATTTAATGTTTTTCTAATATTTTTTGTTTAACTAAGAATCATTTGTATATGTTTAAATGGTACCTTGAAGAACTGTTGCATTGTGTATATATATCTGAGTGGTCAGTGTGGCGGTCTGTCACGCCAAGAGGCCCGGGTTCGATTCCCGGCTGGGTCGGAGATTTTCTCTGCTCAGGGACTGGGTGTTCTGTTGTCCCCCTTATCATTTCATCGTTACCAGTGGAAGGCAACGGGAAACCACCACTGGAATCACTTCCCAAGACGCTCATGCTGTGGACCTCTCTGACGAGGCTTCCCCCATGACAAGACCTGCCGTAAGGCAGAACACAAAAAAAAAATTTAACCTTATATTCATCTGGCCATAAGTCCTGCTCCTCCTGCCACCGAACTTCAATAACTCCACTTCACTAATTCCCATTATATCTAACTGTAACTCATCCCAAATGGTTCAAATGGTTCTGAGCACTATGGGACTTAACTTCTGAGGTCATCAGTCCCCTAGAACTTAGAACTACTTAAACCTAACTAACCTAAGGACATCACACACATCCATGCCCGAGGCAGAATTCGAACCTGCGACCGTAGCGGCCACGCGGTTCCAAACTGAAGCGCTTAGAACCGCACGGCCACCCCGGCCAACTAACCCATCCCATCCCCTTTTTTAAATTCCCTTATTACCTGTCCAGTTAAGGGATGTAACATTCCAAGCTCCGGTCAGCAGAATGCCAGTTTTCTTCAGTTTTCTTTCTCCCCACCCGCAGATTCGAATGGGGGACTATTTTAACTTCCGAATATTTTACCCAAGAGGGTGCCATCATCATTTAACCATATAGTTGGACTTTTTGCTCCCTGAAAAAATTACGGTTGTAGTTTCCCCTTGCTTTCAGTCGTTGGCAGTACTAGCACAGCACGGCCATGTTGGCTGGTGATCCAAGGCCAGATCAGGCAATCATCAGAATGTTTAAACTGCCACTACTGAAAAGGTTATTATGGAAAGGGGTATTATGGAAAGGGAAGAGGATGTAGATGAAGATGAAATGGGAGATACGATACTGCGTGAAGAGTTTGACAGAGCACTGAAAGACCTGAGTCGAAACAAGGCCCCCGGAGTAGACAATATTCCATTGGAACTACTGACGGCCGTGGGAGAGCCAGTCCTGACAAAACTCTACCATCTGGTGAGCACGATGTATGAAACAGGCGAAATACCCTCAGACTTCAAGAAGAATATAATAATTCCAATCCCAAAGAAAGCAGGTGTTGACAGATGTGAAAATTACCGAACTATCAGCTTAATAAGTCACAGCTGCAAAATACTAACACGAATTCTTTACAGACGAATGGAAAAACTAGTAGAAGCCAACCTCGGGGAAGATCAGTTTGGATTCCGTAGAAACACTGGAACACGTGAGGCAATACTGACCTTACGACTTATCTTAGGAGAAAGATTAAGGAAAGGAAAACCTACGTTTCTAGCATTTGTAGACTTAGAGAAAGCTTTTGACAATGTTGACTGGAATACTCTCTTTCAAATTCTAAAGGTGGCAGGGGTAAAATACAGGGAGCGAAAGGCTATTTACAATTTGTACAGAAACCAGATGGCAGTTATAAGAGTTGAGGGACATGAAAGGGAAGCAGTGGTTGGGAAGGGAGTAAGACAGGGTTGTAGCCTCTCCCCGATGTTGTTCAATCTGTATATTGAGCAAGCAGTAAAGGAAACAAAAGAAAAATTCGGAGTAGGTATTATAATTCATGGAGAAGAAATAAAAACTTTGAGGTTCGCTGATGACATTGTAATTCTGTCAGAGACAGCAAAGGACTTGGAAGAGCAGTTGAATGGAATGGACAGTGTCTTGAAAGGAGGATATAAGATGAACATCAACAAAAGCAAAACAAGGATAATGGAATGTAGTCTAATTAAGTCGGGTGATGCTGAGGGAATTGGATTACGAAATGGGGCACTTAAAGTAGTAAAGGAGTTTTGCTATTTGGGGAGCAAAATAACTGATGATGGTCGAAGTAGAGAGGATATAAAATGTAGGCTGACAATGGCAAGGAAAGCGTTTCTGAAGAAGAGAAATTTGTTAACATCCAGTATTGATTTAAGTGTCAGGAAGTCATTTCTGAAAGTATTCGTATGGAGTGTAGCCATGTATGGAAGTGAAACATGGACGATAAATAGTTTGGACAAGAAGAGAATAGAAGCTTTCGAAATGTGGTGCTACAGAAGAATGCTGAAGATTAGATGGGTAGATCACATAACTAATGAGGAAGTATTGAATAGGATTGGGGAGAAGAGAAGTTTGTGGCACAACTTGACCAGAAGAAGGGATCGGTTGGTAGGACATGTTCTGAGGCATCAAGGGATCACCAATTTAGTATTGGAGGGCAGCGTGGAGGGTAAAAATCGTAGGGGGAGACCAAGAGATGAATACACTAAGCAGATTCAGAAGGATGTAGGTTGCAGTAGGTACTGGGAGATGAAAAAGCTTGCGCAGGATAGAGTAGCATGGAGAGCTGCATCAAACCAGTCTCAGGACTGAAGACCACAACAACAACAACAACTGAAAAGGTTGATGCCCTGCTGCTGGGATCCCATGTTGGTCTTCCTTCTCCACAGGCACCCCCCCCCCTCTCCACCCCTCCCCTCCTAGTGGCTGCACCTAATGTACGGATGTTTGTATCGTTGAAGCATTTAAGGTACCACACCTTGGCAAGGTCTGTGATTCATAGGGTGATAGTCGTACAGACCTTTAAATGACTTTGAGAGGAAGCGTTATCATAGACTGGCACTAACGCATACGAAACAGCGAGTTACATTATTTGGTGGTAACTGTTAGTGGATTTTAGTAAGTCATGAAACAATATTTGGTGAGGCCGGTGTGCCACCCGTACTTCCGATCGTTACACCATGTTACACGTAGAATGGAGAGTCTTCTATACGTTTAGCAATACATTTTCTCATCTTGCAAATTTTTGACTGTGGCTGATGGCATAATACTGTTATGATACATATACTGCATAGACAACATACCCAGGTACCCAAAATATGTATGTTACAATGGGAAATTACGTGTGAAGTTTTCCTCGTCTGTTGAACTCTACGGATCATGTCTTCCCTAAACATGTTCAGTTGTTGAAATGAAATAAATCGAACATCTGGGTAACAGATGCGTTATAATCACTGTATCGACGTAGCGATATACGTACACTATGATTTCGTAACAGCTACAACAGAATATCTCAGACTTCGCCGAACTGTGCAACCCACAGGCAGTATCATTCGCACACAGATAACACCGGTTGACAATGTAATTTTTCTCAAAGTTAAAAGACTTTGCTGCTCTACGGGCACTGATTTCACCACATGTGATTAAACGTTCAGTCACAAGTAGTTTTAACATGAACTTAGAATATCTGTAAGGTATGCAAAAAGTAGCTGCTTAATCATTCCGTCCGCAGCTCCTGGTCGTGCGGTAGCGTTCTCGCTTCCCACGCCCGGGTTCCCGGGTTCGATTTCCGGCGGGGTCAGGGATTTTCTCTGCCTCGTGATGATTGGGTGTTTTGTGATGTCCTTAGGTTAGTTAGGTTTAACTAGTTCTAAGTTCTAGGGGACTGATGACCATAGATGTTAAGTCCCATAGTGCTCAGAGCCATTTGAACCATTTTTAATCATTCCAATAATGCCAGTACTGTTTTATGATATGCAATGTAACCTGCTACAAAAACTACTTTAGTGTGTAGTCTATAATAGGCTATCTTTCTATTGAACGGTCATGCGAAACAAGAGCTATGAATTTCGAAAATTGACCAAGTACAACGCCGAAAACTGAAGCGAGAAAAAAATAGTATTCGATTTTCGGTGTACCCATAAATTTACTCCTGCCCTCACTTCATATAAAACTTGAAATGATGAAGCTATTTATTAACACACTACCAAAATATGGTGACAATTTCCAGAATGTGACAAGCAAGTTTCCGAGACTGTCATTACCCAAGCTGAAAGAATGAATTTTAGTTGTCCCTGACATTCGGAATCTAACGACAGGCGAGGCGTTTGAACATAAAATGACAGACAGTGACAGATCATCTTGAATATCCTTTAAAGACGTTGCCAAAAAAGACCCTGATTTCGAGAATATCGTAAGAAACATCCTGCATAACATTAAAGTGTTGGGTGTCCCAATGAGCTTGAAGCTGCACTTTCTCGCCTAACGCGTTGGTTGTTTTACACATAATCCATGTGCCGTGAGTGAAGAACAAGACGAAATGTTCCATCAAGCGATTAAAGAAACGGTGTGGTTGTATCAGGGCCGATGGGATGTCACCACGATAACTGAATATTGCTCGATGCCGCAGGGCAGAGGAGGGAAGAGACGTTAAGGGTTTTACATCTGTGCTAGTACTAAAGAATATAATTCTTCATTGTAATGCTAGAAGTACTTCATTTCAGTTTTTTAAATAACGAAGCATTCTTAATGTGTGTGTTTAGTGTAAATTTACTAAATTTTCATGAATACTTTGTGTAAAAACTTTATGTGACATGGTGAAACCTTTAGAGTTTCTGAACATAATAATGAAACACTAGAATCACCGAAAGTGATTAAAACAATTTTTGAAGTATAAATTTGTAGAGCTTTGTAATTGAGTTCTGAGTTATCTTCCACGTAACAGGTGACCTACTTCCTTGTCTATGATGCTGTTGTTGGTGATCCCACGTTATGGGTGTTGCCGTTATGTTCCGACTTCGTAACTTCTGTAAGAGGCACTTGTTGCAACTGAGCCTCGTTGTCGAAGTGAGCCCGGGGTTTCCACTGGCGGCGCACCTTGTGAAAACAATGGCGACCAACCGGGGCTATTTATAGTGACACTGTATGGGTCCCACCGGACACGGCCGCAGGCGCCGCTGCTGGTCGATGACGGTCGTTTAGCGACACGTTCGTTGGCCAGCACTGCCCTTGCTGGAGGCTTTCCGCTGCCGCTCCTTTGAGTAAACACCTGCCACAATAGAAGACTTCTCAAACACGCGGATTTCGCACTGGCACTCAGATCGTAAAATCCGCTGGCAAATTTAAAGTCAATGTAATGAAACGAAAAGGTTTCTCGTAATTTGTATTACACTGAAGCGCCAAAGAAACTGGTATAGGCATACGTATTCAAATACAGAGACATGTAAACAGGCAGAATGCGTAAGGTATTCACCCCCTTCCGCAAACCAGTGTCATACTTTGCAGACCCAAAGACGGCCTTAATCGTAGGTGGTGTTTTAAAAACACACTACTCACCGTGTTTCTTCTAAACATGATCAAAGCTTCGAAAATACTACCAGCCTAAGGTAAAATTATAGATATTTGAAGAAATGGCCATTTTTGGACCGTTTTGTTTTGACCAAAAAAAACTAAATATCATCATAAAAAATGGGCTGCGATGAACTGAAAAGAATTTAGTTTGCTTCAAGGGAGATCAAAAATCATTAAAATAGTATGAAAATTGTAGCGTAAACGACGACTACCATGCTGAAAAACATGGTTTTGAGAAAAACGCTTTTTAAGATTGAAAAGTACACACATCAAAAAAAGTTTTGCATCACCACGGTTCCGAGAGTCCCGAAACCTGTACAGAAAATTGGAATAGAGATCAACATTAACATCATTTCCACCATTTTTATTACTCATGGAAACCACACATTGCATGTTGTACCACCATAGAGGAAGTCCTTCAGAGGTGGTGGTCCAGATTGCTGTACACACCGGTACCTCTAATCTTCTTGCATTGATCCATGCCCGTATTCGTCGTGGCATACTGTCCACAAGTTCACTAAGGAACTGTTGATCCACATTGTTTCACTCCTCAACGGCGATTCGGCGTAAATTCGTCAGAGTGGTTGATGGGTCACGTCGTCCACAAACAACCCTTTTCAATCTATCCCAAACATATTCGATAGGTTTCATGTATAGAGAACATGCTGGCCACTCTAGTCGAGTGATGTCGTGATCCTGAAGGAAGTCATTCACAAGATGTGCACGATGGGGGCGCGAACTGTCGTCCATGACGACGAATGCCTTGCCAATATTCTGCCGATATGGTTGCACTACCAGTCGTATGATGGCATTCACGTATCGTACACCCGTTTCGACGTCTTCCATGACCACCAGCGGCGACTGCTACGGTCGCAGGTTCGAATCCTGCCTCGGGCATGGATGTGTGTGATGTCCTTAGGTTAGTTAGGTTTAAGTAGTTCTAGGGGGCTGATGACCGCAGATGTTAAGTCCCATAGTGCTCAGAGCCATTTTTGAACCACCAGCGGCGTACGTCGGCCCCACATAATGCCACCCCAAAACAGCAGGGAACCTCCACCTTGCTGCACTCGCTGGACAGTGTGTCTAAGGCGTTCAGCCTGACAGGGCTCCCTCCAAACACGTCTCTGACGATTGTGTGGTTGAAGGCATTTGCGACACTCATCGGTGCTGCGGTCGGAAACGCCTACGTAAGACAAGTGTCTGGCACAGCTGTTAGATCGGTTACTGCTGCTACAATGGTAGGTTATAAAGATTTAAGTGGGTCTGAACGTGGTGTTATAGTCGGCGCACGAGCGATGGGACACAGCATATCCGACGTAGCGATGAATTGAGGATTTTCCCACACAATCATTTCACAAGAGTACCTCGAATATCAGGAATCCGATAAAACATCAAGTCTCCAACATCGCTACGGCCAGAAAAATATCCTGCAAGAACAGAGCCAGCAACAACAGAAGACAATCCTCCAACTTGACATAAAAGCAGCCCTTCCGAAAACTGCTTCAGATTTCAGTGCCTGCCCATCAACAAGTGTCAGCGTGCAAACCATTCACCGAAACATCATCGATATGGGCTTTCGGGGTCGAAGGCCCACTGGTGTACCCTTGATGACTGCACTAAACAAAGCTTTATGCCTCGCCTGGACCGTCAGCACCGACGTTGAACTGTTGATGACTGGAAACATGTTGCCTGGTCGGACGAGTCTCGTTTCAAATTGCACCGAGCGGACGGTGGTGTACGGGTACGGAGACAACCTTGTGAATCCAAGGACCCTGCATGTCAGCAGGAGACTGTTCAAGCTGGTGGAGGCTCTGTAATGGTATGAAGCGCGTGCAGTTAGAGTGATATGGGACCCAGGATACGTCTAGATACGGCTCTTGACAGGTGACACGTACAGAATCACCCTGTCTGATCACCTGCATCCATTCATGTCCATAGTGGATTCCGACGGACTTGGGCAATTTCAGCAGGACAATGGGACACCACACATGTCCAGAATTGCTACTTCCGCTGGCCACCAAACTCTCCATACATTAACATTATTGAGCATTTCTGGGGTGCAGCGTGCTCTTCTCCACCCCCTCGTACTCTTTAGATTTATGGACAGCACTGCAGGATTCATGGTGACAGTTCCCTCCAGCACTAAGTCAGATATTAGACAAGTCCATGCCACGTCGTTTTGTGGCACTTTTGCGTGTTCGCGGGGGCCCTACATGATATCAGGCAGGTGTACCAATTTCATTTCGAGACGCCATCGGTGGCGCACTCAGCGACGAAATGGGCTTTCAGGACGAAACTAGGGGCTTATTAGGTCAAAGTAGCAGAAAACGGCCATACACTAGTCGGAGCCATAGTTATAATGGACGAGGCAGCGATGATATCCCGTAAGTTTCAAGCTTTGATGCTTTTTTTATGTGATTAATACACACATCAAAATCGTTTTGCCTAACCCTGGTCCCCGAACTCCTGAAGATAGACGTTGACTGTGGGTATTGTATCACAGACACAATTCTTTTGACGTTCACAGATCTCACTAAACTTGCCAAAGATGTAAACAACCATGAATGATTAGCGCCTATTAGACGGAGGAGTTCTGACAATTCCAGTCATACCACCAGGAAGGAAGTACACGACCCGTGTGGTCGGTAATTCAAGCATGCATAAAGGGGCAGCACCGCGGTTCGATCGCGTCCGCATTGTTACTTTGTGCCAGGAACGGCTCTCAACAAGGGAAGTGGGAAGTATAGATGGGCCCAACAACATGTCGAATGGACCGCTCAGGATTGGCATCACGTTCTCTTCACCGATGAGTGTGGTACATGCCTTGTCATGGAAGGTGTCATAAAGGCTGTACGTTACGTGAATGTCATTTTCAGACCGATAGTGCAACGATATCGGCAGAATATTGGCGATGCATTCGTCGTCATGGACGACAGTTTGCGCCCCCATCATGCACATCTTGTGAATGACTTTCTTCAGGATCACGACATCACTCGACTAGAGTGACCAGCATGTTCCCCAGACATGGAACCTATCGAAAATGCTTGGGATAGGTTGAAAAGGGCTATTTGTGGACTACGTGCCCCACCAACCACTCTGAGATCTACGCGAAATCGCCGTTGACGAGTGGGACAATCTGGACCAACAGTGCCTTGGTGAACTTCTGGATAGTATGCCACGACGAATACAGGCATCCATCAATGAAAGAGGATTAGAGGTATCGGTGTGTACAGCAATCTAGACCACCACCTCTGAAGGTCTCGCTGTATGGTGGTACAACAAGCAGTGTGTGGTTTTCACGAGTAATAAAAAGGGCGGAAATGATGTTTATGTTGATCTCTATTCCAATTTTCTGTATAGCTTTCGGCACTATCGGAACCGAGGTGACGCAAAATTTTTTTTGATGTGTGTACTTATCAATCTTAAAAAGCGTTTTTCTCAAAAACATGTTTGTCAGAATGGTAGTCG
This sequence comes from Schistocerca serialis cubense, assembly GCF_023864345.2. NCBI lineage: Eukaryota > Metazoa > Arthropoda > Insecta > Orthoptera > Acrididae > Schistocerca > Schistocerca serialis. The sequence continues at coordinate 761,206,762 of NC_064641.1, read as the reverse complement.
TCATTCACGCTACAGTTTTCATACGATTTTAATGATCTTTAGTCTCCCTTGAAGCAAACTAATTTCTTTTCAGTTCATCGTAGCCCATTTTTAATGATGATATTTAGTTTTTTTTGCCCAAAACAAAACGGTCCAAAAATGGCCATTTCTTCAAATATCTATAATTTTACCTTAGGCTGGTAGTATTTGGAAAGCGTTGATCGTGTTTAGAAGAAACACGGTGAGAAGTGTGCTTTTAAAACAGCAAAATGGTGCAAATGGCTCTGAGCACTATGGGACTCAACTGCTGAGGTCATCAGTCCCCTAGAACTTAGAACTAGTTAAACCTAACTAACCTAAGGACATCACAAACATCCATGCCCGAGGCAGGATTCGAACCTGCGACCGTAGCGGTCTTGCGGTTCCAGACTGCAGCGCCTTTAACCGCACGGCCACTTCGGCCGGCTTAAAACAGCACCTAAGGCCGTCTTTCGGTCTGCAAAGTATGACTCTGGTTTGCAGAAGGGTGTGCATACCGTGCGCCGTGCGCTTGTGGTATGTCGTACATAGAAACATTTGAACCTTGACGGACCGAGTATACAGCGTAAGCATCACGTAAATTTACAACAGCCGACCAAATGTCTTACTGAGAACAGTCCATTGGTACCGTTCACCCAGCGGAATACCTGTAAAATAACACAGAGATTGTGGCTTGGACTTAGGATAGTGTTATTAAGAAAGCTGTTGGCATTTAATTACCAGCTGTCATAAATAGAGACGGAGAATTTTACTTCAGTTCTGTTTGAAATCTGCCCCCTCTTTAATCAGAAAACAGACGGACAATTAGCGTGTCTTGCTTACTAATTTTTATTGATATTTCACTCTCGGTAACGATTGACATTGGTCTTCTTTGACTGTGTGATATTGTTGTCATCGTGCCTGTTGTGTTTCTCCATACGCTACCTTTTGGTCCTAAGTTGGCTTGGGATTTAAGTTGCTACGCATAGCAGTCTCTCATTTCATTTCTTTCCTGAAAATGATGCGAAGTTCACTTGTGGAAATATTGCCAGTAGTTGATGAAGTTACTCGACAAAGGACATCGACATCCACTGCTAGATACGCGTATGCTATGCACATTTTTATACTTCACTGTCTTCATCTAAAAGCATCCACGGTCGTCCTGCACGTTTCCCAATACCATCCACCCACTTTCCACTTCGCGTATCGACCTTGTTCTCGTCTGTTACTTGGAATTCACCAAACAACTTCATTGGTCCATCTATCATTCGTTGGCTTGGATACATGTCTTGCCCACATCAGTTTTGTTTTCATGACAAATTTAAGATTTCCCCTCCAGTTTTTTGTTTACAATTTTCTCCTAGCAATTCCCAACGTAAATCTCTCAATTGCTTGCCAGTTTTCCTTTTTTTCACGAAATGTCTTTCTCTTATTGCATTAGTTAAATAATGGTAACGTACAATGCTGGGGGACTTACTACTTCAGCTTAGATATTTAAAACCCTATTTACTTTACCTAGAAAAACACTGGAAGCTTTTACTCCTTTGTGTATTTCTTTCGCTGTCCATCCAGTCATTAGTTTCAACAGCCCTAAATTCAAAAAAAGTCTTTAGCAATTTCCATGAGTTAATATGTATAGTTCTGGTACAGACATTTTATAAAAGGCATTTTTATGTGTAACGACCACAAAAGTACTGGAATCTTTATTATTCTACAACTAATATTTTGGAGGGTATGTCATGGTATTTTTGAAAAGATATATTTCCAATGTTTTGAAAGATTTTTGTGTTGTGGTCGTTGATGATGTTGTTCTGAAGACTTCTTTGATGCAACTCTACATACCGTGCAAGCCTCTTCATCTCTAAGTAACTACCGCAACCAACATACTTCTGAATATGCTTACTGTCATCATCTCTTAGTCTCCATCTATGATTTTTACCCTTCAAACTTCGCCCAAATACTAAATTCCTGATACCTTGATGTCTCGGAACGTGTCATAACATCCCTTCTTCTAGTCAGGTTGTGCCACAAATTTCTTTTCTCATCAATTCTATTCAGTGTCTCCTCATTATCTACATGCGTACCCATCTAATCTTCAGTGTTCTTCTGTAGCACCACATTTCGAAAGCTTCTAGTCTCTTCTTGTCTAAACCATTTAAAATCGACGTTTCACTTCCATACATGGCTACAGACAAATACCTTCAGTAAATACTTCCTAATACTTAAATTTATACTCGATTTTAACAAGTTTATCTTCTTCAGAATCGCTTTTCTTGGCATTGCCAGTCTACATTTTATATTCTCTGTACTTCAGCCATCGTCAGTAACGTTGATGCCGAAATAGCAAACAACATGTACTACCTTAAGTGTTTCATTTCCTAATCTATCTTCCTCAGCATTACCTGATTTAATTCGACAACGTTCCATTATCCTTGTCTTTCTTTTGTTTATGTTCATCTTATATGCTTCTTTCAAGACACTGTTCATTCTGTTTGACTGCTCTTCTAAGTCGTTTACTGTCTGTGATAGAATTACAATGCCTTGGCAAACTTCAAAAGATTTTATTCCTCCTCCCTGAACTTTAGTTCATACTTTAATTTTTCTTTGATTTCCTTTACTGCTTGTTCAATGTACAAATTGAATAACATCGGGGATAGGCTACAATCCTGTCTCGTTCCCTTCTCAATCACTGCTTCCCTTTCAGACCCTGCGACTTTTATAACTACCATCGTGTTTCTGTACAAATTGTAAAAAGCCCTTCCCTCTCTGTATCTTACACCTGTTACCTTCAGAATTTCAAAAAGAGTATGGCAGTCATCATTGTAAAAAGCTTTCTGTATGTCTACAAATGCTACAGATGTAGGTTAGCCATTCTTTAACCTATCCTCTGAGGTAAGTCGTAGGGTCAGTATCACTTTGCGTGTTCCTGTATCCCTCCGAAATCCAAACTGATATTCCTCGGGAATTTGTGTCAGCATTTTGCTGCCATGATTTATTAAATTGATAGTTCGATAATTTTCACACCTTTCAGCACCTGATTCCTTTGGAATTGCAATCACTACGTTCTTCTTGAAGTATGGTGGTATTTCCCCTCTCTCTCAAACATCTTGCACACCAGATGGAATAATTTAGTCATAGCTGTCACTCCTAAGGTTATCAGTAGTTCTTGCGGAATGTGGTCTACTCCCGGGCCTAGTTTCGATTTAGTTTTTTCAGTGCCTTATCAAATTCTTCTCGCAGTATCATATCTACCCTCTCATCCTCATATATGTCCTCTTCCTTTCTACAGTATTGATTCAAGTTTGTCTCCATTGTATAGACTCTTTATATATTCCTTCCACCTTTCAGCTTTCCATTGTTAGGTTAGGACTGGTTTTCCGTCTGAGCTCTTGATATTCATGCAGCTGTTTTTTTTTTCATCTCCAAATGCCTCTTTAATTTTACTGAAATCGGTATCTTTCCTCCCCCGACTGAAATATACTACTAAATCATTGCATTTGTTCTCTAGACACTCCTGCTTAGCCATTTTGCACTACCTGTCAGTCTCTTTTTTTAGACGTTTGTGTTCCCGTGTACCTGCTTCTATTGCTGCATTTTTCAAATTTTTCCTTTCATCAATTAAATTCAATATCTACAATGTTATCGAAGGATTTCTACTAAGTCTGATGTTTTATCTATTTGATCCTTTGCTGCCTTCAATATTTCATCTCTTACAGCTCGCCATTCGTCTTTTATTGTGATCGTTTCCGTTGTTCTAGCTATCCGTTGCCTAATGCACGCTCTGAAACTTTCTAGAACCTCCGGTTCTTTCAAATTATTCAAGTCCCATCTCCTTAATTCTCTAACTTTTTGAAGTTTTTTCCGCCTTAATTTGCAGTTCATAACCAACGCATTGTGGTCAGAGTCCGCAACTGCCCGTGGAAATGTCTTACAATTTGAAATCTTGTTCTGAAATTTGTGTCTAAATGTTATAAAACCATTCTGAAACTTTCCGATTTCTCCAGGTCTCTTCCATGTATGCAGCCTTCCTTCATGATTCTTAAACCAAGTGCTGGCAATGATTAAATTATGCTCTGTGTAAAATTCTGCTAGGCGGCTTCCTCTGTCATTCCTTTCCACAATCCATATTTACCTACAATTTTTCCTACTCTTCCGATTCTTACTATCGAATTCCAGTCCTACATCACAATTAAATTTTCGTCTCCCTTAACTATCTGAATAATTTCTTTTATCTAGTCATACATTTCTTCACTCTCTTCACCATCTGTGAATCTAGTTGGCATATTAACTTAAACTATTGTCGTCGGTGTTAGCTCCTGTCTTGACTACGATAACGCTTTCACTATGCTGTACACAGTTACTTACCAGCATTTCCATTTTCTTATTCTTTGCTTAACCTACTCCTACATTACCCCTATTTGATTTTATATTTATAACCCTATATGCACCTGAGCAGAAGTCCTGTTCCTCCAGCCACCGAACTTCACTGATTACCATTATATCTAGCTTCAACCTACGCATTTGCCTTTTTAAAATTTCTAACCTACCTGCGCTATTAAAGGATCGACCTGTTTTTCCTGTTGACGACATCCTCCTGAGTACTCCGCGCCCGGAGATCCGAATGGGGGACTGTCTTACTTCTGGAATCTTGTACCCAACACTTTGCCATCACTATTTAAGCATACAGTAGAGCTGCATGCCCTCGGGGAAAAATTACAACCGTAGTTTCCCCTTGCTTTCAGCCGTTCGCATAACCAGAAGAGCAAGACCGTCTTGATTTATGTTACAAGGTCTGATTAGTCAATCATCTAGCCTGTTGCCCCTGCAACTACTGAAAAAGCCTCTGCCCCTCTTTGGGAACCATACGTTTGTCTGGTCTCTCAACAGACACCCCTCCGTTGTGGTTGAATCTGCCGGACGGCTATCTGTATCGCTGAGATCCGCAACCCATCCAACCGGTGGCAAGGTCGGTGGTTCATAGTTTCGGAATATGTCACTTTTTTTAGCAGTGTGAAAAGAAGTGAGACTGGGGTTTGGAAGATCATCTACCACAACTCGTGTTCTGGACTAGACGATGGCATTCCATTCTCTACCCTTACTACCTTTTATAGAGGTGAAAACATATGTATTTCAAAGATAAAGGAAGCTGTTTAGGAGTATCATGCCTTATACCTGTATCACTTCTGAATATACCCAATTTCCTAATGAAATTTTGTACTCCAGTAAATGAGACTACATGACGGAGACGTTTCCGGAGTCGCCCTGGACATCGGATATCACATGACTAACTAATCCATCAGGGACATCAGCCCTTCTAAGGCCACCAGACTTTACAGTTGGTGATGTGACTGCGAAGTTCGAGCGCCAAGGAACAACTGCAGCCAAACCAAGACCAGGCAGACTACTTGTGCCGATGGACAGCGACGTTTGGAACATTATAGGCAGGGCCCTCCAACCACCTCGAGATTTTTATGATCTGAGGTGCCAGCTGGACAGAGTTTGGCTTCATATCTTTGGCACGATATCCCTCATGACGACATCCGACAATCAGTGCCAAGCCGCCGGCCGCCGTGGCCGAGCGGTTCTAGGCACTTTAGTCCGGAACCGCACGACTGCTACGGTCGCAGGTTCGAATCCTGTCTCGGGCATGGATGTGTGTGATGGCCTTAGGTTGGTTAGGTTTACGTAGTTCTAAGTTCTAGGGGACTGATGACCTCAGATGTTAAGTCCCATAGTGCTCAAAGCCATTTGAACCATTTAGTGCCAAGCTGAATAACTGCTTACATAAGGGACAGAGGTGGACGAACTCGTTATTGACTTGCTCAATCTGTGAAGGTCTTTCTCTTGAATAAATCCTCCAGTTTTTCTGGTTCAAATGGCTCTGAGCACTATGAGACTTTACTTCTGAGGTCATCAGTCCTCTAGAACTTAGAACTACTTAAACCTAACTAACCTAAGGACATTAAACACATGCATGCCCGAGGCAGGATTTGAACCTGCGATCGTTGCGGTCGCGTGGTTCCAGACTGCAGAGCCTAGAACCGCTCGGCCACCTCGGCCGGCAGTTTCTCTGGAATTCTAATCATTTTTATGTCTGTACATTACATCACATCTACTGATTAACGTGCCATTCGAATAATTCCCCCATGGTGAATCTTTGCTTTGCCTTATGAGTGTATGTTACTTTATCGATCTCATCCTTGAGATTTGCAGATTACTCTATAATAGAGTACAATAAGTAAACATGTATACAAATATTCCGTCATATTTCGCAAAGATTTCAAAGTAGTGCAAATATTGGCATCCTGCTTCATATGTTGACAAGTATGGAAATTCCCATTTCACTAAATATAAAAAGTAGCATGTGATGATTACAATACCAATTAGACACAAGTTAAATCGTCAACTCATGCAGTAATCTCAATGTAAAAATTTGTGAAAATGTGAAAATGAAATGATTACATACGCCTGGTCGAAGGCAAACAGGATGCAGAATTCGGTTTATTGATACGGTACTGGGAAAATTCAGTATGTCGACAAAAGAGGCTGCTTTAAAAATATTTGAGTGGTCCAAACTACAAGACTGCTCAAGTATGTGGGACATATAGCAAATAGTTGTAATTGAGGATACTGAACGAATAAAAAGAAGAGCGACACGAGTGGCCTCCTTTTCGTTTGACACAAGGAAGAGAGACACGGGAATGTTGAGGCCTGAAATGACAGATGCTTGAAAACGGAGGTTGAGTGCAACACGGTATTGCGACCGGGAGCACCTTGTAAAGTTGAAAAATATCAAAATTAATGTAGGAAAAGAAATAAAATGACGCTGAAAAGAATAAACTACATGAACAATGCCTCACTTGCTTTTTTTTTTCAATCACCGACTACTATATAGTTTTTTGGCCAAGAGGTTCTTCATAGCAGTTCTTTCAAGAAAACTGTTCCAGTTTCAGTAAGTTTCTTCCCCAGTCATCAATAGTAACATCGCCGATACCATATAATGCAGCAAATTTTTTAAACTGCTTCTCCTTTCACAAGTCGTTTCAGTGCTTCCAATTTAACATTCGAAATCGCCGATTTCCTTTCGTTCGTTGCAGCACTCATTTTTAGGTGTACAAACAAATACAGTGAACAAAGGAAACAAAACACAGCACTGTAATGTATCCACAATGACAAACCTAAAACACCACTTTCAACGAAAGGACAGCTTGTGTAAACAATTAAAAACTAAGAGAAGTGTATCCCTAGGGCCATTGGCACTGGCACAATTATGAAGAATGAGTGGTTTGCTATGTGCGGGTGGGAGAAACGAATTCAAGGATCGATATACTGAACAGTAACTTTATATATTACGAAGCTCGGGTTTAAGGGAAACTCGGAATTCTGAGGTTCGAGATATCGAGACTCTGCCTTATCCCAAGGAAGCCTAATTACGATGTTCCCAAAACCAGTATTAAGTGTGTAATGTAGTAATGCTCTGCAGGTCACTACGTATCTTACACGAAAGGATGGCGAAAACAGGATTATACTAATTACAGCGCGCATTGAGACGCTGAACCAGACTTTTCTCTCTCGCTCCAAACGCAAAAGGAAAGGGAAGAGACTCCATTAGGTGATGCATTGGGAAGAGCCCTTTGGTGTGCACTTCACAGCGGTCTGCAGAGAGTGGATTTTCTCGTAGATGCAGTTGCACACGTAGTTGCAAGACGCGGTTAGTTTCCACTACAGCCGAGATGAGAGTCTGCTTTCCTGACGAGGAGAACACGGCAAGTGCCATAATCCGATTTCACAGAAACCTCGCTCAGTGGAGCAGGTGTTAAAATAAGCGAACACGTGTCTCGGAAAACTCGTAGATACTCTACCGTTAGTGAGAAAAGGGCAGTCAAAGTTTTCTAAGTAATTTATGTGCCTTTTAGCGAGCAACTACTAAAACCGATGCAGTGGTACACAGGCTAGCGTCACATTTTGTGCCCCGTATTCAGAACCTAATTATTACTTTCATTTCAGTTTTTCATTTATCTACACGTGACCATAGAAGATTAATCCACGAATATTTTCCAGTGTATGTTGAAGCAGTGCTGCCTTCATTCTCCAACTAACTACAAGTCTGGTGAACGAATTAAAGAAAAACGTAAATAAACAATAAAAGTAAATAAACGAGAAACTTATTTGAAATTGGCATCGATAAAATATTGTAATGACTCTTCATTCATTATCCGTTTTCGGTAAAGTGAAACGTTGTGGAGGGTTTACTGCAAAATTATTGCCAACTTGCGAAATCTTCAGCAATATTAACGACGTTTCATTCCCGAGTACGAGTCATACGAAGAATTGTCGCTGTGGAAAACCTGCCTTCGCGCGATGCTAGTGGTGTTCGGAATTTCTGTTCCGAATGTTTCTGTTCTGCGAAGTGAGGATGACACGATGGTCGGTCGGTGCGTAGTACTTTTGGGCCTTCCAAAACCTATTCGCACGGAGTTTTACGGAGAATGTTTCTATGATCGGTATCATACAAGGAAATGCACCAAATTTTGCTGAATAATAAACGTAAAAATAAAGTCCATATCCACATGTGGCATACAGCAAACCAGTGCTTAGTAGTACTGGTTAAAAACAGTCTTGGTTGCAATTTTAGTATTTTTATTTTTCAGCGACGCGTTTCGCATTATTTAGGCATCTTCAGGTTATCTTTTCTAGATGGACGCGAGAGGCACCAAGATCTGCATAAAACGTTCCTGTTCACAGGAGCGAGTAACAGAGTGAGATGGCGTTATGCTTACTACCTGAGCCCCCATCTTACTCTGTTACTCGCTAGTGTGAACGGGAACGCTTTATGCAGATCTTGGTGCCTCTTGCGTCCATCTAGAAAAGATAACCTAAAGATGCCTAAACAAGCCGAAACCCATCGCTGAAAAATAAAAAAAAACAAACTAAAATTGCAACCAAGGCTGTTTCTAACCAATACTGATAAGAATAAAATATAAGAATTAATATAATAATTGATACAAGGGTGAAATGTAAGAATAAGGTAGTTTAAAAAGTTTGTAACTCTTGAAGAAACCATACACACATACCTAATATAATAAATGTACGACACTTAAAGTGAAACCCAATTGTAATTTTACAGTTAATGTAACGCTCTTGTATCCCCTAAGTTGATAACAAATATTCCCCTTTGCAGACATTAGTAGATAAATGAAAGAAATAAAATACAATAAATGAAAACAAAAATCATGTTTCGAACACGAGGCGCAATAGTGAGAAGTCACAACGCTAGACTGCACCATCACTGTCGTGCATTGAAAGGTATCTAAGTTATGTCAAACACTTTGACTTCGTTTTCTCAGAAACGGCCGAGTAGCTACGGATAATCGGAGACCCGTGTTCGTTTATATTGACTCCTCCTCCACAGAGCGAAGTTTCTGAGACATCGGATTACGGTACTTGCCTTTTCTCCTCGTGAGAGAAGTTAGACAGGAGAGCGTATAGTACTTAGAAACTCATTCCGATTTTACTACCCTTTCCTTTGCTCTGTGGCAAACCCGGAACGACATTGCACGGCTGACAATTCCACACCCGTTGTAAACAAGAGATGAAGTGGGGTTTACTTGTGGAGTAACGGGTCCCGGTACGAAGCCAGACAAGACGTTCCCGCCGCCCTTCGGCTGCACTGTCGGCCTCACCCCAACGTCGGCTCTCGCACACACAGCGCGGCAGTGACGTCACGTCAGTGCCCCCCGTGAAGGACGGCCCCCGTTGATGGAGGGCAGCGCTTATCCCGGCCCGTTCCTCCGGAACAATCTTTCAGGCGCAACCGCGCCCTTTCCGCCCCCGCACGGACGCAGACTTTCCTTATCGTCAGGGAGATGGACGAGTGCGGCTCTTTGGAGCTGCCGCTCACCATTTCTCTGACTTCCTCAGCGGCCACCGTATCGTGTTTCCCCCGGCGCTGCCTCCTTTAACGAAACCTCGGCCTTCACGTCACTGCCAGTTGGGGCTTTCTTTTCCTTTCCCTTTTATCATGAAATTCTCGCACTGCTCTCCGGAAGGACTTCTCAGGAAGTGTGTCTGAATGACAAATTGTGAACTCATTCTAGCTCCTCTTTCGCAAGATATATCGCAGCGACCAGAAACATTGTACTTCAAATTAAGGATGCTATCAAGATTTTATTTGACATTTGATCCATACTTCTGCTGAAGTTGCGCGACATATTGTAGACGAGTCGAGACAAATTTCTTTTCCGAATTAAAAAAATGGTTACATTTATCACTATTAAAATTGTTTAGTCTTATAACATGGTTATTAAATTATAACTTGTAATACCAGGTGATTCAAGAACAGAGAACAGATTGCAAATTCTTTATTTCACCAAATTATAAAAGATAGGAACGAAGTGCACATATTGTAGGCGAGTCGGGACACAATTAAAAAAATGGTTACATTTATCACTATTAAAATTGTTTAGAAACTTCCTGGCAGATTAAAACTGTGTACCGGACCGAGACTCGAACTCGGGACCTTTTCCTTTCGCGGGCAAGTGCTCTAGCCACAGTGCTCTGCCAGGAAGTTTCATATGACCGCACACTCCGCTGTAGAGTGAAAATTTCATTCTAAAAATTGTTTAGTCTTATAACATGGTTATTAAAATATAACTTGCAATACCAGGTGATTCAGAAACAGAACAGACTGCAAATGCTTTATTTCACCAAATTATAAAAGATAGAAACAAAGTGCACATGTGAGTGGATAGAGATAGATTCAAAGTTTTGATACAGCTGCGCTGTTGTTCGTAGCAACATGGCGAGTACACAACAAGAGAAATCGTTTTGCGTATTGGAACTCGCGCGAAGTCAGTCCATTGGATTCTCCCATCGTTTCAGCAAGAAACCGTCTCTGCTCAAGCAGATTTATGATTGGAACACAAAAGTCATGGAAGTTGGTTGCATATATAAAGCACTGGTCGGACACTCACATATGACGAAGGCGTATCCGAGATGCGTTCACACGGAGCCCTCGGAAGTTCACAAAATGGACAGGCCAGAGACTTCAGCACTGTCAAACAACGGTGTGGCGTGTTCTGAAATGATACCTGAGTATGAAGCCTTACAAGTAGCTGTTACTGCAGCACTTCCGTCCCGGTGACCACAACAGAAGGTGCAAATTTTGCTTTTCATTTCTCCAAGATACGAGGGTGGTCCAGAAAGTAAGTTCCGATCGGTCGCGAAATGGAAACCACAGTGAAAACCAGAAACGTTTTATTTGCAACGGTTAGGTACACCTTCCACCCACTACTCTACATAGTCGCAGCTCCAACTTCGAGTGTTGTCGTAGTGTTGTATCAACTTTCCAATATCCTCGTCATAGAAAGCAGCCGTCTGTGCTTTCGGCCAGTTATCTGCACTGGTCTACAGCACGTTGTCTGTGGAAAAATTTTGTCTTAATAGCCAGCAGTTCTTGTGAGCAGAGATGAGAGTCAGGGGGAGCCAATTGCGGAATGTACTGAGGGTGATCAAAGACTTCTCATCGGAAACGCTGCAGGAGCGTCTTCATTGCCTCTGCAGTCTGCGGCCGAGAATTGCCATGAAGAAGGAACTGCTCGACAGTTGTGTCATGTGGGCTGCTTGACACAGGTGAAATCTCAAATCAGGCCCTCGTACTTGGAGGGAGACGTTATTCGCTACGCATCTTTACGTGCCCACTGTTCACTCTAAACTGAAAAGAGCTCTGCGACACGATCGACGAGCGTACTAGAGACACTGCCCAACACATCTGTGCAAAGGTTTACCGTATTTTCCCAGTGGTTTCCATTTCGCGACCGATCGGAACTTATTTTCTGGACAGCCCTCGTATTTTCGGGATAATCGAAGTCTCAACTATCGTACAAAGGAAACCACCATAACGAAAGACTGTATGAGAGTCACAAAATCTTGAGATCGTCATCGAATATGAAACAGACTCACCGAAACTAAACGTGTTTTGTGTTCCTTCTGTTCAATAAGTGTACAGATTGTTCTGTTTTGTGAAGGACGCTGCGACAGAAATTTTATACCTAGACATGCTGCAAAACTGCTCGTGTTCTCAACTTCACGATGATACCAATCATTTCGTTTTTGTGCATGACGGAGCACCGTCTCACTTTCATATTGAGATACGGCGTTATCTTAACACCACCATCCCACATCATTGGACTGGAAGAGGTTGACAAGATCTTGTTCATTGCTTTTGGCCTCCCAGGTAACTAGGCCTCACCTCTTGCGATTTTTTTCTGTGGGGGTATACAGAGGACACCCAAGTTAGCTGTTATGCAAGAGCTGAATAATAGAATAGTTGAAGCTGTCGATTCAGTAATCAGAAAGCTGTTGAATCCTGTGTCGAATGAAATGGACTACCGTTTCCATCTTTCTCGAGCAACGCATAGTGCTCATGCTGAGTGTATGGTATAATGTCTAGGCGAACATAAGACTTTGAACCTTCCTCTTTCCAGTGATACGCACAATGTGTTTCTATCTTTCACGGTTTTTCTGTAATAAACAACTAAAATCTGTTCTTTCTCTTTGAATCACCCTGTATATACTTCTAAATCAGTGTTACATTTCAGAGTGCAACATAATTTTATACAGGGCGAAGCAGAATACGTAAACGTCCCCGGGTATGCGGCAGGTTTACGCACTATGGGGCACGTCTACGCCTATCATAGGACATAATAATTAAATGAACAGAACACATTGCTAACCTTTTTAAAATATGCTTTGTTGGCAATAAACAACATTATAGTATTACTTGCACCAATGAACAACGTAAAACATAACAGCTATACTGGTAGTAATCAAATGTTTTGCCCATCTTCCACCTGTTAGCATAATATAGCCCACACAGATGTTTGAATGTTAATTACAGACCTATTCATCATCATTGTTCGAATTAATTTTAAGCCCACAAAACATAATGTGCTTCCTCTGGTATAACCCTCGTGAGTCCACCTCTTACAGCTACGGTACTGGACGTATCCTTCATTTATTTTTGATTGGAAGCATTGCTTCCAGCGGCAAATACAAAGGCAGTTTTCATCCCCTTTGTCAGATTGTTGCAATTTGTAAGAGAAAGGAAGAACTGGATTGGACATTCGTTGACAGGGGTGCTTCCTATTAGACGCTTTGGGAGGACAAGTTCGTGAGAGAAGATTGAGCAGCAGGATCAGACGCAAAATGATAGACGACATAAAGGGGAGCGGAAATCACGCGGACCTGAAGAGAATGGCAGGAAACACAACAGCATGGAGAGTTACCATAGTAAAATGATGACATCGGAAGTAGTCCTACCCAAATTTTTCCTTGTCCTTCCTTTTAGTAATTTCTTACCCATATCAGCCCTTGACACCATAGAATTAGATTCATAAGTTGCAAATAAACTTTCTAGCAGTATCTACCTTTTATTCCCCTATGGCTTCATTCTTTTTTAGATTGTGTTTCCAACTGGTGTTGTCTTACACTTTCCTTCATTAGGATGTCTTTTGGGGCGGCAGGAAACCTGTACGTAAATGTGCCGCAATAGGACCGCGTAAAGTTGTCCCATCGTCATGTTTTAACCAGTTTCGAGGCTACAGTAGTAAGTTTCAGGATTTCAGATTATCCAAGTGTGCCTTGTAAAGGAAAATAATGCCCTGTAACGAATATATGTTTCAAGACAAGTGAATGAAGGGCATTGGCTTGTAATGGGCATTTATTTATATAAACTGGGCAAGTTGAAAATTTGTGTCGAACGGGGGTTAGAACCCGAGTCAGCTGCTTACTAGGCAGATGCACTGACCAGTACGCCATCTGAGCACAGTAGTCATGTAGTCATCACACTTGCACGGACTACCCTAGCACACCTCTCAACTTGTACCACACACTACCCTCCTGCTCATTAGCCTCATTACTTGCAGCATCTCGCTGTTTCCCGTAAGACTTCGAGCTTCGTCAGCATCTGCACTGAAGGGATCAGCGACCGACATCATCTTAAGCATATACAGTATGTGATGTCTGTTCTTTCATACATATTCAGGTATGTTCTCTGCGCTAAAACATTCACTCAACTGGTTCTCTGTGACAGCCCTCAGAATATGTCAGTTCAAATCGTCCATTGTCGGTAGCGCCCTAGCGACAATGGTTCCTGAGAAAAGTGCTTTGCGTAAACATGACCCGGTCTCCTTACATGTTTCCGGTACTAGCTTAGGGGAACTCCGTGTCCTGCACTTTCATCTGTTATCACGATTGTATTTATGTAGGAGCTATCCGGACCGACAGCAGCGTACTCGAGAGGGAAACAGCATTCAAGAAGTACGTTTATCATGCGTTCTCATCATTGTATAACACATCGAAAAAGTCCGCCATGGTGCAAGACGCACACTTGGGCAGCCGCACAAGGGCGAAAGCAAAGAAAGAATTGTCCATGATGACGTCTACTGGCGGAAGTAAAGCTGTGGGGACGGGGCGTGAGTCGCGCTTGGGTAGCTCATAAGGTAGAGCAATTGCCCGCGAAAGGCAAAGGTCCCGAGTTCGAGTCTCGATCCGGTACACAGTTTTAATCTGCCAGGAAGTTTCAATTGACCATGAGTTAGTAACCGTTCGATCGGGCGGCAAATTCGGGACCCTTTGGTAATTTTTTTAGTTAGTTAGTTACATGTACCATACGCACGATCAGCCAGAACATTATGACCACATACTTAATAAACTGTATGTAGGACTTTGACACGGATAATATCGGCGACGCGGCGTGGCCTTGAAGCAATGAGGCCTTGGTAGGTCCTTGGAGGGAGTTGGCACCACATCTGTACACACAAGTCTTTTAATTTCCGGGAAGGGGGCGATGACATCTGGCGCCACGTTCAATCACATCCTAAATGGGTTCCATCGGGTTCGGACTTGGTGAGTTGGAGACCAGCGTACCTATTTGAACTCGCCACTGTGTTCCTGGAATCACTCCATTACACTCCTGGCCCTGTGGCAAGGCGCATTAACTTGTCGAAAAATACCACTGCCTTCGGGTTCAAAAAATGGCTCCAAGCACTATGGGACTTGACATCTAAGGTCATCAGTCCCCTAGACTTAGAACTACTTAAACCTAACTAACCTAAGGACGTCACACAGATGCCCGAAGCAGGATTCGAACCTGCGACCGTAGCAGCAGCGCGGTTCCGGACTGAAGCTCGGCCTGCCTTCGGGAAACATCATCATCATGAAGGAGTGTACGTGGTCTGCAACCAGTGTGCGATATGCCTTGGCCGTCATGGTGCCTTGCACGAGCTCCACTGAACCCATGGACGCCCAAATGAATGGTTCTCAGAGCATAATGGAGACACCACTAGCTTGCCTCCATCCCGCAGTACAGGTGTCAAGAAGCTGTTCCCCTGGAAGACGACGGATTCGCGCCCTCCCATCGGCTTGAAGAAGGAGGTATCAGGATTCATCGGACCATGCAACGCTCTGCCACTGCATCAACGTCCAGTGCCGATGGTCACGTGCTCATTTCAGTCGTAGTTGCCGATGCAGTAGTGTTAACGTTGGCACATGCATGGGTCGTTATCTGCGAAAGCTCATCGTTTGAAGTTTCTGGTGCACAGTGTGTTCAGACACACTTTTACTCCTCCCAGCATTAAAGTCTGATGTTCGTTCCGCCACAGGTCGTAACCTGTCCTGTTTTATCAATCTGCACAGCCTACAGCACCTGTAATGAGGGGAGGTCGCCCAACCACACGATGAATGGACGTGATTTCTTCTTGATTTTGGCACGTGTTGAAGACACTCACGACAGCACTCTTCGAACACCCGGTAAGTGGAGCAGTTTACGAAATGCTCGTGCTGAGCCTCTTGACCATCACAATCTGACCTCGGTCAGACTCGGACAGATCGTCCGCCTTCTTCATTCTACATACGGACAGCACACTCACTGATACCACTTGTAGCCTGGGTGTGTCTGACTAGCAGTCATTCCTCGCCATGTGACGCTGCTATCGCCTGGACCGGTTTATATGGATAGCAATTCGGTGGTTATAATGTTCTGGTTTATCAGTGTATCATTTGAAGGATAGTTTTATCGAAATGATGTAGAACGAGTTAGCTCATGAAGAAACCACCGACGTATCGATAATTTCCATAGAAATTTGATTTCTAATTACTCGAAAATTCTCTCGCAACTGAACTCATTAA
The DNA here is from genome assembly GCF_023864345.2 of Schistocerca serialis cubense. NCBI lineage: Eukaryota > Metazoa > Arthropoda > Insecta > Orthoptera > Acrididae > Schistocerca > Schistocerca serialis. The sequence goes on along the minus strand of NC_064641.1, from coordinate 761,190,577 downwards.
AGAAATTTCCGAGAGAAAACAAACTTCATAATAATGATTCCCATCATTTTGAGGATACGAAATCGGAAGAAGATTTCGGATGCGGTCGTTTTGAGAGCGGTCCATAACTCACTGAGAATGGCGGTAACCTTGAAAACTACTCGAGTTTTAAACGACCATTTTCTTCCTCATGTGGGTATAGTGATGCAGTGAAAACACCTTTCTGACGACTGGGTTAGCTCTAGTATGGGAAACGTCAGTGAAAAGAAGAACATGGTCAGTTCTGAAGCTTCACCAGGCAGGTTATGACCCATTATTTTTTCACTTAGTGACAACCACGTCCACCCCATTCAGTTTGAGCTTTGAGACGAACCAGATGCTGTAGACACGTCCCTTTTCAGGGATGCATCCCGCTGTAGGCGCTTACTAATATGCGGTAGGAGCAGTTTACTTGTTCATTACTTTGAAACAAAACACAGCAATGGCGTTAGATAAGCACATAATTTCGCCCACTTAGAGAATGCGCGTTGTCTCACGCACTGACCGCATGCCAACGGCGCCATTTCGTGTTGTAACACAGGGTAGCGGGAAGACAGGGGTTGCACGTCATATCATTCTGCAATTTCCGGCTGGTTAGTAGCAAACGCAGAAATACGAGCTTCCAGTGAAGGCAGGTTGACTGTTTGAAGTAACGCCAAGCACTGAAAATGCACCTACGAGAAGCGTGGATTTTAAGACTCAGTAATATACTAGCAGCAGGAGACCCAGTGATATTCGGGGGTCTGATTAACAATGTTTATTTGAAATCAAACTAACTATTATACTGAAGGCCAAATCTAAACATTACAAAATGCAAAGGGTGCAACTAGTTGCACAAAAGAAATCACTGTCTGAGCACGTGGAGTGAGCGCTGACAGCAGCGCACACTAACAGAGTTTTAAGTACGAACTGTGAGAGCTGCACTCCAAGTGAGAGAAACAGACTTGCTGGAGCTTACTGCGACTGACAACGAGCGACACGGGGTTGGCATCTCAGTGATCTGATTGAGAACTTCGTCTGAATACAAAAGCAAGTGTTTTAAAAGGACTGAGGCGGCGTACTGATTCTCCGTTCCTATAGCCTGTCACCAATCCACTGGCGATTTAAACGCTTCAGCCAATCTCACTAGTGCTCCTGCACCTCCAGGACGTCTCAGGTCAACCACGTCCATATTCCTCCGTTTCTCCTCCTCGGCAGGTAAGGATGTATCTGGACTTTAAACTGGAAGCAACAGCGTTCAGCTCGAAGTTAAACAGCACTGGCCATCCTCTTACGGTCGGCAACAGCATTGTTGTACGTCATTTGGCCACGCCAAGAGGCCTTTAGAGCATGCGGACCGCTGTTGCAGCAATAACCAATGTAAACCAACTGCCGTTGCAATTCTCAGGCCTTCAAGTTTGATGCGTCTGCTAAGACGTACATTTTTGGGACCATCTTCTACTGTGACGCCTTACAACAGTGTCTAGGCGGTGGATGGAGTCACTCTGAAGTGGAACTTCTCCAGTGGGACTGCTACCCAAAGCGTCTGCAATTCGCAGGGCGCTAGATTAACTTTTGAGCTCCGGTAACCTAAACGCTACCACTTTGCTTGCTCTCTGCTTTCTGTCTCAGGTTTTCTGTCTTGGATTGCCCTTTCTATCTACTAATACCTTTAAGTTTAACAATGTACAAGTCATTACGTCAATATATGACAGCCAACCATGTAAGATTCAATAAATTTCCCTCTTTATCACGTTGATTTACTCCTCACGGTTCATGATTCTCTATCTGGCTAACTGTATTACTGTGCATGTAGTTATGTTTTCAGTACTCGCTCTCTGCTTCGTTTCTCATTGTATAACGTCAATAAACGATGGTTTCGACTTAAATTTGCGTTTTGATCAGCCCATTTTCAGAATATGCATCTGTTTTTGTTACTTCTTAATTTATTTCTTGTTGTGTTGTGATATCCTCTCACCTTTCTCAGCATCCAAACAAATCAGAGACCCTTGCACGTAGGAACCATACATGGCTGGATACTGGATAAGTAATTAATTTAAAATCCAAGTTGCCTCTTAAAATATGCTTTGCCCGAAAGATGGAACAAGTTCCTTTCATTTTCGTCACCTGGAGTGGCGAGAGCTGCGAAAGATAGTTGGATGTGGCAGTGCAGTAGCGTCACCGGCCAAGATTGACTGTCTCACTGTTGGGCAGAAACGTACAGAACAGTACAACTTTACCTGATTTGTTAGTAGATACAAATTTTGGACAGTTTTTATCAGCATATAGAATTCACATAGTGAATCTATTTTCCATTACATGCTTCTGCAAATAAAATCTTTTCGTTTGGCTGAAAATATGATAGTGTATAATATTCATAAATAGGTGTAAACATAGTTACAACAGGGTTTTTAATCTATATCTTCACTGTCTGAAACGATTTATATTTACTACGAAAGTATAAGCTGCTGCTATAGACTGTCGGTAGCCATTCCAGACTCAGCACTTCTGAACAATACACTCTGTTAGAACCCAACTGTTCATGCCATCCAGGGGAACGAAGATGGTTACCCACAGAGGATTATTGTTCAAAAGTGGAATACGCCAAATGAAGGATTTCGATTTTTAAATTATAGAAATTTCACTATCTGCAAAGTTTTTGGTCACAAAGGAACAGGAAATGTAGAGAAAGACTAATTTCTTAGGAAGCCATATGGCCACAAATAGGTCAATACCACTGCACTAGTTAAATAAAATACATTTCCCAATATGGATATGATCATAAAAATGGAATTAAGTTTCATAGGATTGAGTGTTAGTATTTTCCAGAAGTCGTTTGGAGAAATTGATCACAGTCTGAATCCCGTATCTTCCAAATAATCATCCAATGTGTTAACCACATTGATAACTCACGACAAAGAAAAACATTGGCTTACTCCATTCCCTTTAACCTTTTGATAGAGAAGACACAAAGGACGGTTAAAGAAAACAATTCCTGCCTAACAGCAGCTGCTACAGTCTGCTATCGCGTAAGAATGTACTTGTGATGAAAGAAGCTTCCAGTTTTCCTGATCAAAATTATTCTTTCACGTAGCCTGGCATATTATTATGTGAGCCGGCCGGAGTGGCCGAGCGGTTCTAGGTGATACAGTCTGGAACCATGCGACGGCTACGGTTGCAGGTTCGAATCCTGCCTCGGGCATGGATGTGTGTGATGTCCTCAGCTTAGTTAGGTTTAAGTAGTTCTAAATCCTAGGGGACTGATGACCTCAGAAGTTAAGTCCCATAGTGCTCAGAGCCATTTGAACCATTATTATCTGAATTTGAATCTGTAATTTGCTACGGAAGATATCTCAGGTCGTCACCTGAATTGACATGCCACTGGATTAACCTGAATATTTGCTTAAAAAATTAGTTAGTATATCTCAGTTCAGGAAAAATTAATTAAATCTTAATATACCTTGACAGTTCTTGTTCAACTCTGTAGGAGAATCAGTTTCGGAAGTGCTCTTAAATATGCTAATAATCAATCACGTGTCAGTTAAACTGGCCTGAAGGAGCCTCAATACAAAATTGGATAAAAAACAGCTAAGTTATTGAGCATCAGCAATGCCTTTTACTATATATTTTTTTCAGGATTAAATCCTTAAAAGGGAAGCAGACGAACAAACGCATATTTAACACAAAAACCCTAAGCTGTCATGGAGTGCTAGTACTGAATATTGTTGGTAAGACGGACTGAAACGCATACATGAATAACACGATCATTTGAAGTCGTGGGTGTCGTGGGAACTACAGATTAAACATGCACACATTCAAACTGTTCACTACAGAGAAAGAAGGTGTCCAATTATTTGATAAAGGAAGCAACATATAAATATAAATTGGGTTAGAGTGAGACTAGCCTCGATGGTCGAATATTTTAACAGAAAATTATTCCGAAATTTATAAAAAAATTATGCGAGATTCCAATTAAATCAGTGAATAGGAACTGCGACGTGTGAACAATCCTTGCAAAAGGTAGAAGCCACCGAAAATCACAAATAAAATCATGGCTACCCACTACAAAGAAAAATCTATAAAATATTTAAAAAATTCACGGCAGTTAAGATCAAAAAGTCAGACAACAAAAATCGATAATTTATTTAAGCAAGGAAACTGGTTCAGCACAATCTCACGAACAAGCACGGAGTAATGGATACCAACTCTGCACACAGAAATCTCACTCCATCTGCACAAAACTAAGTCCCTTTTATTAATATGACTGCCGAATGTTAAAACCATAAGTACTGCTAATAATCAGCTACAAGATTTATTCAGGAATCTAGTCACACTCATAAATCCATGTGGCCTCATGTCCCTCAATCCAAAAATTATAGAGTGCAGAGAAACACCGGCACGATTTTCAAAAACTCGCGAAATTATTCTCAATTTCAGTCTACACAAGGTATCTCGAGTTATTCAGTAATAGCTGGAACCATTTATCAAGTGAATTAATCTGTCAGTTAAGCTGAAACTAACACAACAACAAAATTTGAACATTAATAACTGAAACTAGATGTTACCTCTTCCACAATTTCCAGTGCAGCGAGGCTCCTCGCTATTCACCTTCAGTTACTACCGCAGACCGCAAGCCGCCCCACAGATAATATGCACTCCCTACCTGTGCCATATTGACAAATGCGACGGATCATAGCTCGTGGTTTCTCCCTGACCGAGAAGGACTCCCTTTGTTATGCACAAAAGTTGTCTAACTGTCCTTACATTGAAAGAAACTTATCCAAGTCCCATGACATATGGACACTCCTGCAGACGACAAACACGCTTCGAGGCAGACAACCAGAGGGATGGAACAAGGAAAACTTAAGATGACAACGCAAATACTTAATAATTTGCTTTTCTGTATCTACTTAACTTTTAATATACGTGTACTAATTGTGGAAGATGATTTAGATATAAAATGCAATTCTGATATATCTTAACACCATGACTGCTTGACTGCCAGATGTAGCACCCCTGTGATCATGCTCTCAGTTTGAATTTATTGGTACACTGACCATAAAGTGATGCTACTCAGAAATGTGAATTTAGGTATCAACCCTGAAAATCAATGAAGTGACTTATATACAGACACTTCAACTGTAAAACATTTTGAACAGCAGCTTTACATATATCTTCTTCAATAACAGTAATATTTCAAACGTTTAGGAAGGTTTCTCAGACATTCTTTCTTAGAGACTTTGAAACATTTATGAAGTCTACGGCATTTCACATGTCTTTTTCAAGTAAGTAATAGCTTCTCTATATTACATTACGAAGATGTGAACAAATGAATGACATTAACTTTCGTTTTATTAGAACTCACGTTTTATTCCACATCTGTTTCTATTGTTCGAACTTAAAACAAAATGTGCCCATTTATAAATATCTCAGGATCCTTCTTTTTACAGAATGAATTTTCACCCTACGGCGGAGTGTGCTCTGATGTCAAACTTCCTGTTAGACTAAAATTGTGTGTGAGACAAGCATTCGAGTCACAGGTTCAAGTCCTGGTCGTGAACACAATTTTAACGTGTGAAAAAGTTTTCCATCTCAGAACCCTCTTCTGTTGTTGCTTTGTAACTCAAATTATCTCCTATTAGGACTAGTTTTCTATTATATTCTGTCACTAGTTGCTAGATGTAACTATGAAATGTGGACAGTAAGTTAAACTGGTCTCCACTGTGGTGAAATTATGTGCTGTAATGTTAACCGACTTGTACATTTATGTCTCTCAGCATTAGCTGTTCTCTGTTGGTGAAGTTACATATTCCAGAAAACGTATTCTAGTTGAAAAACGTAAGTCATAATATGTAACCTGGCACTTATTTTTTTCTGCTGTCACAATATTTGCTCATAATAACAAATAAAACAAAGGACATCTTTCAGAGAAATACATTAAGTAATGACAGTGTAAAGCATATTGCGATCATGTTATTACTAACAGAAAGACAAACTTACGTAATCTGTAGTATTTAAACATTGGCAAAACTCATTTAGTGCCAGAAAGATGAATATCAGTGAATAGTATTCAAATATTAATAGTAACGAGAGCTCACGGATAATCTATAATATCAGCTTCAATAAACGATTTAGATCGCATTAAAACGTGGAATGTGAGTTATAAAGAGAGCAGCAATACAATGTAACAATCAATGAGTGCATTCTACTAAATATAATGTTCCCTGCCATGTGAAGCAAAGTATTTGTCAGACATTTACAATTTGAACTATACATATCGTGAATGAGAATGAGATTTTCACTCTGCAGCGGAGTGTGCGCTGGTATGAAACTTTCTGGCAGATTAAAACTGTGTGCCGGACCGAGACTTGAACTCAGGACCTTTTATACATATCGTGTTAGTTATCTGCAATCGGAAATATATAAATATTCTGTAACAGAGAAACAGTGTGTAGGCTGTGGAATTGTTTTCTTTTAGTTGTAACATACATTAAAAAACTATTCTGTTATGTTCACAAGTGGGATATGCAAAAAATGTATACTTACAATCCACTGCATGAGCTGTTACTTATTTGACTTTATCTTCACTGTACCTCTCAGACCAATACGTAAGTGGCTGATGAATATGCAGCTTCTGGATTGAATACTGATATTTCGAATTTTAGATGTAGGTTCTCACAAGGTGTTATGATTATTGCTTCAGATATGTCACTTGGAATTTTTAGTAATTTCTGTTGCATTCATTTAATATTTGATGTATGCAGAAAAAACATAATCGACATTTATGTGTAGCTATTCTTCCATAGCTCAATCATATGTACACAACGAAAATCAAAATATTACCACACAATCTTTGGTATGAAGCCAAATTAAGGAAAACAGAAAACTATGTGAATTTGGAGAAGCCCAAGTCGATTGTGACTCAAGCTTTTAGGGATGCGATAACCAGTACACAAATTTACTTTTACAGTTGGATCCAAATCAATTTACAAGAAGGATATATTTTCATAACTAGTTAATATTTTGGAAACTCGTGCTACTGTTCCAATTAACAAAGTAAAAATATACAAAGCTCTGATTTAAGAGGAATAATATTTCTTTCTGTACTTTAAATGACAAGATTTTCTCCAGTGAGATAAAACTATTGAAATAATAGCAAATGAGTTTTCTTTATAGTAACTGTATGATTATCTTTTGAATACAAAAGAAGTGTATTATCAAGAATAATTGCAACAGTGTCATTGATATTATTTCAATGAAAAAGAACCTTTAGATATAATTAAACTTTTATTAGAATATCAATTTGCAGGTGACTGGAGCATTATTTATGATTTTATACCAGCATTGTATAATATATTTAGCAAAAAAAGGAAAATGGAACTGTATTCAGCTGATAGGTTATTTAGTAGTTTTAAATCTACTTTTGCTCATTTCATAACCTATGCTATGATTAGGAGTGAATAGTGCAATAAAAATAATAAACATTTTACATTTGAATTCACGGATTCCACCAATAATGCTTAATTTGTACGGATGATCTTAATTTTGATCCAGGATAATTTGCACAATTGAGATGTAATTTTAATGGTGATCCTACTAATATTCAAATAACGTTAGAGAGAGATTTTACTCTTGATGAAACCCCTGTGTTTGTATGTTCTAATATTGAGTATTTCAAAGGAGATATAAGAAACCAAAGAATTATTAAATATTATTGGACTTCATGGGATATAAAATTACATAAACAATTAAATCCATTTTCTTTGTGCAACATGATGATTGAATACAAATTTGTACAAAAATTATATCTGTTGTTTTATTTTAAATCCTGTTAACTAGGATAGGTGATGTACTGCAATCACAGATCCTTTTTTTCCTTTTGTTTTTGAATTAGATACATTTAAATCATTAGGAACATGTACAGAGGATCCAAGTAAAACGTCACTGCTATTCATTGCATTAGGATCAAAAGCAACACCTTTAAAATCATCTACAAAAGATTTAATAGAAGAAGTCATCCACATTTCATCAATATGATTTAATGTATATGTTCGAGACTTATATGTTTTATAGATAGTGCTTATAGTTATTTTAGTTGTCATCTGAACCACCATTTAGTATTCGCCAATGAATTTGCTTCTTTAGGAGTATTACTTGGGACAGGATTAATACCTAAACTAAAACTAAGTATCTAAGGTGAATGATGCATTTCATTCAGTTTACCTGTTTGCTGACATTTTCAGTACATTGATAATGTACAAATAATGTTTTGATTTTAGATATTGGTTTTAATTTTTCACTTACGTCTTCAATTACAATACCACAAGGAATTACAGATTTCATTATAACTGAATAAGCATGCTTATCATTGAACCTGATATATTTGTATCATCTACTAAACCTACACCACGTGCACTACTTGATGTTTTAATTGTACCTGTTCGTGGCTCATAATCCCATGAAAAAATTTGTGAATTATCAACTGCACAACTTGCTGTACCTTGTAAATATATTTCATTTGATAATACTGGTCCTCTTATTTTGTTTTGAGTACTCCTGAATCGTCATTATCGAACAGTACAATGTGTGTATCATAATTAGACCAATTATGTACTACTGCTCCACAAGAGGAATAATTATTATATTAACCTTGGGTCAGTGGATGTACAATTTATTTCCACTACTTCATCAGCAACAGCTAAAGATCCACTTTCATTATAAATAATGAATGGTACATACATACAAGTCAATTGTCATTATATAACACTAATGGGAAAAAGTAGCACACATCTGATGAAGAATTGCAGTATAATATGTGAAGGAGTTTGTAGGCTCATTCATAGGAAAAAATGCAGTTTTCCAACATATTACCAGTGAAACGATTTCTGTAATTCGTTTTATCTATGACTATGGCTATTTGGACGTGCCTCGTTGCTTGGACATATTGGTAAAGATGAAACAGTATTTCTTTTAGACATATATGAAAAGGCTGCTAAATTTCTATGTTTCATGATGTCCACAATTTCAAGATGTCATAGACTAAGAGTTAGTTACCATCCTATGACCAGCCTAAGATCTTGTTATTACCTACTCAATATCATTACACATTTTATCTTTCAGTACTTTCTCATAAATAAATACTTCCTCATAAATAAATGGTTCATCTATGAAAATTCTGTTTGATAGACAGGGTTATGTTTGCAATAGAGGAAAGGTCTAAGGAAAGGCTTTGCATTAAGCTATACTGGTACCAGCGTTTCCTCCAAAAGCAACCACCACCTCACTGTATTCCCACATTCTTCTAGATACAGTTTATCTTGGAAACTAGAGATTGCTGCTTTTGAGATCAGCATGATCATATTAATAGCAAACAACGGTTTGTTTTCAAGATAAATTTTCAATGAATGCTGGTGTAATTCATAACTGTCCATACTATGAACACCATTTCATCAAAAGAAACAGGATACCCCTCTGTAATGTGGAAATGACCACTAGATGGCCGGCCGCGGTGGTCTCACGGTTCTAGGCGCGCAGTCTGGAACCGCGCGACTGCTACGGTCACAGGTTCGAATCCTGCCTCGGGCATGGATGTGTGTGATCTCCTTAGGTTAGTTAGGTTTAAGTAGTTCTTGCACCCTTCTTGGAAGAAAATGATCCTAGGACAAGAAGAGAGACAGAGGTCATCTATGTGGAAAAACTGAAAGCAAAAGTTCAGTCAAATGTGTTAAGTGCAAAAAATACACCTGCAAGGAACATCTTATATGCACATGTAAAAACTGTTAGTAAAAGTTAGGCATAGTGTAGCAAAATCAACACATGCATGATTAAGATATGCGTTTGTTGTCTTGTTGTACTATTCTATTGAGCACTTTCAATGATTAATACATTAAACTACCTAAATTATAAATTTATTTATGATTTCAGTACACAAATGTGTAAAAGTATAGTCGGCTGTGGTGGCAGAGTAGTTCTAGGCGCTACAGTCTGGAACTGCGCGACCGCTACGGTCGCAGGTTCGAATCCTGCCTCGCGCATGGATGTGTGTGATGTCCTTAGGTTAGTTAGGTTTAAGTAGTTCTAAGTTCTAGGGGACTGATGACCACAGCTGTTAAGTCCCATAGTGCTCAGAGCAATTTTTTTTTACCACTAGATGTAACGAGGAGCGGACCCACCATTACGAAACCAGGCTGGAAGTACTGTGTTGTCAGTGCATTAGCAGTAACAGCAGACTAGGCCTGTCAGGAGAGCTTGGTGACGTCGACCATGGACTAGTCCCTAGATTTCATCTGAGAATTCATTACTGACAATTTAGCCCTGCTAAAGCCATCTGTGTCGACTATTGGTGATGTGACTGCGATGTGGAAACGCAAATGACAACATACAGCTAAACCAAGACCAGGCAGAACACGTGTACTGACAGATGGGTATAGTCTAGCAATGCAGACGTTGGCTGTAATAAATTGAATGAAATGGGCAAAATCCAAAGTGGTACCAGCAAACAAGCTAGCAGAATGACTGCACGTAGAGAGTTGAAAGAAGAGGTGCAATGGACGAGTAGCTCATCATAAGCGAAAGATGTCTATGGTTAGTGCTAATTGACGCTTAAGGTCGTTTAAAAATCAACGTCATTGAACAGAAGATGACTTGGAAATGTATCGTCTTGGGTGAAGAATCACTCTGTACCCCATGGCAATCTGATGGAAGGGTTTGGGTTTGGCGAACACCTGTTGAATGTTACCTTCCGTCGTGTGTTACGCCAACACTGGAGTAGAGATGAGGTGGCATTATGGTATAGAATGTTTTTCTTGGTTGTGGTTTTGTCCGCTTATTGCACTTAAGAAAATGCTAAATGCGGAATGACGTGAAAAGATTTTACAACGTGTGGTGTGTGTACTGTTTCAGAAGACACAATCAGATTATTTGACTTATCGGTCTAACGAAGTAGGCGAGTGTCACCAATATGTCTCGTGGTCTTATCGTGGCGTGTTTATCTTCTGCCTTTAGGTCAGATGATAGAAATGCCACTTGCATGCTTAGAGTAGCAGATTGACGGTAACCAACTTTAAACAGAACTTGATTAATTTTCACACACCTTTATTAAAATAATAACAAGCATAAAAATTACTTAACTTGGTTCTGGATGCTATTTACAATTGACAACCTGAATTTCCTTTGGTATTGGTACGTTAATCTTATTCTCACATACATCTCTGATACTTAACAAAAGTGTCTATATATTTATCTTCATGGCTATGTACAGGAATGTGGTAATCTTATTAGGCGCAGACTCAAACTTGACTATAGACTGGTACAGACAAATGTATAACTCGTACAGACTGTTGCAGACAAAAGCAGACTGACTAATCGGAGGTCTGTACACTCGTTATAATACCTCGTGCGTTCATGTATCACTGCGTGAGTGTGATCCGCGAGGAGAAAAGGTTCTACGTTAGCACCAATCTCATTGGCTGCGTTACATATTAATACGCAGATCGGCGGAAGCAGAATTTGGTCCGTCTCTATGGCAGCGCCATCTCGTAGTGCGGAGACGGACGAGTGCTGCGCCTGTGCTGTTGTGCTTAGTGGGGCGCGCTCTAGTGGGAAAGTTGTGTACGCGCTGATTATGCGGAACTATGTACACAACACAGCGCTGTGCACTGTGTAGAGTAGATGAACAGTTCGTAGACGAGGGTCGATTCCTGTATCATTTAATATGGCGTTTCGTAAAGCACCATTTTTGGGGCAGTAGTTTGTGAACAATAACACTCTGAGATGGAGTGGCCTGTACAAGGTCACGAACTGGACCCTATGGAACATCTTTAGAATGGGTTAGAACATCAGCTCCGCTACAGACCCTAGCGTCCAACACCATTAGCTTCTCTGGTTTCTATACTTTAAGATGAATGGGCTGCCACTCCCTCAGAGCATTCAGACATTAAAAGTATCTGGCCATCATAATAGCTGAGAAAGTACGTTCGCCATATTAACTTCCGTAGCGTCCGTATACTTCTGATCAGATAGCGTGTATGATAAAATAGGACAGATTAGCTATTGTTTCTTCGTAGGTTTTTAATGTAACGGAAATGAAGAGTGTTGACTGAAATAAACATTCGTATAAGTGAGCACAAATACCGTACATCAGCCGGATGTTGTTGGTGTAGTGTGTGAGGTGGGCCACTGCAGCTGCCATACACAATCGTAACTGCGCTCGTGTCCGGCCCAGGCAGCTCTCGCCCTGTACGTGTGAGCGTGATGCGAAATTTAAATTGCCCCCAACTACTGGCTGCTCGTTTTGTAGCGCCTGCTGCCCACCGGCCGCAGTTTGCGGGATCGGTAACAGCTGTTTAGTAGCGTCGGCAGTGGCGCGCTGGCGCCACATGCGAGCACTAACTAGCGAGCCAGCGACTGCCGTGCGTTACCGGGGCAGGTGTTGTGGCCATTCCGCGGCCTGTGTGCTGTATCAGCTTTTGCGGTGCCAGGCACGGCACCGGCAGGTGTACGCTGTGTCTCACATGGTGTGGGACAACTCAATACGTTGCAAAATAATGACGTCTGTAATTTGCTAAGCACCTACCACGCTCTGCTGCTTCGCACGGTATTCAAAAAAGGTTTGTCTTGTGATATCATGTCAGGATGGAGGGAACCAATCAAATGACGGTATGAAATGGAGAATTATAAGCTGTTAATCAAATATCTACTAGATGCATTCAATAAGTAATGCAACGAACTTTTTCTCGGCAAATTTCGGTTGAAAAAAATGCGGATTCCTGTCGCTGGCGGCGCTATTGTAGTCTTCAAAATAGTATCTGTGACGGAAGTGCGTTTCAGGCAGTCAGCTGTCATTGTCTTTTTGGCGGAAAACCAGAGCATCGCCTGTCTTTATAGGCGGCTGCAGAATACTTACGGAGACCTGGTAGTGAACAAAAGCACGATGTGTCGTTGGGCGAGGCATCTGTAATCATTGCAAAATCGTGCACCGATCTCTCGCGTGACGCAGGTTGTACACAGTTGTGACTCTTGCAGTGTCGGAAAGTGCCCACATTCCCATTTTAGAAATCGGATTAATAATGTTTCTCACGCAGCATATGTTCGCTTTATCGGGCAACAACAAAGTTATTTACTGTGGGTGGTATCGTCAGAATGGAAATAATGAAGTCACTGTAAAATAGTCACTAATTTTGGCACTTATCTTGAATGGATTCCCATGTAGAATTCATCGAAGTTGTTATGGCTCATCTTGTTGATTCTAGGGTGAGTCCACTTTGACTGCTAGAAGGTCCAGTCTGTATTTTAGCAATATTTGAAGACCTAACAAATGCGTTTTTCAGGAAATGCTTAATGATCAAACAATCCAAGATCAGAACAATGATATGGTAGAAATAGTTTTTGACTTTGTGTTCACGATCCACATTTTTATTAAACTTCTTGTAAATTCACATATTCTTCTTCTTAATTGTCACATCATCAAGAAAGTTTTGTATCAATCTTCATATATTTAATTTCCACTTTAACCAAACACAAGCCTTGACTGTTCTTTTACAAAGCGAAATAACAACTTAACTTCTGCAAAGTGAAACAAAGACTGCCCTGTGCGCATTCGCACCAAAACGATTACAAGTAAGTCAAAGATTATGTCAGTCTCACAGAAATAAATACACACAAGAACCATATCACTGTAATATATCGATACATCGGAATACCTATACATTAATAAAACCAAATGTGAATATTGTCACAAAAATATGTCTGTTACTTCGCAGAAAAGAAGTACGATATTACTGGTATCGAGAACTGGGGTTGGAGTGCCATAATGGTCACGTAAATAAAGAACCATTACAACCGGCACTCTGAAATTGTTATTCTGTTTGATGTCCTCTTCTATGATGCAACGATCAACTCGAAAGTGTACTGTGCTACTCTGAAGAAATTGAAGAAACTGCTTCAGCATGTTCGTCGACGCGAAAATGCAAACGAACGTCTCCATCTCCATGACGATGCAAGGGCTCACACAAGTCTCCGCATAGGAGAGGAGCTAACAAAACTTCATTGGATCGTTTTTCCTCATCCACCCTACAGCCCGGATATTGCATCTTCCTGTTTCCACCTGTTTGGCCCAGAGAAGTAGTATGTCGATGAAGAGGAGGTTATTTTGGCAGCAAGGCTTTGGCTCCAATGTCTATCAACAGCGTGGTACCATTCGGGCATTCAGGCACTCTCAGTTAGGTGGCGTAAGGTCATTGCATTGAACGGAGGTTATTTTGAAAAACACGGTTATGTAGACTAAAGAGTAGGGAATACTGTGGTGTATTGGTATCCTCAACAAATCTAACCTGCTGCCAGAAAAAAATGTGCTGCATTACTTATCGAACGGTCCTCGTATACTCTAGAAAATACCAAATTTTAGCATACCATGCAGGACGGGGTAGCCATGATAAGACACACAGTTGCATTCTCCAAATGGACTCGACGTAAAATGTGCAAGTGTGGCAGGAAGAGAACCACCCTGTAGTTGGTATTACTAATTGTTAAGACTGAACGCAGTAGCCATTCAGACTCTTCACGGGACTAAATAGCGTTGGGTAACAACTATGACAAGAACAGAAGCAAAGAAAGATTAGCAAAAACATTATGCGGCATTTCTATGAAAGATTTTGTTTTGCGGATAAACCACTGTTTACAAACCATGGACAAATCAATATGCTCTGTTGACAATGATAGTCAAAATAATAAAGTACTGCTACCGTTTTTTTTTCAAGCGCAGCACAGCGTGTCCCTGGTGTTTATTCCCATTTCGAAGTGCTGTGGGAGTATTCAGTGGCACTGGATGTGATATTTGCTTTGTGCTGTATTCTTCCTCTTTTCCCGTATTCTTTTTCTTCTTCTTTCGAATAGTCCATTTGGGAATAAGATCAATCAACTTTGGCTACTCTTCATTGTATTAGATTTCCTTAGTTTCCGAATTTCATGCATCCTTTTATAGGGTTGTTCCGTTTCTTCTTGAGTCCACTTTCGTCTAGTTGTTTTCTTTCTCTCCGGCAATTTTGCCTTTAGAACTGCCTTTCTGAGATATCTTCTGTTTTCGATTGTGTCTGTTTTCAGTCTCTGTGAACCACGCGGGCTTGCATTTGTAGCTATTGAGTAATGTGAATATCCGCTTGCTTAGTCTGTTGTTATCCATACTGAATATATGCCCAAAAAACCGTAGTCTTCTCTTCCTCATTACATCAGTTAGTTCTTCAGTTGAAGTATAGCTTGTAACGGTACTTGAATTACGTAACCATTACGGCACCTCACCTCAACCTCTCGATACCAGCAAAATTCTACTGTGTTTCTGTAAAATAGTTAACATATTTCTGTGACAACATTCAGATTTGATTTCATTAATGAAGAAGTACTTCGATACATCGATATGTATATATTGCAATGATATTATTCTTATGTGTATTCTTACTTTTGTCACTATGATCATTGACGTACTTGTAACTCTGATTTTTGGGCGCGTAAGTGGTTATTAGAGAGTCAAGCTTTGGTCGTCATGTTAAAAAGACGCAAATTGTAGTCAGTTTATGAAATGTGAACTTTAACAGTGAGGAAGGTATTTTCAGGTATGTTTTATATTGTGAAGTGATGTTTTGGAACGAGTTACGTGATATTGCAACAAAAGTAATCAAATAGAAGTGTAACTTAAATTCGGAGTGCTGATTACTTTTTTTTACATCATCATTGTGCTAACTTGCAAAAGTTTATTCTTCAAGAACGGTTCATGAAACACATCTATAAAACTTTTGAATATCGCAGAATAACGCCTAGGCCTCTTTATATCCGAGCTTGGAATCATCACTACCTAGATTTTTGACGAATGAGCCATGAGTTCACAACGAGAGCAGCGTGGGAAACACAAAAAGATGAGTGCCTAGTTTATCCATTATTTCAAGAAATGACTTTATTAACTGTGCTCTAATGACACCTGCCACATAATATAACTTTGTTGTTGCCCGAAAATGCAATATTTAGCAGCGTGATCAACACTACAATTATAATTAATTTTTGACCTTTGTTGTGGTAGGGTTGTTTGAAGCTCTCTGTTTGGCCTTAACCTGTATTCAACATTATTGTTTCTTTTAGCTCCCAGTATGTTCCCTAAAATTCTTCTTTTGACCTTCTCTAGTTTCTCAAGATCTCCATTTCTTGTTAGTTTAAGTGTTTCTGCCGCATACAGAGCTTCAGTTCTGGCCACTGTTTGGTAGTGTCTCAGTTTCGCGTTACAAGACAAGGATTTGTTGTTATGAACGTTTTTGGTCATATGAAACACTCTTTCCATTGTTTGCACTCTAGTTTCTATAGCTGTCTTTTCTTTTGTATTCTATGTAATCCACTTTCCTAGGTATTTAAAGAAATCTCTTTTGTGTATTGTATTGTTGTCAACTGCAATATTTTCCCGTATTCCTTATTTGATTTTCCTAATGGAACCAGAAAACCAGAAAACACAAACAGTGCTCTTCATTATACCACGGCTCGAAGACACACGGGGTAAAAATCGCGGGAAATCGGAAGAAGGACGAAGTGTGACGAGTGTAGCCCAGACGTTTACTATTGCTCGCAGCATTGTTTCACGTGCAGGGTGAGCGTTCCGAAACATTGACTCTGCTGCCCGAAGGAGAGGAGGTGGCCGACTATGGTCAACTATAGCAACAGATGCCGCTATATTGTGCAACAGACAAGAATGGACTCACGTCAAACACTGCGTGCAGTTGCAACAACATTTAACAGGACTGCAAGGCACTCAATATAACGGTTCACAGTGGCACGTAGACTGGATGGGAGTAGTATCTCTGTATGACGACCAGTATGTTGTGTTACGTTGACACCCACACATCGGGGCGCAGTCTGCTATAGTGCCAAGAGCTTAAAACGTGGACCAACGATGACTGGAATCGCGAGCTCTTATCGGGAGAGTCGTGATTCTGGACGTACCACAACATGACGAATGTGGGAACACGTAATGCACCCAGGAAAATTGTCGAACATGATCGTATTGGTCGCAGGGAGGTGGGGGGGGGGGGGGGGGGAACACAATGGTTCACTGGCTTACTGACCTCCAAATCTTTGAACACTCTACACTCACTGGTCAGCGTTACTGTGACACTGTACTCCTTTCCCATCTGCGTCTCTTCAGTGGTCCATTCGGCCCTTAATAGAATGGATGACAATGAGCGACCGCCTCGAAGTCTGCCCGTTCCCCCGACTTTAATCCCATCGACCACGTGTGGTATGCATTGCGGAGACATTTTGCAGCACGTCCACATTCACTAACGACCATCCAGCTGTAGGCACCCGCGCAGGTAGAATCCTATTAAGAACCATGTCCCGCCTTTTGTAATGCCAAGGCAACCATCATAGATCGTGGTGACTTTGGTATTATTAATATCTTTGAATAAAAGCGTCATTTCTGTTTTCTCACTATAGTTCCTTCCGTTACTTTCAATACTACAGTGTACAGCACTTTCTCTGTATGGTCTAAGTTCAATCGAGCTATGTTACTTGTCAGTTTATCATGCGAAAGTTACCTTCATCCTTAAGTTTGCACTGTACAGGATCAAGGTGCCTTTCGATCAGTTATATCGGACAATGTGGTGCATTACCGGCGAACCGAACTAGTTTTTATTATTTATAGCCGCCGAATTGTGATACCCACTTTTTTTTACGGGGAACTACCCTTTTGTTTTGCACTGGAAAAAGTCTTCGAAGAGCAGCTCAGCGTGACAAGTGTGGAACTTCGTGCCGGATTACTTTGCTTAACATTATTCTCCAATGTCCTAAATGAAAGAAGGACTTCTCATGCTCCAGTAAGCAATGTCAAAAAAAAAAAAAAAAAAAAAAAAAGAAATGGTTCAAATGGCTCTGAGCACTATGGGACTTAACATCTGAGGTCATCAGTCACCTAGAACTTAGAACTACTTAAACATAACTAACCTAAGGACATCACACACATCCATGCCCGAGGCAGGATTCAAACCTGCGACCGTAGCAGTCGCGGGGTTCCGGACTGAAGTGCCTAGAAACGCACGGCCACCGCAGCCGGCCAGCAATGTCCAAGATTGGACTTGAACAGTAGTCGATGATGCTTACATGTCTCTATTTGACAGCATTCTCAAGACGAAGGACTGCCCAACCGATGTGTATAATTCCGTTACTTCAAGTACATTTCGTGAACGAGAAACAGCTAGAGTAATTAATTTTTTATCGCCAAGACATGGTTGGCGATAACCATAACAGAAATCGAACTAGCCGTGCAGAACAAATAGCCTGAGAA
Source organism: Schistocerca serialis cubense (assembly GCF_023864345.2). Taxonomy (NCBI): domain Eukaryota; kingdom Metazoa; phylum Arthropoda; class Insecta; order Orthoptera; family Acrididae; genus Schistocerca; species Schistocerca serialis. Next base: position 761,172,267 of record NC_064641.1, on the reverse strand, counting down.
TTGCAGAAAGTCAGCAGGTGTATTAAATTTCGTACTGTAAACACCTTTTTGTACAGGCCAAAAATGAATGAACTTATATAGTAACTGTAAAATACGTTGCTATATCCTTCATAGTGATCACTGAACGCTGTTGACGCCCCTTATAGAGGTGGCCTCTCAGACCTGGTGACAACACTGAACACGAACAGTACTAATGCACTAACGCACTCCTACCTGTTACAGAGAGCAGCTACTCTAATCATTTACATGCCCGCCGATACCGTGTAAGACAGTTTTCACAGTGGCACCGAAAATGGAGGTCAGACACAGTCGACCGATAACATCGGCCGACAGCTAGGTCCGATCTCCTTCGTCAGGTTCTAGCAGGGTCAAGGAGATTGGGTTAGGTTAGAATCTATTCTATGTATGACATAGATTAGATTTTAACATCCAAGGGTGGCATGGGTACCATGACGCCTCCGTGCTTGGAGACGAGCGCTGCAGTGCAGCGTTTTCTAATAAAAAGATGCGTGTAAATGATCTGTATCTGTGTCTAAAACAACGTGACGGATACTGAACACTCTGTACTCAGTCACTGGAATTACCACGGGAGGTTTACCAATATATGACATGAAAGGAAAAAAAAAACATGTGCCAAAAAACGTAAAAACGCTTCGACTTTCTGACGTCACCTTCCTTCTCCCGCTACCGATTTGCGTCGGAAGGGGTCGCCATCAGTGAAGCTAACATGGCGTATGTTATGTTTTTCATACTTACAGCTGTGAGTGTGTAGTTTTAATGACCCACCGCCGACCGCTGTGGCCAAGCGGTTCTAGCCGCTTCGGTCCGGAACCGCGCTGTTGCTACGGTCGCAGGTTCGAATCCTGCCTCTGGCATGGATGTGTGTGATATCGTTAGGTTAGTTAGGTTCAAGTAGTTCTGAGTGTAGGGGACTGATGACCTCAGATGTTAAGTCCCATAGTGCTTAGAGCCACTTTGTATGACACACCGCATTAAGGAACTCTCCAAAACGTGTTGTTCCTAGTGTGGTTTATTATGCTACAATGATAGGACGTGCGACTTCGGTGTATAACGATAACAGTGAAAATCAATGCAAAACTGGTTGCATGTGCAGATAATCGAATTCTAGAAATGGAAACCTCAATGTTCTTTAAACACTTACACAATGGAAAAATGTAATCGCCAGATATCAATTATCGAAGGGTCACTTCTAGTTTTATCTGATATACTACTGCAAATTTAATATGAGGTTTTCTTTTATTAAGCCGCCATTTGACTATATAGTTCTGCATTCTCCTTCTGTACATCTATATTTCAGCTTTTATGTCATTATCGAGTACAATGCTAAAAGTTTTTAGACTATTAACACGTCATATCTGGTAAAATCAATCCAAATAGTTACATAGTAAAGGCATGTGCTAGTCCTGTTTACCTTCTTTGGGCTGACTTTACCGGATATGACGTGTTAATGGTCTAAGAACTTTTAACATTGTACAAGGTTATGGCATAAAAGCCGAAATGCAGATAGTACAAAAGAAATACACGGTGGTATAAAGTCGAATAGCGGTTTATTCTTCCAAAAAATACTGCTTGAATAATGCACTCTGTTCACCTAAGGCACTGAAAAGTACAAACGCATATACAACATTTACAAACTACATCATGTAGCAGAATCACCTGCCTACCAGCATAAAAATGCCCTAAGCAGTAATAATAACCCAAAAAGATCCACTACAGTAACTTTAAGCACAAGACTGGCCATCCTTCACAATTGATTAAATTATTTTTTTGTTGTTATAATTTACCAGTACACATAAAATTATCGATAAAGATTTTGACTACTTGTGGTTTGCAATAAACCTGCGATTTCAGTCCATACATTCCGAACTAAATCCCGATTATGACTTTTTCATCCTAAGGTTGCAGCAAACTCCTTCTCTAACTACTTTTGTCAGTTTCTGACAGTGAATGTTTCATTTCGTATCGAATGACATGGCCGCAGAAAACAAGCTCATTTGAACTCCACCGACTGTCGTCAAAAATCTGTACGTTCGGAAGATGAGATCGGTTACATTGTGACTATGCACGTGGTGGCCTACTGATTTGAAAAGATAGACTGTCTTTGGCCGATGTCGGTTGTCAACAGAATTCACAGAAGTCGGTGCCACTATGGTCGCAGCCTAAGTGTACGGAATTACACTGACATCCTACTGTGTCTCCTGGCTGCGCCACTTTTTTTTTTTTGCCTGGCACTATGGATACCTTCTTGGTATTTTGGTATGAGGGACCCATGTACTTATGATTTACTAGCTGCCGTGCTCGGCATTGCTCAGGATGTGGCTCACAAAGTGACGGGCTCTACGCGTTGTTGACAGTCATAGAAAATGCAAATCGGATGAGAAACTGCCCTAGCTTGGAATCGAATACAATCTTTAAATCTTTGGGTATAAACGGAACGCGAGGAGCAAATAAGTCTTCATATGCGCCATACTCCGAGATGATGGTGAACTATAATTACTTTCGGAAGTACATTCATCACAGCCAGCCATGTTCCGTTGCACGGCGAAGGCGAGTCGATGTTGCGTAATAATGCGATAGGCGATCGTTTCTTTTTAAATGAGCTTGTGTGGCGGTAATGCTAAGAGGTCAAGAGCATTTGAAAATTCTTTTATGTAATGCACAGCTTTCTTTATATCCACTACTGAATCGATGGACTTAAAGGTGACAGAGACTCCGGAAAGCGTTTCCTCGATTATCTTATTAACATAATTGGATTCTAATAATAAAAAGATCTCTGAAACACAACTAAAATATCTTCCCGCGATCTAATTACGTCCAGCTGCTGTGGCCGAGCGGTTCTAGGCGCTTCAGTCCGGAACAGCGCTGCTGCGACGGTCGCAGATTCGAATCCTGCCTCGGGCATGGATGTGTGTGATGTCCTTAGGTTAGTTAGGTTTAAGTAGTTCTATGTTCTAGGGGACTGATGACTTTAGAAGTTAAGTCCCATAGTGCTCAGAGCCATTTGAACCATTTGAATGGTTACTTCGCTATAACCTATTCCGGCGATAGGAACTACAGTCTAATTACCACGATGTATGTCGTTTGTCAGGTATTTAATTTTCCATTAATTTTCTTCATTGTTTCTGCCCACTTCGTAGTAAATCGGTCAAATACTTTTCGATATGTTTTTATTGGGAATATTAAAAATGTGTATAGCCTATGTCTGCCCAAATGTTCAGTCGGGTCTTGGGTAGAAATTTGAAGTAAATCGTCCAAAAACTTTTAGAGATTTTTGGTAACAGCCTCCTCCCGCTTATATATTACATACAAGCATGTTTCAAGTCAGATTACTAAATGTTATGTAAACAGTAATCTTCCATTCGTCTTGAAGGTGAAATGTGTGAAATTTATCCAGTTATGAACAAAACTGTAGATTTGTGTGAACTTGAACAAACCCACACTCTTCATTTTATATGTATACACTATGTGATCAAAAGTATCTCGACACCTAGCTGAAAATGACTTACAAGTTCGTGGCGCCCACAATCGGTAATGCTGGAATTCAATATGGTGTTGACCCACGCTTAACTTGATGACAGCTTCCACTCCCGCAAGCATACGTTCAAACAGATGCTGGAAGGTTTCTTGGGGAATGGCAACCCACTCTGCAGTGAGAAGAGGTATCTATGTCGATCGGTGACACCTGGCACGAAGTCGGCGTTACAAAACATACCACAGGCGTTCCATAGGATTCAGGTCAGGCAGTCCATTACAGGGATGTTATTGTCGTGTAACCACTCCACCACAGGCCGTGCATTATGAACAGGTTCTCGATCGTGTTGAAAGAACCAATCGCCATCCCCGAATTGCTCTTCAACAGTGGGAAGCAAGACGGTGCTTAAAACATCAATGTAGGCCTGTGCTGTGGCAGTGCCACGCAAAACAACGAGAGGTGCAATTCCCCTTCATCAAACAACGACCACACCATAATACTATAGCCTCCGACTTTTACTCTTGGCAGTACACACGCTGGCAGATGACGTTCTCCCGGCATTTGCCACATCCACACCCTGCCATCGGATTGCCGCATTGTGTACCGTGATTCGACACTCCAACCAACGTTTCTCCACTGTTCAATCGTCCAATATTTACACTCCTTACACCAAGCGAGGTTTCATTTGGCATTTACCGTCGTGATGTGTGGCTTATGAGCAGCCACTCGACCATGAAATCCAAGTTTCCTCACCTCCCACCTAACTGTCATAGTACTTGCAGTGGATCCTGATGCAGTTTGGAATTCCTGTGTGATGGCCTGGATAGATGTCTGCCTATTACACATGACGACCCTCTTCAACTACCGCAGAGTTATAAATAAATTTATTTTCGCACGACCGGTTTCAGACTGTTATAAGCCCATCCTCAGGTGTCGTAGCTGTGCTGTGGTACCCGAGCACCGCGTGTACCAGGTGCGGTGTGCTGCCTATGAGTGCACAGCCAGCACACCGCACCTGGTACACGCGGTGCTCGGGTACCACAGCACAGCTACGACACCTGGGGATGGGCTTATAACAGTCCGAAACCGGTCGTGCGAAAATGAAGTTATTTACAACTGAGACGGTGTTTTCAGCCTCTTCTATAATGCTCAGTTGCGGATGTTCTGCCAACAGGATTGTTTGTACTTACAATTCTATCGGAACGAATGACGCCTGCCGCTTGGGTTCTGAGGCCATCCTTGGTTCCTTCCGGCGGCTGGCTGATTTGGTGAAGACAACCAGCATCGCACGCGGAGTGCAAGCTGAGCTTAATATCTGCAGCATAGTGCCCAGAGTCGATCGCGGTCCTCTGGTTTGGAGCCGTGTGGAGGGTCTAAACCAGAGGCTCAGACGACTCTGCGACTATAATGGTTGCAAATTCATCGACCTCCGTTATTGGGTGGAGAACTGTAGGGCCCCCCTAGACAGGTCAGGCGTGCACTACACACCGGAAGCAGCTACTAGGGTAGCAGAGTACGTGTGGCGTGCACACGGGGGTTTTTTAGGTTAGAGGGACCCCCCCTTGGGCGAAACGATAAAATACCTGACGGCTTACCAGAGAGGACATTATCATCGTTGATAAAGAACGTCCGTCCTCAGAGACCAAAAACAGGAAAAGTTAACGTAATATTGGTAAACTGCAGGAGTATCCAGGGCAAGGTTCCTGAATTAGTATCTCTTATTGAAGGAAATAGTGCGCATATAGTATTAGGAACGGAAAGTTGGTTAAAACCGGAAGTGAACAGTAACGAAATCCTAGACACAGAATGGAATATATACCGCAAGGATAGGATAAACGCCAATGGTGGAGGAGTATTTATAGCAGTAAAGAATTCAATAATATCCAGTGAAGTTATTAGCGAATGCGAATGTGAAATAATCTGGGTTAAGTTAAGTATCAAAGGTGGGTCAGATATGATAGTCGGATGCTTCTATAGACCACCTGCATCAGCAACCGTAGTAGTTGAGCGCCTCAGAGAGAACCTGCAGAACGTCGTGAAGAAGTTTCGTGATCATACTATTGTAATAGGGGGAGACTTCAATCTACCAGGTATAGAATGGGATAGTCACACAATCAGAACTGGAGCCAGGGACAGAGACTCTTGTGACATTATCCTGACTGCCTTGTCCGAGAATTACTTCGAGCAGATAGTTAGAGAACCAACTCGTGAAGCTAACGTTTTAGACCTCACAGCAACAAATAGACCGGAACTTTTCGACTCCGTGAATGTAGAAGAGGGTATCAGTGATCATAAGTCAGTGGTTGCATCAATGACTACAAGTGTAATAAGAAATGCCAAGAAAGGAAGGAAAATATATTTGCTTAACAAGAGTGATAGGGCACAAATCGCAGAATATCTGAGTGACCACCATCAAACGTTCATTTCTGAGGAAGAGGATGTGGAACAAAAATGGAAAAAATTCAGAAACATCGTCCAGTACGCCTTAGATAAGTTCGTACCGACTAAGGTCCAAAGCGAGGGGAAAGATCCACCGTGGTATAACAATCATGTACGAAAGGTACTACGGAAACAAAGAAAGCTTCATCATAGGTTTAAGAGTAGTCGACTCATAGCTGATAAGGAAAAGCTGAACGAAGCGAAAAAGAGCGTAAAGAGAGCAATGAGAGAAGCATTCAACGAATTCGAACATAAAACATTGGCAAACAATCTAAACAAGAACCCTAAAAAGTTTTGGTCATATGTAAAATCGGTAAGCGGATCTAAATCCCCTATTCAGTCACTCGTTGACCACGATGGCACCGAAACAGAGGACGACCGAAGAAAGGCAGAAATACTGAATTCAGTGTTCCGAAACTGTTTCACTGCGGAAAATCGTAACACGGTCCCTGACTTCAGCCGTCGCACGGACGCCAAAATGGAAAATATTGAAATAAACGATATCGGAATTGAAAAACAACTGCTATCACTTAGTAGCGGAAAAGCATCCGGACCAGACGAGATACCCTTAAGATTCTACAGTGATTATGCTAAAGAACTTGCCCCCTTTCTATCAGCAATTTATCGTAGATCGCTGGAAGAACATAAAGTACCTAGCGACTGGAAGAAAGCGCAGGTCGTTCCCATTTTCAAGAAGGGTCATAAATCAGATGCGAATAATTATAGGCCTATTTCGCTTACGTCAATCTGTTGTAGAACAATGGAACATGTTTTGTGTTCTCGTATTATGACGTTCTTAGATAATACAAATCTCCTTCATCATAACCAACATGGATTCCGCAAACAGAGATCATGTGAAACTCAGCTCGCCCTATTTGCCCAAGAAATTCACAGTGCCGTAGACACTGGCGAGCAGATTGATGCCGTATTCCTGGACTTCAGGAAGGCATTTGATACGGTTCCGCACTTACGTTTAGTGAAAAAAATACGAGCTTACGGAATATCGGACCAGGTTTGTGATTGGATTCAGGATTTCCTAGAAGAAAGAACACAACATGTCATTCTTAACGGTTCAAAATCTGCAGATGTAGAGGTAATTTCGGGAGTACCGCATGGAAGCGTGATAGGACCTTTATTGTTTACAATATACATAAATGACTTAGTTGACAACATCGGTAGCTCCGTGAGGCTATTTGCAGATGACACGGTTGTCTACAAGAAAGTAGCAACATCAGAAGGCTCGTACGTACTCCAGGAGGACCTGCAGAGGATTAATGCATGGTGCGACAGCTGGCAGCTTTCCCTAAACGTAGATATATGTAATATAATGCGCATACATAGGGGCAGAAATCCATTCCAGTACGATTATGCCATAGGTGGTAAATCATTGGAAGCGGTAACGACCGTAAAATACTTAGGAGTTACTATCCGGAGCGATCTGAAGTGGAATGATCACATAAAACAAATAGTGGGAAAAGCAGGCGCCAGGTTGAGATTCATAGGAAGAATTCTAAGAAAATGTGACTCATCGACGAAAGAAGTAGCTTACAAAACGCTTGTTCGTCCGATTCTTGAGTATTGCTCATCAGTATGGGACCCTTACCAGGTTGGATTAATAGAAGAGATAGACATGATCCAGCGAAAAGCAGCGCGATTCGTCATGGGGACATTTAGTCAGCGCGAGAGCGTTACGGAGATGCTGAACAAGCTCCAGTGGCGGACACTTCAAGAAAGGCGTTACGCAATACGGAGAGGTTTATTATCGAAATTACGAGAGAGCACATTCCGGGAAGAGATGGGCAACATATTACTACCGCCCACATATATCTCGCGTAATGATCACAACGAAAAGATCCGAGAAATTAGAGCAAATACGGAGACTTACAAGCAGTCGTTCTTCCCACGCACAATTCGTGAATGGAACAGGGAAGGGGGGATCAGATAGTGGTACAATAAGTACCCTCCGCCACACACCGTAAGGTGGCTCGCGGAGTATAGATGTAGATGTAGATGTAGATGGTGCAAACTGTAACTATGAAAACGTTGTGTTAGAAAATGTTGTGTGTGTGTGTGTGTGTGTGTGTGTGTGTGTGTGTGTGTGTGCGTGGGAGGATTAAGTACGACATGTCGAATACGGAACTATGCTGCTTAAATTTCTGAAATGAATTAAAATATTCAGGCAGGTTAAGGTGTGCATATAACGTAATAGTTTTCCGTGTTTCTTCTTAAATGTACACATTCGCTTCCCTCTTAATGTTATGATGTTTCTGTCGCCTTTGTGATGTTACTTCCCGCTTTTCCAGTTTAAACAGTTCACGAATCACATATCTGTTTCACATCGCGCCTGTGCTAGGAGTAGGGTGGGTCTCGATACCCACTGTCAGCAATCACCATTACATAGTTTTACTCTTTGTGTTCCCGGTCGTGCACCACGGGAGAGCGGTTTTCATTGAATCTGTGGAAGTAATTCCATGAAATATGTCATTTCTCTCCCCCTTTATATTACGTTTTACATGTTACAAATATTGTGGTGATTTTTGGTGTCCAGTCGTGATGTATGTTTTTACGATTCTTCTAAGTCCCCTTTTTATCGTTTTGACACGGAACTTTTGTTTCCATGACAAGATTAGGATGAAGATGACGTCGGATGGTAAGCTACTTTATTTGTAAGTAACGTTCTGTTCTCCCTTTTAATTTATTTTAATTCATTATAGAAATTTTAGGCGCATAGTTCCTTATCTAATGTTTCACGCTTCAGGATCCCCTCCCCCGCACCACTGTTTTGTACCACAATAATTTCACTATTACAATTTACACCAGATGATGCAACTTTAAGTGTTCCGAATCTGGTTGTGTATACAATAAAAGATTGTTGATCAAGCAAATGTTGTGCTGTTAATTCATTTTAGAAAATGGACTTCTACAGTTGCGGCTGGACCAGGAGCTATTGTTAAGAGGGGCCGGCCGAAGTGGCCATGCGGTTAAAGGCGCTGCAGCCTGGAACTGCAAGACCGCTACGGTCGCAGGTTCGAATCCTGCCTCGGGCATGGATGTTTGTGATGTCCTTAGGTTAGTTAGGTTTAACTAGTTCTAAGTTCTAGGGGACTAATGACCTCAGCAGTTGAGTCCCATAGTGCTCAGAGCCATTTGAACCATTTTGTTAAGAGGGAACATAAACAAACAAACTCCTAAGGCTACACGCTTGAGCCGTGTTGCACCTTTTCTCACACACCAGCTCTTTGGCAGTACTATCGATTACTCGGCTGTACTACTATCTCCGGCGACGGGTATTTGCGGTAGTCGAGTTGTTCGCCGGACTCTCTACGAGGTGCTAGGGCGTGCTTGAGGGGATGACGGAGCAAACACGCTGGCTCGGGCAGCGGTTGCGCGGCCGGCCTATCTTGCAAGACGGTCGCGAGTTTGTGGTGGACCTGTCTGATGTCAACTTCGGGCGCTGCTCGTCGCATTGCTTTGGGGCCTGTTTTCTCGCAGAGACCCATCCCTCGAGACCATCTCGAACAATGCTCTCCATCGTACATGTAAGTGGTTTTGGTGCCTTCGTTTCGTCAAACGATTTGCGTTGGAGCGAATCAACTTACTAGTCGGTTGGCAGCCGGCAGAGTCTGTGTGACTGTATGCAGACCAGCAGTTACTATTTGCTTTTAAATCCGCTGGTTGGATGTCTATTAAAAGGCAGATTAGCACGAAGGCGTGGGTGTGATTTTGGGTTTATTGCCATCAAGCGACGCCCCTGCTATATTCCGGTAAAGATTTTTTTTGCAACCAGTTATACTGTTATTAGTAAAGCTTGTATTTGGTAATGCTACTCATTTATAAGTACTTGCTTATATACATGCACTTTTTGAATGCACTCACTCAACAGTAATTGGTTTGTGTACTTTATCGATTTATTAACGTATATTGATTGATGTTTTGTTGGTGTTTGTCGTGTCTTCTGCGGTCTGTTTGTGCTGCAGTTTCTGCGAGTTGGGGTGCGTGGGTGCGGCGCCACGTCCCGCTTCTGTGCACAGAAGCTGTGAAGTGCCGTCTAACGGGAAGTGACTCCCGGTTGAGCTCCGACGTTTAGGTGTTGTTCGGACGGCTGGGGAAGTTTCCCGATGCCGACAGTTCCCTGCTACTCCCATATGCTGTTGCAATTGAGGCATTATATAATGTAGAGGTACATCCAGTCACAATATGGCAGTTACAGCTGACTCGGCAAAAACAGAACTGTAAATTTTGTTACAACTTGGGGCGCAAAAAATATTTACATCGGATAGTCCCACGCATGTTCAGTAATGTGACTTGGTTTCTGTAGACCACGAATCTGAACATTATGCCGATTCACTTTACCACAGGTATGGAAGGTGGTTTCATCACAGAATACAGTTTTGTTAAGAAAATCGTCTTCAGTCTGTATATTGCTAAGTATTTCTGAACAAAACACAGTTCATTTTTCTTTGTGACATTCTCTGAAAGGTTGAAAACGTTCCAATTTATAGGGGTTGAGTGACAGGCGTTTCCGTAACACCTTCCACGCTTTTACACTAGGCATACTCAATTCTCAGCTGCCATATCTCGCTGATTCAACTGGACTACGAACGTAAGACTTATAACTGACTTCTAATATTATTTTAACTTATTTCAAAACAAGGAGATTATGTGCCGTTTCTGTTCTCGGTTGTATTAAAGTTTCACGACCGTCAGCCATAAATTCCTCGCAACAGAGAGGAAATATCATCCAGCTTTAAATACTCGTAATATATCTGCGCTTCCTTGAATTATGGGCAAAGACTCCTCGTAATAACTTGTTTTGCGCTTATATTAGGATTAATTAATTTCACTCTCTAGCAAAACAGACTAATTTCTGCTGAAACCAGAGTTACTGAGAAGCTTAGGCTTCTGTGGTTGCGTAAAATACATTTACTGAATAAATGATCTACGCCTCATAACCTAATAAAACATCGGACTTCGTAAAAAATTAGAGCATGTGTTTGTTCTGTTAACCAGAAGATATGAGTAATGGCTACGAAAGCTGGAAATAAAGTAATACCTCTACGCAAAACCACATTAGCTTCTGTTAGTACAATTACGTGGCCACATTTAGCTTTAGGTACGGCGGGATAGTAAATGATAGAAACTGACCCACAGGAGGTTTGCAATAATTATTATTTCAATCAGAGGTAAAATTTACAGTCATCCGAGTAAAGAGGGCAATCGTACTGACCAGAAAGGTCAGACTATGTAAGATAAAGCAATGGTGATGGACGACTTATTTAATAGCATATATAGTGAAACACGAAACATATTGGGAACGCTAGCTCCTTTCAGTATGCTTATTTTTAGATAAACATGACACTTTACACAAATTATTAACACTGTAGGCTCCGTTTATTTTCTTCATATATACGTAAAATGACCGGAAAAGTGATAATATTTCTGAAATTATTTAATGATTCTAAAAGAGGCGCCACAGACTGCCGTGATTGTTCAATTTCTACGTCAGAGACTGCTGTCCGGCCCTGACCCAGCGTCCCATGTTATGCAGAGGTAGTTTCGGTTAACAGCTTGTACCAATTAATAACAGTTTGTCTTTAAGCTGGTGGCTTGAGATATTTAGTTATTAATTGCCTGTGAACTGCAGTAGCAGGCTTGGGGGAACGAAAACATAAACAACACTGCAGACGCTCTGCACCGTTATACATCTGCATGATGGCAGCTGGAATAATTTATCCGCATATGCCATCTACCTGGAACGTGGGAAACTAACGGTGGCAAGCGGGAATAAAACACGAAGATATACTGCGTTCAGTACTGTATCAAACATTTCTGTAAGTCGTTTACCCTTTTACAATTAAAGGTTACTTTTGTATAACTAATTTATGAACACCCTGTTTTAGGTGCCAATTGAGGTAACTTCAACCGTTTCACGCCAAAACGCGGAACCGAATATACTGTTGACGCATCAATCTTTGGCAGGCCACAGCATGCAACCAAGGAGTATCTGGCCCAGCCATCTGCGTAGTTTAGCAGTTGGGTACTGCAATGAAATTGGCATAGCGCTCTGCATCTATGGCAGCAGTGCGCTGGATTGGTCCACGCTGTGGCATAAATCAACGACTCACAGCCGGCCACGTGACGGGAATCGAGTTCTGCTCGCAATACAGCCGGCCAGGCGTAGTATACACGGACGAGAAGAAAGTCACGGGATGCCTCCTAACATCGTGTCGCACCTCTTTTGCCCGGCGTAGTGAAACAACTCAACGTGGAATGGACTCACCACTGCGCTGGAAGTCCTTGCAGACATACTGAGCCAGGCTGCCCCTACAGCCGTCCGTAACTGCGAAAGGGTGCAGGATTTTGTGCACGAACTGACCTCTCGATTATGTCCCATAAATGTTATATAGGATTCATGTCGGGAGATATGGGTGGCCCAATAACTCGCTCTAACTATCCAGAACGTTCTTCAGACCAGTCGCGAACAACTCTGGCCCGGTGACATGACGCATTGATATCCATAAAAATTACCTCATTGTTTGCAACATGAAGTCTTGAATGGCTGAAAATAGTCTCCAAGTAGCCGAACATAACCATTTCCAGTCGATGATAGCTTCCGTTGGACCAGATGACCTAGTCCATTCCGTGTATACTCAGCCCATACTATTCCCGAGCCACCACCAGCTGGGACGGTATCTTGTTCACAACATGGTTCCATGGCTTCGTGGGGTCTGCGGCACAATCAAGTCCTACCATCTACTCTTACCAACTAAAATCTGGAATCATATGATCAGGCCAAGATTTAGTCGTCTGTGGTTCAATTCTTATGGTCACGAGCCCAGGAGAGGCACTGCAGACGATGTGCTGTTAGCAAAGGTACTCGCGTCGCTAATCTGCTGCCACAACCCATTTCGCCTTACGGATACTTTCATCGCACGTTCTAGATTCATTTCTACCGTTATGTCAGGCAGTGGTGCTTATCTGTTAGCACTGACAACTCTATGCAAACGCGACTTCACACGGGCGTTAAGTGAAGGCGGTCCTCCACTATGCTGTCCGCGGTGGGAGGCAATGCCTGAAATTAGATATTCTCGGAACACAATTCATATTGTCAATCTCGGAATACTGAATTCCATAAAGATTTCCGAAATAGAATGTCCCATGCGTCTAGCTCCAACTACCATTCCACATTCAAAGTCTGTTTATTCCCAGCCGGCCGGTGTGGCCGTGCGGTTCTAAGCGCTTCAGTTTGGAACCGCGTGACCGCTACGGTCGTAGGTTCGAACCTGCCTCGGGCACGGATGTGTGTGATGTCCTTAGGTTAGTTAGATTTAAGTAGTTCTAAGTTCTAGGGGACTGATGACCACAGATGTTAAGTCCCATTGTGCTCAGAGCCATTTGAACCATTTGTTAATTCCCATCGTGCAGTCATAATCAGATCGCAAACCTTTTCACATGAATCACCTGAGTACAACTGACAGCCCCGCCAACGCAGTACCCTTTTATATCTTGTGTATGTTCTACTACCGCCAACTGTATATGTGCATATTGCTAACCCATGACTTTTTGTCGCCTCAGTCTATATGCTATCAGTACAGTTGGTAGCTTAATTACATCAAAGTTCTGCATTCGTCAGGTGCAGTGTCTGCATCAATCATCTGTGGGATGGGCAACCAAGCAGCTATAGCTGCATCAAGCAGAACCATTAACGAAGCGAAGCCACCGCTCTACAAGCCGTCATCTAGCACTGATGCTTATGTGCTTCTATCTGGTACCGCTGAGCCGAAACCTTTCGCCGCATGCCATCACCTGACACTCCAGCCAGTCTTCGAGAGCCCTTGGTTCGAATCAGGGTGTCTGTAAAGGCCTGTCAGCCAGCTTCAGCCTCAGTCTACATCTACATTTACATCTACATAGATACTCAGAAAATAAGGCGCGTGGCGGAGGGTACCCTGTACCACTACTTGTCATTTCCCGTCCTGTTCCACTCGCAAATAGAGCGAAGGAGAAACGACTGACTATATGCCTCCGTATGAGCCCTAATTTCTCGTATCTTATTATCGTGGTCCTTACGCGCAATGTATGTTGGCGGCAGTAGAATCGTTCGGCAGTCAGCTTCAAATGCCGGTTCTCTACATTTTCTCTACATTCCAAAAAGAACGCCACCTCCCCTCCAGGGATTCCAATTTGAGTTCCCGAAGTATCTCCGTAGCACTTATGTACTGTTCGAACCTGCCAGTAACAAATCTAGCAGACCGCCTCTGGATTGCTTCGATGTCTTCCTTCAATGCGACCTGGTACGGATCCCTAAGTGCTGGCCACGGTGGCCGAGTGGGTCTAGGCGCTTCAGTCCAGAACCGCGCTGCTGCTATGGTCGCAGGTTCCAATCCTGCCTCGGGAATGGATGTGTGTTATGTCTTTAGGTTAGTTCGATTTAAGTAGTTTTCAGTTCTAGGGGACTGATGACCTCAGATGTTAAGTCTCATAGTGCTCAGAGCCATTTGAACCATTTGAACGGATCCCTAAAACTCGAACAGTACTCAATAATAGGTGGCACCGGCGTGCTATAAACGGTCTCCTTTACAGGTGAACCACTCATTCCTAAAATTCTCCCAATAAATCGAAATCGGACATTCGCATCCCCTACGCCGGTTTTCACATGCTCTTTCAGCCTCATATCGCTTTGAAAGTTTACGCCCAGATATTTAAACGACTTGACTGTGTCAAGCTCGATACTAGTAATAATGTATACCAACATTACAGGTTTGTTGTCCTACTCATCCGCATTAACTTGCATTTTTCTACATTTAGGGCTAGTTGCCATTCATCACCCAACTGGAAATTTTATCTAAGTCGTCTTGTATCTTCCTACAGTCAGTCAACTTCGACACCTTACCGTACACCACAGCATCATCTGCAAACAACCACAAACTGCTACCCACTCTGTCCGCCAAATCATTTACATATATAGAGAACAACGGCGGTCCTATCACACTTCTCTGGAGCACTCCGGATGGTACCCTCGTCTCTGATGAACACTCGCCATCGAGGACAACATACTCGGTTCTATTATTGAAGAAGTCTTGTAGCCAATCACGTATCTGGGAACTTATTCCGCATGCTCGTACATTCGTTATCAGCCTGCAATAGGCCACTGTATCAAATGTTTCCCACAAAACTAGAAATATGGAATTTGTCTGTTGCCCTTCATCCATAATTCTCAGTATAATCAGAGTACGCCAGTCCACCAGTACACTCACTGTGCTGCGGAATGGACCCTTGTCTTGCGTCATAAAAAGCGCCGTCACCGCCAGCCGCTGTCATGTACTTTCAGCATCCCTCTACCTCAACGGACTCATTTCCTGCCACCAGCCATTGTCAGCACCTGTTTAAAAATAAATAAATAAATAAATAAACAAAGGCTCCAAGCGCTATGGGACTTATCTGAGGTCATCACTCCCCTACAACTTAGAACTACTTAAACCTAACTAACCTAAGGACCTCACACATATTCGTGTCTGAGGCAAGATTCGAACCTGCGACCGTAGTAGCAGCAGCGTGGTTCCGGTCTGAAGTGCCTAGAACCGCTCGGGCACAGTGGCCGCCGCACCTGTGTTGCAGCCGTTGACCTACTATATGAGAAACGTTGTGTACTTAGATGACAAAATTCATGGGATAGCGATATGGAGATATAGAGATAGCGGAAATATCGCGTTCACAAGGCATAAAAGGGCAGTACATTTCGGAGGTGTCATTTTTACTCGGGTAGCTCATGTGAAAAGGAGGTTTCCGATGTGTTTATGGCCGAGAATTAACAGGCTCCCTTCACTTAACGATCGAGAGCAGCGTATAATTGTCAGTGCTGACAGATAAGTAGCACTGCGTGAAATAACCACAGAAATCAAAGTGGGTGTACGACGAACATATCCGTTAGGACAGAGCGCGCGAAATGTGGCGTTAATGGGCTATGGTAGCAGACGACCTACGCGAGGGCCGTTGCTAATCGTCTGCAGCGCCTCTCCTGGGGTTATCACCATATCGATTACACCATAGATGACTGGAACACCGCGGCCTGGTCAGATGAAACTCTATTTTAGTTGGTTCGAGTGTGGCCCAGATCCAAGTTGTTCAAATGTGTGTGAAATCTCATGAGACTTAACTGCTAAGGTCATCAGTCCCTAAGCTTACACACTACTTAACCTACATTATCCCAAGGACAAACACACACACCCATGCCCGACGGAGGACTCGAACCTCCGCCGGGACCAGCAGCACAGTTCATGACTGCAGCGCCTTGGACCGCTCGGCTAATCCCGCGCGGCTCGATCCAAGTTGTCAACGAGGCGCTGTGCAAACTCGTAGAGGTTCCATGAAGACGTGACCTGTGTTTACATGGAATTAACTCGGTCCTCTTATCGAACTAAATCGGTCATTAACTGAAAATGGTTATGTTCGGCTAATTGGAAGCCATTTGCAGCCATTCATGGACTTCATATTTATGGAAGACAATGCGCCATGCGACCGGGCCACGATTGTTTGTGACTGGTTTGTAGAACATTCTGTAAAATCGAGCGAATGATTTGGTAATACGTCGAACATTTAAGGGACCATGCACAAAATCCTGCAGCGTCAACATTAACAATTATGGGCGGCGATCGACGTAGTATGGGTCAATACTTCTCTATTAGGCTTCCAACGGCTTGCTGAATCCATGCCACGTCGCCGGGATAAAGGAGGTCCGACATGATATTAGGATTTATCCCATGGCTTTTGTTTCCTCAGTAATAGTAAAGTATTTTTATTGAGGTTGCCTCCTCCCGTGTGGCAGTGCAGAAAGATCCCGCCCCAATCCTCGTTCAAATGCCATTCTGGGGCAACCTGCAACACTGGTGTCCGTAAAGGGGTCAACAAACACACGAAACCACTACAACAGAGAAGTTTTAGTTCTGTGATACGATTACTTTTATGCTGAAACAGTATTTAGACGCCCAAATACACAGTTGATATTGTAGATGCCACGTACTGGCTGACATCTTTCACCTTCTTCCTTTTGAGGATTAGTGGGAAAATCCAAAGAGTGTAGTATCTCGCCCAGTTATCGCTGGATGCCTAATGGAAGTGTACTTCTTGCTCTGTCCATCACAAGTCGTCACTAGAAACTTGTGGAAGGGTAAGATTGATTGCACATGGTGGGTGTACAGGTACATTGAAATCAATTCTCTCTGCTGCGAGAGCGAGAGAAGTAGCTTCGTCCTCCTTGAATCCACCTTAATGCAAGGAAAAATAGAAGTAGTCATATTACTCGAATCAGTGAATGCAGAAGTTGATAAAATGTCAATATCGACTTCACATCCGAATTATAAGGTAACTGTACTGTTTATGCTCAATGATACGTTATGTTCCCCAGAAATGACACTTGTTCATATGGTTACAAAAAAAAAATTAAACAGATAAAAAATTAAATAACAGTGAGGGGGGGCATAACTGGACAATACAAAGACATCTATTCCGTTAGATCCATTCAGTTCAATCGTTTTATTACTGCCTAGCTCACAAATGTTCGCATAAAACAGATGGGCTAGTACCGCCAATTTGCACAACATGCGACTTTTAGAAATCAGTTAAAATACACACATCGAAAAAAGTTTTGCATCACCTCGGATCCTAGAGTTCTGGAAACTGTACGGAAAGTTGGAATAGAGATCAACATTAACATCTTTTCCGCCCTCTTTATTGCTCATGAAAACCACACATTGCACATTGTACCACCATGCAGCGAGACCTTCAGAGGAGGTGGTCTAAATTGCTGTACACATCGCTACTTCTAATACACAGTAGCACGTCCTCTTGCATTGATGCATACCCATATTCGCCGTGGCATGCTATCCACAAGTTCATCAAGACACTGTTGGTCCAAATTGTCTCACTCCTCAACGGCGATTCGGTGCAGATTCGTCAGAGTGGTTGCAGGGTCACGTCGTCCATAAACAGCTCTTTTCAATCTATCCCAGGCACGTTCGATAGAGTTCATGTCTGGAGAACATGATGGCCACTCTAGTCGAGCGATGTCGTTATGCTGAAGGAACTCATTCACAAGATGTGCACTATCGGGGCGCGAATTGACGTCCATGAAGACGAATACCTCGCCAATATGCTGACAATATGGTTGCACTATTGGTCGGAGGATGGCATTCACGTATTGTACAGCCGTTGCGGCGCCTTCCATGACCACCAGCGGCGTACGTCGGCCCAACATAATGCCGCAGGGAACCTCCACCTTGCTGCACTCGCTGGACAATGTGTCTAAGGCGTTGAGCCTGACCGGTTTACCCCCAAACACGTGTCCGACGATTGTCTGGTTGAAGGCATATGCGACACTAATCGGTGAAGAGAACGTGATGCCAATCCTGAGCCGTCCATTCCGCATGTTGTTGATCCCATCCGCACCGCGCTGCATGGTGTCGTGGTTGCACAGGTGGACCTCGCCATGGACGTCGGGAATGATGTAGCGCACCACGCAGCCTATTGTGCACAGTTTGAGAAGTAACACGACATCTTGTGGCTGCACGAATTCAACATAGTGGTGTTGCTGTAAGGGTTGCTCCGAGCCATTATTCGTAGGTAGCGGTAATCCAATGCAGTAGTAGCCCTTGGGTGGCCTGAGCGAAGCATGTCATCCACAGTTCCTGTCTCACTGTATCTCCTCCATGTCCGAACAACATCGCTTTGGTTCACTCCTAGAAGCCTGGACACTTCCCTTGTTGAGAGCCCTTCCTGGCAGAGAGTAACAATGCGGACGCGATCTTACCACGGTATTGACCGTCTAGGCATGGGTGAACTATAGACAACACGAGCCGTGTATCTCCTTCCTGGTGGAATGTCTGGAACTGATCGAGCCCCCCCCCCCCCCCCCTCCATCTAATAGGCGCTGTCCATGCATGGTTGTTTACATCTTCGGGCGGGTTTATTGACATCTCTGAACAGTCAAAGGGACTGTGTCTGTGATACAATATCCACAGTCCACGTCTACCTTCAGGAGTTCTAGAAACTGGGGTAATGCAAATCTTTTTTGATGTTTGTATTTTAGAATTATTCATATTAAACTAGACATGATTACTGAATACAGGATACATTGGATAGAACAGGAACATACTCTTATGATTTGAAACAAGTGCAGGAAAATCAAATGACTAGTCACAAACGGAAGAGGCTCCTCGTTACCTTAAGATTCCCCTGGAAGAATTACGAGGGAAAGATAAGCTGATATCTGGTGGTGGTATTATCTTACGAAGATTGTGCTGGAAGGGATTCGGACTTGTTGACCTAGGTCTTGTGCACACTTCTGGGGCAGCGCCCAGCAGAGCACACGAGTGATAAATCCCGATGGTCGCTTCCTGCTACTACTAGCGTTTCGGAACTCCAAGGGCTGGAGTGCAATACGGTGCTAATATGAAATCACTTCTGAGTAATGTACACGATCGGCGGAATCGAACGAACTAAGTCAACTGAGCGGAATGAGAAAAGATCAGATCTGTTGCGTTCTTTTATTGCTTCGGTTCTGGAGGAGTGCCGTAAGAAGTCAAGCCTCCACCTTGTCTCCATGCCAACAGAACTACTGAGTTGTAAGAAACGGCACCGCTTTTTCTTTCTATATGGGGAGCAGGAGTGTGTGTGATATGAGGTTGGTAAAAAAAAAAAAAAAAAAATGGAGACCGGGCGGGCGTGTAGACGAATTCCTCGTTGGCATCTTGCCGCTTTCTTTAACTAAAATTGGCAGGAGCGCTTTTCCGTCGTCTCCTAGCACTGCCAAGGATACAGTTTTTGAAGTGAAATATCTGTCTCAAATAATAGAAAGTGACATGATAAATGTTCAGACATGGTTCTTCGTTTCCTTGTGATCATACCAATATGTGTAATCGATTCCTCAGCCTTTCCATATCAGTGTAATAAACTTATCAGTTTACACAAAGTTTTAAGAAACAATCAGTTATAATTGTAACACAGATGATGTTCCGCATCCGTGTCTCAGTCACTCCTTCTTATTAATTTTTGACACTCGTAACCTGTTTTCCATATTTATCAACAGAACTGAGGCTTCATAACGTTACTGATTCCTTATTTATGTCAACTTCACACACGAAGTGAAACCGACTTTGAAAAAAATAAACTTTTGAATTCTCACAGTGTATGTGTCTCAGTATTTAATGAAATAAAATTTAAGAATTTCAGACCTGGAGGAACTCTTTTTATACCAGAGTTATTGTAAAGTTTTCATTCTAACTTATGAAGTAGACCCCAAACGAATATACACTAAAGAGCCAAAGAAACTGGTACAGCTACCTAATATCGTGTAGGGCCCGCCGAGCAAGCAGAACTGCCGCAGCACGACGTGGCACGGACTCGACTAATCTCTGAAGCAGTGCGGGAGGGAACTGACACCATGAATCCTGGAGGACTGTCCATAAATCCGTAAGAGTACGAGGGGGTTGAGATCTCTTCTGAACAGCACATTGCAAGGCATCCCAGATATGCTCAATAATGTTCATGTTTGTGGCGTTTGACGACCAGTGAAAGTATTTAATGGTTTGTGGCGTTTGGTGACCAGCGAAAGTGTTTAAAGTGAGAAGAGTGTCCATTGAGGCACTCTGTAGCAGTTACGGACGTGTGGCGTATTGAATTTTCCTCCTGGAATTGCCAAAGTCCGTCAGAATGCACAGTGGACAAGAATGGATGCAGATGCTCAGACTGCTTACTTACGTGTCACCTGTCAGAGTCGTATCTAGACATATCAGGCAATCCATATCACTCCAACTGTACACGCCCCCCCCCCCCCCCCACCACCATTACAGAGCCACCATCCTTGGACATTCCCCTGCTGACATGACATGTCCGACCAGACAACGACCATGTTTCCAGTCATCAACGTTCCAATGTCGGTCTTGACGGGACCAGGCGAGGTGTAAAGTTTTGTTTCGTGCAATCATCAAGGGTACACGAGTGCGCCTTCGGCTCCGAAAGCCTATATCGATGATGTTTCGTTGAATGGTTCGCACGCTGACACATGTTGATGGCTCTGCATTGAAATCTGCAGAGGAAGGGTTGCACTTGTGTCATGTTGAGCGATTCTCTTCAGTCTTCGTTGGTCCCGTTCTTGCAGGATCTTTTTCCGGCCGCAGCGATGTCGGAGATTTGATGTTTTACCGGATACCTGATATTCACGGTACACTCATGAAATGGTCGTACCGGAAAATGCCCACTTCATCGCTACCTCGGAGATGCTGTGTCCCATTGCTCATGCGCTGACCTTAACACCACGTCCACACTCACTTAAATCTTGATGAATTGTCATTTTAGCAGTAGTAAGCGATCTAACAACTGCGCCAGGCACATGTTGTCTAATATGGGCGTTTCCGACCGTAGCGCCGTATTCTGCGTTTGCATATTCTGTATTTGAATACGCATGCCTATACCACTTTCTTTTGGACTTCAGTGCAAAGACCTCACTTGAATACTTTTATAAAAAATGCAAAGAAATTGTTATATCGTGGCTTTGACAATGCTGCATTATGGCGAATTCCAGAACGTAAGGATTAACTTCCTGTCATAGAACAGATGTCAAATTTAAAATACAAAATGTGCTTATACCTTGCACTAGTGAGAATTGGCCTGCTTTATTCTGACTGGTCAGAGACAGGAAGCTAATGGTGGACGCTACAGCTCATACATATTACCAATACAGCATGTAAATACGTAAAATTACGTAATAAAACCACTGAACACACATATGAGGAGCTCTTTTTAATAAGGCACAAATCCCTAAAGTGTAATTTAAAGAAATAGAGGAAAAGAAATTCTGCAGTTACATTAGTACCAGGTGGGGCAGTGGTTAGCGCACGAGCTTCATATTCAGGAGGACGACGGTTCAAATCCAAGTCCAGCTATTCTGATTTAGATTTCCGTGATGTCCCTAAATCGCTTCACGAAAATGCTGGTACGGTTCCTTTGAAAGGGCACGGCCGACTTTCCTCCCCATCCTTTCCTAACGTGATGAGACCAATTACCTCGCTGTTTGGTCCCTTCCCCCAAATCAACCAGTCAAGTTACCTTTGCTGCTTTGTTGTTATAGACAGATACTGAGGCACATTAGGGCAATTATCTCTGTGACATGTTTGTTTTTTAACTGTTACTGTATAAATAAAAATGGTTTTGGTACCTTTTGGCAGCAAAATGTGTTAAGTTTGGTAAGTCTTGTTCTAAAACTTCTGTTGGTGATTCACAGTATTCATCCACGGTTAATTAAAACCCAAAATGACCATAGGAAAAACGCCTGGCACGTACTTACAACACTCAATGCCATGTAAACAAACATCGGCCATGTCGTGTGCGACGTCGTCACAAAGATTAGATTAGATTAGATTAGATTAACTATTCATTCCATAGACCCATAAAAAAGGGATCCTCCTGGGTGTGGAACATGTCAGATAAACACATTACAAAAACATAATTAGAAAAATTTGAGTTTCATGCAGCTTTTAATGATCCTCAGCCAATAAACAGTAAAATTATTTACATGAATTAAATTTAAAGTTCTAATATTTACAGGTTTAATACTTACATCTGCTTTCATTAAATCCATCATTCAGACATTTGCTAGTTTCTTGGCTATTATAACGAAGTATTGTCAAAAATTAAAGTAAATTATACATTTCATTGATCCTCAGTTAAGAACAGTCAGATTATGTACAAGAATGAAAATTAAACTTCCACTATTTACAGACTTAAGACTTATATCTGCTTTCCATACAATAATCATTCACACAGTAGGTAGTTACTTGGCTGTTACAACCAAGTATTGACAAAAATTAAAGTATAATTAATTTTCGTTACAATGGTCTACTGCACTTGTTGAGAAACTCATGGATGGAATAGAAGGAGTTGGCCACCAAAAATTCTTTTAAATTATGTTTAAACTGTGCCTTGTCCGAAACTAAAAAATGTCTCTGAGCACTATGGAACTTAACTGCTGGGATCATCAGTCCCCTACAACTTAGAACTACTTAAAACTAACTAACCTAAGGACATCACACACATCCATGCCCAAGGCAGGATTCGAACCTGCGACCGTAGCGGTCACGCGGTTCAGACTGTAACGCCTAGAACCGCTTTGCCACTCCGGCCGGCCATCTGAAACTAAACTCTTAATGGTTGCTGGTAAATTATTGAAAATATGCGTTGCTGAATACTGGAGTCCTTTCTGGGCAAGAGTAATTGATTTTAAATCTTTATATATGTTGTTCTTATTGCTAGTATTGATACTGTGTACTAAGCAGTTAGTTGGAAAAAGAGATGTATTATTTACAACAAACTTCATTAAGGAATAAATATACTGAGAAGCTGTGGTTAATATGCCCAATTCTTTGAATAGGTTTCGACATGATGTTCTTGGATTTACACTACTCATTACTCTTATTATACACGTCTGTATTCTAAAATTTTTTTCTCTATTTGTGGAGTTATCCGCAAAGATCATACCATGTGACCCCCCCCCCCCCCCCCCCCAAGAACCATGGACCTTGCCGTTGGTGGGGAGGCTTGCGTGCCTCAGCGATACAGATAGCCTTACCGTAGGTGCAACCACAACGGAGGGGTATTTGTTGAGAGGCCAGACAAACGTGTGGTTCCTGAAGAGGCGCAGCAGCCTTTTCAATAGTTGCAGGGGCAAAGGTCTGGATGATTGACTGATCTGGCCTTGTAACACTAACCAAAACGGCTTTGCTGTGCTGGTGCTGCGAACGGCTGAAAGCAAGGATAAGCTACAGCCGTAATTTTTCCCGAGGGAATGCAGCTTTACTGTATGGTTAAATGATGATGGCATCCTCTTGGGTAAAATATTCCGGAGGTAAACTAGTCCCCCATTCGGATCTCCGGGCGGGGACTACTCAGGAGGACGTCGTTATCAGGAGAAAGAAAACTGGCGTTCTTCGGATCGGAGCGTGGAATGTAAGATCTCTTAATCGAGCAGGTAGGTTAGAAAATTTAAAAAGGGTAATGGATAGGTTAAAGTTAGATATAGTAGGAATTAGTGAAGTTCGGTGGCAGGAGGAACAAGACTTTTGGTCAGGCGAATACAGGGTTATAAATACAAAATCAAATAGGGGTAATGCAGGAGTCGGTTTAATAATGAATGAAAAAAATAGGAGTACGGGTAAGCTACTACAAACAGTATAGTGAACGCATTATTGTGGCCAAGATAGATACGAAGCCCACACCTAATACAGTAGTACAAGTTTATATGCCAACTAGCTCTGCAGATGACGAAGAAATTGAAGAAATTATTCAGATAGTGACGGGAGACGAAAATTTAATAGTCATGGGTGACTGGAATTCGGTAGTAGGAAAAGGGAGAGAAGGAAACGTAGTAGGTGAATATGGATTGGGGGTAATAAATGAAACAGGAAGCCGCCTGCTAGAATTTTGCACAGAGCCAACTTAACCATAGCTAACACTTGGTTCAAGAATCATAAAAGAAGGTTGTATACATAGAAGAAGCCTGGAGATACTGACAGGTTTCAGATAGATTATATAATGGTAAGACAGAGATTTAGGAAGCAGGTTTAAATTCTAAGACATTTCAGGGGCAGATGTGGACTCTGACCACAATCTATTGGTTATGAACTGTAGATTAAAACTGAAGAAATTGCAAAAATGTGGGAATTTAAGGAGATGGGAGCTGCATGAACTGACTAAACCAGAGGTTGTACAGAGTTTCAGTGAGAGCATAAGGGAACAATTGACAGGAATGGGGGAAAGAAATACAGTAGAAGAAGAATGGCTAGCTTTGAGAGATGAAGTAGTGAAGGCAGCAGAGGATCAAGTAGGTAAAAAGACGAGGGCTAGTAGAAATCCTTGGGTAACAGAAGAAATATTGAATTTAATTGATGAAAGGAGAAAATATAAAAACGCAATAAATAAAGGAGGCAAAAAGGAATACAAACGTCTCAAAAATGAGATCAACAGGAAGTGCAAAATGGCTAAGCAGGGATGGCTAGAGGACAAATGTAAGGATGTAGAGGCTTATCTCAATAGGGGTAAGATAGATACTGCCTGCAGGAAAATTAAAGAGACCTTTGGAGAAAAGAGAACCACTTGTATGAATATCAAGAGCTCAGATGGAACTTTAGTTCTAAGCAAAGAAGGGAAAGCAGAAACGTGGAAGGAGTATATAGAGGGTCGATACAAGGGCGACGTACTTGAGGACAATATTATGGAAATGGAAGAGGATGTAGATGAAGATGAAATGGGAGATACGATACTGCGTGAAGAGTTTGACAGAGCACTGAAAGACCTGAGTCGAAACAAGGCCCCAGGAGTAGACAACATTCCATTAGAACTACTGACGGCCTTGGGAGAGCCAGTCCTGACAAAACTCTACCATCTGGTGAGCAAGATGTATGAGACTGGCGAAATACCCCTAGACTTCAAGAAGAATATAATAATTCCAATCCCAAAGAAAGCAGATGCTGACAGATGTGAAAATTACTGAACAATCAGTTTAATAAGTCACAGCTGCAAAATACTAACGCGAATTCCTTACAGACGAATGGAAAAACTGGTAGAAGCCAACCTCCAGGAAGATCAGTATGGATTCCGTAGAAATATTGGAACACGTGAGGCAATACTGACCCTACGACGTATCTTAGAAACTAGATTAAGGAAAGGCAAACCTACGTTTCTAGCATTTGTAGACTTAGAGAAAGCTTTTGACAATGTTGACTGGAATACTCTCTTTCAAATTCTAAAGGTGGCAGGAGTAAAATATAGGGAGCGAAAGGCTACTTACAATTTGTACTGAAAGCAGACGGCAGTTATAAGAGTCGAGGGACATGAAAGGGAAGCTGTGGTTGGGAAGGGAGTGAGACAGGGTTGTAGCCTCTCCCCGATGTTAATCAATCTGTATATTGAGCAAGCAGTGAAGGAAACAAAAGAAAAAATTGGAGTACGTATTAAAATCCATGGAGAAGAAATAAAAACTTTGAGGTTCGCCGATGACATTGTAATTCTGTCAGAGACAGCAAAGGACTTGGAAGAGTAGTTGAACGGAATGGATAGTGCCTTGAAAGGAGGATATAAGATGAACATCAACAAAAGCAAAACGAGGATAATGGAATGTAGTCGAATTAAGTCGGGTGATGCTGAGGGAAATGAGATACTACAAGATGTAAAAGAGTTTTGCTATTTGGTAAGCAAAATAACTGATGATGGTCGAAGCAGAGAGGATATAAAATGTAGACTGGCAATAGCAAGGAAAGCGTTTCTGAAGAAGAGAAGTTTGTTAACATCGAGTATAGATTTAAGTGTCAGGAAGTCGTTTCTAAAAGTCTTTGTATGGAGCGTAGCCATGTATGGAAGTGAAACATGGACGATAAATAGTTTAGACAAGAAAAGTGTGGTGTAACCTCCAGACACCACACTTGCTAGGTGGTAGCCTTTAAATCGGCCGCAGACCAAGCGCCGCCACACGGCAGGTCTAGAGAGACTTCCTAGCACTCGCCCCAGTTGTACAACCGACTTTGCTAGCGATGGTTCACTGACAAAATACGCTCTCATTTGCCGAGACGATAGTTAGCATAGCCTTCAGCTACGTCATTTGCTACGACCTAGCAAGGCGCCATTATCAGTTGCTGTTGATCTCGTTCATCATGTACCGTCAGACCGACGTTCACCTTTAACGGATTAAAGTTAAGTATTCCACCAGCTACGTCCGTTTTTCTATAGTCTAATTTCCCTTTCCTGTTCCGGACCTCACGCCAGACTGCGTGAGCTAAAACACGTGCCTTTCGGCTTCCTCTAATATTCCTGGGTTGGCTCTCCTGCCAATCCACAACAAAAAGAATGGAAGCTTTCGAATTGTGGTGCTACAGAAGAATGCTGAAGATTAGATGGGTAGATCATATAACTAATGAGGAGGTACTGAATAGGATTGGGGAGAAGAGAAGCTTGTGGCACAACTTGACTAGAAGAAGGGACTGGTTGGTAGGACATGTTCTGTGGCATCAAGGGATCACCAGTTTAGTATTGGAGGTCATCGCGGAAGGTAAAAGTCGTAGAGGGAGACAAAGAGATGAATGCACTAAACAGATTCAGAAGGATGTAGGTTGCAGTAGGTACTGGGAGATGAAGAAGCTTGCACAGGATAGAGTAGTATGGAGAGCTGCATCAAACCAGTCTCAGGACTGAAGACCACAACAACAACAACATGACATAATGGAGTGAAAATAACCAAAATATGCCAGTTTTTTTATATTTATCTCTCCTACGTCTGACATCATTCGCATTTTTGCAAACAGAATTGTTTAGGCGCTTTATCAGTTCGTTAGTATGTTGCTCCCAACTGAATTTATTATGAAGTTTTAATCCCAAGAATTTTACACTGTCAACTTTTCCTATTTCCATGTCATCATATTTCATACACACAGCAGAAGGAAATCTCTTGGAAGTTTTTAACTGCATATAGTGGGTCTTTTTAAAGTTTAATGACAGTGAATTAGCTATGAACCACTTATTAATATCAGTAAAAATTTGATTAGCTGCCCTTTCTAAATTTATATTTGATTTACTATTTATTGCAATCTTTGTATCATCTGCAAATAAGACAAACTTGGCATCTGGTAATGTAACAGATGACAGGTCATTATTATACACAAGAAACGGTAGTGGACCTGGTATGGAACCTTTTGGAACACTATATGTAATTTCTTACCAGTCATATGATCTCTGATTGCCTACTGCTGAAGTGTAACGTAATTGCTTCCTTTGTTTTCTATTAGTAAGATATGTCTGAAACCACTTTGCAGCGCTACCAGTGGCGCCATAATATTTTAATTTACTTAAAATAATGCTGTGATTCACACAGTCAAACGCCTTTGACAGGTCTCAGAATATGCTAGTTGTCTCTAATTTGTTGTCCAATGAATTAAGGTCATTTTCGCTGTAAGTGTAAATAGCTTTCTCAATATCAGAACCCTTAAGAAGCCCAAACTGTGACTTTGACAGTATGTTATTTTCACTAAGGTGCGTATGTAGATGCTTGAACATAACCTTTTCAAAGATATTTGAAAAACTGGCAAAAGTGAGATCGGTCAGTAATTTGACAGCATTTCTTTGTCCCCTTTCTTGTGGAGAGGTATAACTTCAGCATATTTAAGCCAGTCTGGGAATGTTCCTGTGACACAAATAACTTAGGAAGCTCAAATGAATACTCTTTTATTAACTTTGTTGATATGTTATTATAACCACTAGAATGCTTTGATTTCAAGGACTTTATGATGGATTCTATTTATTTGGGTCAAGTAAGTGTCAATTCCATTTTACTGCGATTGCTTGTGTACACTGGTCTCAGATAATCCATTGTATTATTTACTGAACCTGACAACCCCATGCTATCAGTAACAAAGACAAACTACATGTTTAAATGGTTTGCAACGCAACATGCGTTTGTTATCAGGGTTTCATTTATTTTTAGACCTATTTGTTCCTCCTCATTTCTGGTCCTAGCTGTCTCTGACTTAACTATGTCCCATATTGTTTTTATTTTATTACTGTATGTATTTATCTTCTTCTCATAATGCAGGTGTTTAGGTTTCTGGATAACCTTCTGCAACATTTTGCAGTAATTTTTGTAATGAGCTATAATACTAGTATCAAAGGTGTCCCTGCGTATCAAATAGAGTTTCCTTTTTGTCTCACATGATATCTTTATCCCTTGCGTGATCCATGGTTTCTTATTACACTTCTGCTTAATTTGAGTTATCTTCAGGGGAAAACAATTTTCAAATAAGATGCTAACTTTATTAATGAATGTTTTGTATTTTCCATTTGTGTCTTGGATGCTGTAAACATCCATCCAATTAATTTCTTTGAACAATCTCCTAAATTTCTCATTTTTTGACTGTTTTACTGGCCTTTTGCACTCGGTTCTGATAGATGCTTTACCCTGACAATTTTCAAAATTTAATGTTAGATGTTACATTTCATGATCAGATAGCCCATTTACTACTGGTTTTGTAATGTGGCTTAGTTGCCTAGAATTGTCTATAAATATATTATCAATGGCAGTCTTAGAACATTTGTGTACCATAGTTGGGAAATTTACAGAAGAAATTAAATTGAATGGCAATGTAACTGATTTCAGTAACTTTTCACTGATAGTGTTTTTCAGGACATCTATATTAAGATCACCAGCAACCACTAGTTCTTTGTTTTTTAATTTTGGATGAGATAATAAATCTTCGGCACCGAAGAGCGACAATTGGGTGCCGGGATTTGATACTTCTCAGAAACAAAATAAGACTCGATGTGGTACTCTCCACCATGACCCGCAAGACTTAAGAGGAAACAAGTATTGGATGCGGTACATTTTCGTATACATAACAGTTCTTATCACATAGGTAATGATTCGAAGCAGTGTGCCGCAATTTGTTAACTCATTTATCAATTTTTCCGATTTGGTACCTTTGGCAAATGAGCTTGTCATATGTCGAAGCCCATCCGCCTCAAGGCGTTTAAGGATAGAAACAATAGCAATAAAAATAAGAGAATTAGCAAACAGTAGTGCCAGACAAGTAATAATATGAGAACAATGACGCCATGAAATTTTGAATATACTTACTATAAAATTACGTTTATTCAAAGTAACATATGTTTGATAAAGTTGGCCAAAAGTTAAATTACATTAAAGTGATTGGAAGTGCTTGCTGAGTCTTTATTGTGGGAGAGGTTTATGACAACGTGAGGTGCTTACCTGTGCGTGAGAGGCGTTGTGTGACGGCGTCAGTGGTTAGGCGGTGGCGGCAGCGAAATCACAGCGCATCCGTCAGCGGCAGATTACAACTGATACGTTATCCTGTCACTTGTATGACCCATTTGGCGGTAATACGAGTACTATCCTTCCGTCGGCTCCCATAGCGTAGAGAGTGGCCGAAATCAACTGGTAGTATATGTAGGGTGCTCAATGTAACTGAAGAAAATTGAAGTATCTCGCAGACAACACAATGGATCCAAAAAGAAAATTGTTTTAAATTTGTTTACCTCAGAGGGGGAACATCCAATGATACCAAACGCAACCCAGCACCCCACTCTGCGTATTGGGAAAGAGGGAGGACAACTTTGAAATCTTAAATGGAAATCGTATTTTTTATTATCGGTTCAGATTCTACCGAAAAAATAAATGCGTTTAGTCTGAAACGTTATTTTTTTCGTTGCGCAATAGATGGCGCTGTAATCGAAAAAAATCAAAATAGAAAATAGTATGTTTCAAAGTGATACCCGGTGACAATTGAATTAATCCCCCACTCCACGATACAAGGGTGGGACAGGCAACTATGATAACTTTTAATGCGACTGCACTGCCTGTTATGACAAGTCGTAGTTCGCTACATGACCACATTGCCGCGTCGAGCAGTCCTCTTTTGTATTCTCGGAGGAATACAACGTTGAGGATTGGGTTTCTCATTATAAGATATGAAATAATTGCCTGTCCTACCCTCGCAGCGATGAGGTGGGGGATTAGTTCAGGTGTTATTGGACAGCATTTTGAGAGATACAATTTTATACCCATTTTTAATTTCCCGATTGCGGCGTCATCTGTCGCGAAACAAAAAAAAAAGTTTCACACATAACTTACGTACTATTGTCTGTACAATTCGAATCTGTAATAAAAAATGCCGGCCGGAGTGGCCGAGCGGTTCTAGGCACTACAGTCTGGAACCGCGCGACCACTACGCTCGCAGGTTCGAATCCTGCCTCGGGCATGGATGTGTGTGATGTCCTTAGGTTAGTTAGGTTTAAGTAGTTCTAAGTTCTAGGGGACTGATGACCTAAGCAGTTAAGTCCCATAGTTCTCAGAGCCACTTTTTTGCAATAAAAAATTGTGGCTACCATCTAAGATTTCAATGTTTTCTTCTCACACCCATATACGAGGTGGGGTGGGAGGTTGTTTGGTATCATTGGATGTCTCGTCGAAGACGAATAAATTTTAACTATAAATTGTTTGGAGCTGGTGAGTAGTTTTCGAGATACTTCAATGTCTTCAGATAAATTGAACATCTTGTAGATTGAAGTTCGTATATTTACAAAGATAATATTTTCTGACACAATATGCAGTTTTTAATGTCAAGTGCACAGTTTTTGAAAGTGTGCAAAATGCACTTCAACTCGCCGACCGAGATGTTACAGTTCTCCCGTTTTGCCTCACGCGTCACATTCGCTAATCAGAAGTGTAGCCAATAACTTTCAAATATGCAAAGCGGCATAATTTTTTTTATTATAGTGGCTATTAATGCTATAACGCCTCTGAAATCACATTAGGTTGCAAATTCAAGATCTTTGAACACATGAATTTTTGCAACTCCTCCTTCACCAAACTATTTAGTCCAGTTGTCAGTTCAGTTTGCGGAACTTCACAAAGCTCGCACCACTCGAAATAGTCCAATACTTAATTTTACTTAATTTTCGAAACTTTCACGTCCATATAAATATCAAAGACTCAATATTGACATATCGAACGGACCATTACTCTCTTATGGTGGCGATGTATAAGCGAGATAATCTGCACCTATATCCTCTGAATGTCAGTCTGTCGATCAAGGAGTTGGCAGAGGTGTGTGAAATAAAATTCCAACGTATTTTGATGCCAATCATCCTGTCGTGGCCATACTGTACCACTGTGTGACACAAAGCTTGCTTAGCACATTCAAACCACCTCCGAAGCGTTGAAGGGTACGGCGGAAGGCGTATTTCACAGGTGGTCCATGTCTCCTCTGTTAACTGCGTGCATTCCAGATCATGGAGGTGTGTGACATTCAACTTCAACGTGCCTCAACAACAACAACCACTCTGCTGTTGGAGAGACTGTGCATATGCACGTGAAACGACAAGAGATGGCTGTAGGCCACACCTCAGCGTCAACAGTCGCGGCTGTGAAACCTTGGGGAACATAGACACTGTCAATACGGCTCGCCAAATAGATCCCAACACAAGTACATCCCATTCTGTCACTTTGCACAGATTCTCATCTGTCAGCAAAATTCACGTTCAGCGCCACTAGCTGCAGTTCCTGTGATACGGTATAAGGGGTAAAATTATCCTTCCAGGACGTCACACAATTGAAATTACCACCAATAAAATGATCGTACCAGCCTTCAATCAAAGACGCAGCCTCTTCCGAATAAACCGACGTCCGTTCCCTTTGATTTTCCGAGCCAGAGTGAGCATGAACGTTGATGACCCAGACACCATGGAAGGTCACTGTGAGATACTGGCCTATGGTAGATAAACCAGATCTTCAGCCACGATCCCCTCCCAGAGGAGCATTGCTATCCCACTACCGACATCAGCACGCAGCGTAACGTAGACATCATATAGACCAAAAGCCAGAAACTTGTTGAGGCAAACATCTTGCAGAAGGGTGCTATCGATGTCCATCGCCAGCGACGTATTGTGTAGCAAGTGAAGTTTGGCCTGGGCCCCAATAGTGCTGAAATTTCTGGAGCCAATACTTTTAAGGCTATGGTGGAACCGTATTCACGGAGACTCATAGAAGCAAGAAGAGCAGCAGTGTCCATAAATACCTCTTCTATAGACAGTGTGACTCCATCCAAATCTCCAGTCGATTGACAGTCGTTGGTTGCTGCTGCTGAAATCGTAGCTATATCAACGTTTGTTGGTCCTTCTTCTACATCAGGTCAAAAAGTAGTGTCTCGGCCCTGAGAGTGCAACACAGCCTCTGTAACACCCGAGGGCTACAGCGTGCCGACGGAGGAAGAACGGCAATGCACCAATTGCTGTCCGTCGCCGGGAGGAATGTCGCTAGGAAAATCCGACAAGAGTTCTGTATTCGACTGAAGAGGGGCATGACGTCCAGTCATGGGATCATCCTACGGCAGAAGGTCTTGACAGAGAGGAACAGCATCATCCATCGTGGCTAGCAGGTGTCTAATGGAATAAACTAACTCTTTTTATGTCTCTTCAGCAACCATTCTTAAGCATTTGTGCTTCAATGTCCGAGCACACTGGTGAGTCCTCAAGTAAAGACAGTAGGCACGACCATGGAGTCAATGTCCATCCCTGATATCAGAACCTCTTCAGCATCTGTCAGCACATGCAGAGTAGGAAAGGACGCAGGCATAGACGAAGTTTCCTCTGTGTCTCAGAGCTGTACAGTGCAGTTGACAGTAATTCGGTAGCAGAGGGTGATGCAGACAGTAGGCTGGAGTCATTCAGGAGAACATCGACATATGTCATTGGAGGCATAGTTGGTTTAGTCGAAACCAACGCATCCCTTCTTGGCAACAGCATAAGACCTTGCTGCAAGCATTCAGAGCAAACATGTCCGTAGTCAGCATGAACATGTCTTCTGTTCTCCATCATAGGTTACAATGGCTTGGCGCCCGCCAATAAATGAATATTATCACATGTGTTTCTTCAATTAGATACGGACCTACCTCACTCCACTGAGGACTGGGTATGTGGCGAAGTGGGTCTACTTTTCAGCTGTATGGCTTGTCACCTTCTTGAACAAGCAGAGCACAGGGATCATCATCTCTGAAGGTACTTCAAACAGTCCAAGTTCTGAATGGTCTACAGATATGTCTCCAATATTGGCATCTGAATGATGGAACTGAGATGATTCCTAGTCTAATTTAGAATGCTGTCACATGCTGCAAGGTTAACGAGTTTGACATACACCATACTGCTCACTGTAGATTGGTGAATGCCATATGTCAACAAGATCGTTATAGTCAGTCTTGACAACATTTTGAAGAAGTTGCTGATTTTCATGTGCTTTCAGATTTGCATAATCACTCGAAAAACTGATCTTCTCTGTCGATTTGCGATAAGAGCAGGCCAGTCTTCTTTGAAAAGAAATATTGCACACACAAAGATGGCTGAAGTACACAAACAACCCGCAATACGAGTTCCTTGGTAAGAATGTAAACGGAGATATCTGGGCTGCTACACTACCAAAAGCAGACTGCTATCGCTTCGGCTATGCGTGCACACTTCCTGTCCAACCCAAATTCCCAACTCGCCGCACAATACTTAAATAGAGCTCCCTGTCCCCCATACTCACTTATCACAATCTCACGCTGATTCCCACAGGAGTCTGGGAGAGAAAGTGCATCTGTATGCTAAACACCTGAATGGTAGTCAAGGAGTTTATATTTATATACATGTATCTGTGGTGTCTGTTCTCCCGGACACGTATGAAAGAAACTGGCACCACGCACATATTTATAAACCATACAATGTTTATAGCTATTGAGTAAAGTGGTAAAGGCAGGAACAACTGCCTCAGCGCCTAGTTGATGGCGCGAGTGAGCTACCTCCTATAGCGTAACAGCCGAAGTGGTGTGAAATGAAAAGGGTGAAGAGCTGACACTAATACGTGTTAGCAGGCAAGAGGTGCTCGAGGCCTTCATCTTGTCGGCGTGGCGCGTCATCCGCAGGGCCGGGGTGATTTACGGGCTTATTTATGTCAGTGCTGCGGGCTGTTACAGCGAGAGCGAGGCGTAGCAGGGGCGATACGGGGGCGAGGCAAGGCCCAAAGCCGTGACACGCTGTCAGCGAGCGACCCCTCTGCCTGCGGAAAATGCGGAACGCATCCACCCGCCGGAGGGGCAATATATCTCGCCACTTCCTCGCTCTCTGAAATACGTACCTTCTGTGTGGCAGGTGCCAACTATGTCTCGCGAAAGTTGTCCCCAATTCTGGTATCTCCATTTTTCATTTTTGAAAAAAGGTTGTTGAGTTTATTTTATCTTGCCCATCAGTAGCATTGGCATTTTTCTCCTGGAAGCAGAACTTTCACTTATTCCCGACGTCAGGTTCCATTGTCTTTTGGGTTCAGCTACCCAGTCGTCAACTAAAGGCTCCCATACCAGAGCAGGTACCCAGTCTGGCTACCATACATAGTGGACGAGTTCCATACCGAAT
Organism: Schistocerca serialis cubense; assembly: GCF_023864345.2. Classification (NCBI taxonomy): domain Eukaryota; kingdom Metazoa; phylum Arthropoda; class Insecta; order Orthoptera; family Acrididae; genus Schistocerca; species Schistocerca serialis. The sequence continues at coordinate 761,137,346 of NC_064641.1, read as the reverse complement.
ATCACCAGTCACATTTTCTTTCTGAGAGGACTGCAAACTCGATACACTGAGTTTCGTGAGACCCAGTGAAGAGCTACGCAGAGGGAACTGAAAACGCCATGTTGTGCATGAAGCCCTATTAATTTTCAGTGGTAATTGTTTTCCTCTCCTCTTTTCACTTTATACATATTTTTACAGGTTCAGATACCTTCACGTATACTATAGTAGGAAAGTATAGCAGTGCATTGTTTTTATTATATTACCTGCAGCGACACTCACATGTCAGTACTTTCGTCATGATCAGTGATGGTAAGTAAATATTCTACTGTACGTGCTATAACGTCAGCTGTTGTCACGTATCTCCCTGTTCAGGTAAGCACAGCTCGTCATGTGTGTGGGCTGCCGTATCTCCCCCTCCCCCCTCCCACACACACACACACACACACACACACACACACACACACACAAGCACACGACGACGCGGCACGTGCACGGCCGCTGGCTAGAGGGCTAAGGGCAGAAATACACATCTAAGCGTCGTGCTATTGAAGTCTGTACATCACACGACGTGTACATTATGCAACAATTTCATAGTTTTTAATGTTGTTTGTGTTCACCGCTTCATCCCCTTAGAGGCCGATTTATATTTACTGTATTTATTTATTTTTATTGTTTATGTTCACAGTCGATTTATTTCTTATTATTTATTATTTTTTAAAAGTAGCTGTGTTCTTCCTCAGTGTTCAAGCTATATCCGTCGTAAAATTTTACGTATGTCGGTTCAACTGTTTGGTTGTGAAAACGTATCAGACACACTTACTTTCACTTCACTAAATAACCTCTGTACAAAAGCATATCATACTCTGTGGAAGACCTATAATGTCATTTCTGTTGACTACTTGTAAGAACATCTGTGTCACTGTTTTGTTTATGTAAAATGTTTTCATTGTTTAAAAGTGTACAACAAGTTTTGTGTGATGTTTAGTGTGTGTGAGATTCTGCACAAATGGACCATTACGAAACTGCAAATTTTTCTAAATTTCACCACTAACTTCACAAAAAGATCGACAACCAACTAAAAATCGCGTATTTTCTTATGTTGCCGTAAAGTCAACGATATGAAAGCAGAATCTCACACATCGACAACACCACATAGTAATGACATAACAAACACAAGAAGACGCACTTGAAAATGGGAATCATTTCCCGAAACACGTCGTGCGAAAAATAAAAAAATCGTGAATGGTAGCAGACGAGTTATTTATAAACAAACCTATTATTTGTGGTATTAGTGTGGAAGTATTGATTAAGCACGTTGAGAATTGGATAAGCATAGGATTCATTAAGCTGAATTGTATTACGTAGAAAATGTATACTAATAAAAGCATAGCCGGCCGAAGTGGCCGAGCGGTTCTAGGCGCTACAGTCTGGAACCGCGTGATCGCTACGGTCGCAGGTTCGATTCCTGCCTCGGACTTGGATGTGTGTGATGTCCTTAGGTCAGTTAGGTTTAAGTAGTTCTAAGTTCTAGCGGACTGATGACCAAAGAAGTTACGTCCCATAGTGCTCAGAGCCATTTGAACCAATAAAAGCATTGTCACAAATACGATAAGGTTCTGAAGTGAGAGAATAAATAGCTTTCTCAAGGAGTATATTTTTCCCCTATTCTGCATAATATTCTTCAAATTTATAAATGTAATGTATTTCACACTATTGTATTACACATTAAACTTGCCGATGTCCTTCCTCGGCGTTCAAGCTGTCTCCACACCAAATTTCATCAAAATCGGTTCAGCGGTTCCGTGGCAAAAATTTAACGGACAGATGCACTTTAACAATTATAATATTAGTATGGATGATATGAGTTTCCCATTAAAATGTTTATTTGAATTTTTGAGTAAGCAATAATTTTAATTTTGCGACAATCTTTGCATTAAATCCGATCAACGTTAAGTGTAGAAGCAAGCAAGCTGCTATGCGAATAATGAGAGCTAGTGCCACAGCGATGCAGACTCGAACAGTGATAGGGAGTGCCATATCGATAGAGGGCCAAACACTTAGAGCAAGTGCCATATCGACAGAGGGTCGAATATTGAGAGAGACTTGGAGGTGCGAGTTCGCATGTATGCAGTAATTAGCGGGTCGGTGTCGCGTCGGTATAAAATTTACGCAGAATGCAGCGCATTGTTGGAGAGAAATAGCGGTGCTGAGTAGGACAAGTGTGTGTCCTTCACACGACAAATTGTCCCAGAAAGATACTGCGAGTGTTCTTGTGGGCCAATATTAGTAGTCCTAGACGGAAGTGGACCAGGATGCTACAGTTATGGACGAAGTCCTCCATTCATCACCTGGCATTCTTGACACTGTGTCTGTGGCGATACGTACAGCTCCTTTTACAGCCTCTAGCCCAGATGGCTTCCTGCTGGAGCTTTATTGCTGATTTCCTGATGTTATGGTCCCTCGTTGGATTCGTGTGTACCAAGAACAGCTGCCCTTGACGGTCCACTCCCTCCTGCCTTTATGTAAGAACTGATTATTCTGGGCCCCAAGCTATCTATGGGGTGGGGGTTCAACGTTACTGGCCGCTGACAACGCTTAATTGTTATTTTAAGGTTTCCTCCTGACTCCTCGCAGCCCATCTCAAGTGAGCCCTGCCTAAAGTTATATCCATGGATCAAGCGTGTCTTGGTGGGAACAGCAACATGAAGACTGCATTCAGTGAGTATCGTGATGTTATCGCCCTAGGAGCGACCTGTTAGCTTCGAGGCACTTTAGCGTTAGTGGACTTCAGCCATGGCTATCTTGTAGAAGTGGTGCAACAGTTGACCTTCCCCTGTGCCATAAAATATAATTTCACATGACTTATTCAGTGTGCCTTGTTGCAGGTGCTGATCAGTAGATGAGCTGGGGACCCTATCATTATTTCACCATAGGTCCAGCAGGGTTGGCCTTTGTTGATGATGCTGTTTGCCACCGCTCTTGAACCACTAATATATGGACTGTGAATATGGTAAATGGGCTCACAATGAGGCAACTTAACATTTATCAGTCCTGCATATGCGGGTGGCCTGGTCTGTTTGGCTCAGTCTAAGGATGAGTTGCATGTGGCGCTGAAATGGATCACTCGATATGGAACTGCTGTGGGCAGTCATATGAATTTTACCAATTCTGGTGCTTTAAAACGTTAGCAGGGGTCTTCCAAAAGGGAGTGTGACTCCGCTGCGGTAGCTGTACGAGCTGACATGACTGGGAACCATTTTCACACTTAACAAATGAACAACGCCCGCAGCTGACTATAAACGCCTCCTTCAAGTAATACATATGAGCGTCTGTAGTAATCAGCTCCAAGGTTTGACCGACGTATCATGGACTGATTCTGTCAACACTCATCTGGTGTCTAGGGTACTGAAACGCTTCCTTCCAATTTCAATAGCACGTGTTTCTGCTTCTCTCTTGCACCTCAAGAAATTTGTAATGAAATTCATATACCTCCATACCCACTTACCTCTTACCACGACTCCTACTGCATGCAACGTTTATCGCCTAATGATGAGACGTTACACCCAGAAAATGGTGGATAACAGGTATCCTGAGGTTTCAAGGTCTGTGGTGTGGCGTCCCGTGCACTGTGTCCTCCTTGGCATAGAGGATTGTCGAACATGATATCTATATGCCGTTAGTATAGTAGCAGGGGTAGCATGTTCTCCACTTTGTTCTACGTGTCAAATGCTTGCCGTGTGGACCTTCCACATAGGTGTGGGTGGTGCTGTGGAAAATACTTGCTTTACTTCATAGTGCTGCTCCACACCCTGTTGTACCACAGTCCGTCCCTCCTGTTCCTGGATGAGAACCCCCCCCCCCTCCCCTTATACGAAGACAAAAGAAATGAACTGGGTCAAAAGACTGTCCATTTTTTGATTCAAGATGGCAACAAGAGCGTCATTGAATTTTGGGTGTTTTCTCCAAGACTGTAGTGCCGCTTTAACGCGCTGTTTGAGAGATCGTCGACATTATGCTGATTTTTTGTCTGGTGTTTTTATGATCCCTCCCTCTTCTGGGTGTGCCGAGTATGAGAAAGTGAATCCTTGTTTGGCAAATATCCAGAACTTGAGCTATGTAAGAGGACCGTGGAATATTTATCGAGACGACATAACCGAAACCACCCCAGCTGGGACTTTTTGGTCAAATAGAACCTTCTCATTTCATGTTGGTATGCAGTCATGTGTTCTGTTTCACCAGGAAGGCGTTCCTAAGTTAATTATTGTTGGTTGTTGTTTTGGTGATGTTCCCGAGTGGGGGGGGGGGGGGGGGGGGAAGGAAGGAAAAAAAGCGGCTGAGACGACCTCTCGCGTAAAGCGAGAAATCCGGGTTCGAGTGTTGGTTTGGCACAAATTTTCATTTGTCGCCCCTGAATTCATTTCAATGCCTGATTGCGGCCGATGTTAAAATTTCTCTTTCATTTCACCACGTGTGTATGATCTGTACAATGTAGATTTTTCCTTGTATTTTAAACTGCAACACTTGGTGGTGATCAAGACCCACATAAAAGTTACCATTGCTACAAAAACGAATAAGCGCCAATTGATACAATGCAGTCTGACTACTCTCACAAGGAGAGGACGCCTACTGGTCAGCACCGAATTCGTCCAAATTTATGATACATGTAGGGCGTGGTGAGATACAAAACTGCGCCAAGTGGGAAGTGGCTCAGCGGTAGCTGGCACGGTAGCTCAGCGTGTTCGGTCAGAGGATTAGCTGCCTTCTGCAATAAAAAAAAAACTGAGTGAACGGATCAACGATGAATTTTAACAGGTGTCAAGGGACGCCCGCCACAGACGTATCCAACGAACAATTACGACCAAAATGAGATCGCAATTAACCACAACATTACATAGACTATATTATTTATGTAAGCGCAAAAAATATAGGCATAGGATGTAATGAGGGACTGAAAACATTTAAAAAGGGATTCTAGTTAACGTGTACTTGGGAACGTCGTGTATATAAATCGATGCATCCATTTTTTTGCAATTGATCAACTACATTCATCAAAGAAACAGGGCAAGCAATAATTTTGACCGTATCTTGTGCATGCTATAAACGCCGCCTTTTTGCAGTGCCATGCTTTTCTAATGTCTCCATAGAAAAACAAACTTGACTGACATTCTGAAAATAGCTTCTTTCATCGCACAGTCCAGCAGCGAACCACGCGCAACGCAGCATGTCCCTGAATACGTGCGAGGATAGCTGGTGGTGTATAATGGAATGTAGTTTGATGTAGGCTTCTCGGAAAGTGATTTCTTCTTCTTTCTCGATGAGGTAAGTGCAGTTTTGACCTTTTTTTATTAGGTTTTTTTACCTGACGATAAAAATATACATTGCAGGGTTGCACTAGTGGCGTATATTTGGGGGGAGTTACTTTGATACTGCACGTTGGAAATCCGTCTTCATCTTGAAACTGTTCGTCAGATATTTACCAAGGGGCACAAAAATACTTGCCGCTGGGTGAGCCCGTGACCCTTCCGATACGAATCCGTTCCCTTTTTTTTTATCTCATTTTGTTCGTTTCATCTTCTCGGGGCGAACGTCGTTAGACACACGTTTAAGTTCGTAATTGATGAATTAACTCAGTTTTTTTTTATTGTAGACGGCAGCTAACTTTCTGACCGAACACGCTGAGCTACCGTTCCGGCACCGCTGAGTCAAACACCGCTTCCTAAACATATTGTCAAAGGGACAATTGATAAGATGTACATGGTGACAGATCCGCATCAAAATTCCTTTTATTTTCTAAACGCTTGGCCATCAGAAGTTCCCACTTGGGGCACTTCCATGCCTCACCCCACCCTACATGTACCATGAATTTGGACGAATTCGGCTATGAGGAGTAGGCGTCCTCTCGTTCTCAGTTGTGGTTCTCAGACACCTAAACTTAAATAGCTCAGTGGGCGTTGTACTTGATACCTGAATTAACTTAATATTGCATAATGGTTAACTTTCCTTTTACTGAAGCGAGGTTGAATCTTCCTAATATCTAACATTTCTTTAATTAATAAATTATGGGTCCAAATTGGTGCATCACATGTAAGATGAATGTCTAATGCGGTTACGAGTTTGTAATACCATCGTATCACAAAACATGTAATCTGAACGTGATGCAGCTGCCGTCTCCAAATTCTCAAGGTGACGTACCTTGGGTGACCCGAAAGCAGTTTTATAAAACAAAGAGTGACTTATTTCTGAATATTAGTTAAGAGAAAAACTGGTCATGAATGAAGTATATGAGGGGCAGTCAAATGAAAATAAGGCACATGTAAAAAAATAAGTAAGCCGTTTATTATTTCAAAATTAGTCGCTATAACTGTTAATACATTTATCCTACTGTGAGATAAAAGTGTCGATGTCTTCATGGAGAAATGTTTGCGAATGCCTATGGAACTTTGATCCAGTGCTCCAAAAGTATGGAAATAGATAGGCACTGTATGGCGGATGTGTACGGCCATCTCAGAGAAACTTCTGCAGGTAGTCGAAACAATCTTGTCGTCATGTGGGTGGGTATTATCCTGCAAGAGGGTGATGCCGCCCATCAACATGTCTTTGCGGTTGAGCTTGATGGCACGCTCAATTTCTGCAAAGTGTCCACATACCACTGCGCGTTAGTTGTGGTGCCATGTTCCAGAAATTGAACAAGCAGCTTGCCATTTCGGTCAAAGAAAGTTGTCCTCATGACTTGCTTAGGACGAAAACGTGCACTCCTGGGTACAATCACGGTTCAGTGTGGACCGCAAACATTTTCCCATGAAGCCATAGCCCGTCCTGTCTCACAGTGGGGTACATGTATTAACAAACTATGACGAATACTTTACATATGCTTAACACTTTACTTACTTTTTTCCCCGTCTGTTTAGTTGTAATTGGACTGTCTCTTATAACTGAGTTTGTCACGATAATATATAGTTTGTTACAACTGCACGAAGCATTATTTCAAGGCTTACAGTTGCTGGTATCAATCATATCATTAAAACTGTATTTCATTTAACTGAATTTCTGAAAGATGTGGATTTGAAACACATGGTATAAGATTTACATTAACTTGGATTATTATCGAGTCTCATACATACAAGATGACATGAAACAAGTAATGTCTTCAGCAAAGCAATAGAAAGATCAGTTCTTCAAAGTACACTGGAAAATCATGCAAGACGCAGCCTATCTGGTGAATGAAAACCCACTTCCTTAATCCCGATAGCGAGATATATCTAATTCATGAACAGAACGGGAACTACCCCGATGAATCGTATTTGTGAGAGCCACTCTGCCACAAAGTTCAATGTTTGAGGCAGATAGAAGGTTTGCCCGCGTCAAGCAATGAAAAACTGTTACCTTTTGTCCATAGTCGTCTTATGAGAAGAGTTTTGTTTCAATAAAATGTCTCACATGGGCAAACCACTGATGCTTTCACTCTCTCTCTCTCTCTCTCTCTCTCTCCCTCTTTAAACATGTGTAACTGAAGCCACTTTCAACAGCACCCTATTTCAAACTATAAGAAAGAAAATGTGATCGCTACTACATGAACAGAACACGAAGAAGCCACCGCTATCATTCTCTTTCAAAATCTGCCAAAAAATCGGTAGCGACTGCTCGCCTAAGTATATCATTGGCTTTGTGTAGAGATTGTGCCACAAATCAGTGGGGTGTATGACGTGATTCTGGTCTTGGATTTCTTGCATCAGCATCGTGCTAAACCGCCTTTCAGCAACACGTGGTGGAGCTCCAGGGAAAAATGTTTCAGCTGGGCGAAACTGTTGCCAGTGTAGTAACGTTGTGAGGTGAGTCTATCGAGTATGACAAACCATATCAACAGTGAACAATCACAGTAACACCTGATTGACAAAATTTTGTACTTAAGGGTACCGTAAGTCTAACTACTCGTAGGGATCTTGTGTGTGTTGGAACCTTTGGAAATAAATGAAGTATTGGATCAGGCAGGCTGCTTAATGAAAAGAAGGGTAGTACATTTACAAGAACCGAAACCGTGAAATAATGATACCTGTGTTCGTGGATAATTTCTGCGCTGAGATTAAATGGGTTGTTGCTTGCTAACGTGGACATCTTGGAGGAGGAAGAACGGGGCATATGAGATGTTGGTCACGGACATTCGCCAATGTGCCATTGAAACTGCATTACGAGGAAAAGTGATGCAACTAAAGAGGAATAACAATGTACGAATGGAAGAGTAACTGTTGGATGTTAGAGATTCTGTTTTCCAAAACGTCCATCGCCAGTGACATATTATGCAACACCAAATAACAACGGGAAATGAATGACTGGTTTACTGCACACCGTACAGAGTCACGAGGTACTTGCAGCCAATCCTGCAGCAATTCACCGATCAGCAGCTGAAGGATGGAATTATTGTGGAAAGTAATACCCGACAGGTAGCCAGAATTGTCTTTTTCCTCTGTTAAAGAAATCAGCCAATGGATCAACGAAACATAGATTTTGTCGTGATGCACATGAATTTCAAGACCTTGACAAAAAATAAAATATTTAGGTAAACTACTTAGGGCAGTGCAAGTGTCTTTTTAACGATTAACTTAAGGAGAGGCTACAATCAGCTAGAAGTCGCTGCAAAGCACGGCCCAAAAACAGCATTGTCTTCGCTGTGGGAACATTATCAATTTCTGTGGATGCCGGTGAAACTAAAGAACGCAGCTGTGATGTTCCAGAAGTTGCTGGGCGGGAGACCTCAGAAGACTGAAAACATGTCAACACATGATGTATCTTTACGATACAATCTTATTTACGAGTGATATGGCACACCACTTACAATGCCTAAGGGGAACATTCCTGAGACTGAGAGCCACATTTTTATCGTTGAATACACGTAAGTGTAATTTTGGTTTCGAAGAGGTGGCATACTATGGTCACATAATTAATAAGAATGGAGTTAGAACAAATCAAGGATTGGCTAAAGCCATGTGTGAATTTTCAATACTAGAGTTGGTGAAGGAACTACAACCATTTCTTGGAGTCATTAATTATTATAAGAAGTTCGCAAGTGGGTTTGTAGATGTTACCAGACCAATGAATCAATTACTAAAGATTGGTTCAAAATTTGTTTGATCAGAGGATTCTCAATGTGCATTTGAAAAACTAAAAGAAGGTTTGACACGGAGTCTGATCTTGGTGTTTCCAAGTTTCAGTTGAGGCTTCCGTCATGCAGTGCATCAAACCATGCACTTCGTTGTGTGCTGTCTCAAGAAATACATAGCATAGAGCACCCAGTTGGCCTATGCTACAAGGCAAATGAACTCGTCAGACGAGAACTGCTCCACGATGGAAAAAAATGTTGAGCCTTATTTATAGAATCACCTACTTCATATGTCACCCCTAAAGGGAAAAACTTAAGAGTGACAGGGGATCATGTAGCGTTTAAATAGTTGCTAGGGTTAGAGTATCCATTTAGGAGGTTGATACGATGATAGAGTGAGTTTGGAGAAAACGTGGGAACACAGACGAATTAAGTAGAGGCCTAGCAGGATTACAGATATGTCGTAACCAATTCAAAGAATGACAGACAGCACAGAAGACCGATAGCGAATACGGAATTGCATAGAGTGTGCAAAGAGAACGGATTTGCGTCGAACGAGAGGACCATTACACAGGTCACCTAAAGCATTATCACTATTTCAGTCATTCAGGACTGATGGTTTAGGTTCTTTCAACGAAATACCTTTTGGGAACAAATATGTACTGACGATTATAGACCATTTTTGGAGATATGTGGGGATGGGCACGATTCCCAACCAGTCGGTAGCAATAGCGGCGCAAGTACAAGTAAACAACTGGATAGTGAAGTTTAGTGACCTGAAAGGATAATAACGGATCAAGGAAACAACTATATGTCGAATTTGTAAAATTTTTACGTGTGAAAAAAGTTGAGGACTAGTCCTTTAGATTCTCAAACTAATGGAAGATCAAATATGATGCATGGAACTTTAGAGAAGATTTTAGCATACTATTTGGACGCACACCAATCCGATTGGAATGTTTGTTTAAGGTATGTGGTCTCAGTATACGAGTCAATGTAGCGGCATGTAAGGTAGTATATTTTCTCAAGATTCCATCGCCGTTCGAGGTGTTAGAAAACAAGAAGGAGAGGTTTGGAGAATCTGTTAAAAAGTTCGTGAGAGTAATAATGAAAATACGGAATAGGGTGCGCAAGACTAGAACCAGGGTGCTAGAAAAGCAAGAGGAAAACAGTGAGCTCTACCGCAAGATTGCCACAGTACAGGATTGGTCAATGTGTAATGTTATCGAATTTTTATACTCCAAAGCAGAAAACGAAAATTTTTTTGCAAGAGTCGTATCAAGTTGTGGAAACTAAGTCACAGGCGGACGTAAAGATTCAGTTGCCGACGAGGACGACAATTATACATGTGGGACGGTTGAAACCGTTTCGAGGAAATCCAGAAATTATTCCAGGAATTGTCGATTTGGCCGAAAGGGAGAGTAGGAAAGAATGTGCAGAAGAGCCAATGAGAAGTTTTGGACGAACAGATTAGAAGAAGTGTGTCCACATTAAGGCCTAGACAATAAGAGTAGATTCACGTTTTACGTTTGTTAGATATAGGTACAGCATAAGGTAGGTGAAATGAATTGTTGCGGGGCAGCAGGGGACTTGAGGGGGAGGAAAGGGCAATGGGTATCCTTCTCGTCAGGTTAGGTATGTCAGGAAACAAGACGGTGTGGACCATTGCCGTGCTACTGATCCTCGCCGAAGTAGAATAATTGCAAAACCAGCGCCCGGAAGGGAAAGTGCTGTTCCCAAGCCTAGAGGATGTGGTGATCACCAGACACCCCTGGGTGATACATGTAGTATTCATCACATGCGAAATGTAGAACGAGTTGGGAGGACTAGAGGAAGCAGTTGGCTGGTTCTGACGCCTTGTGGAGAATCATGAAGTGTTTAAGGGAGTTAAAGGGGTATATATATGAGGATATATGGGACATATGGGTGGTTGAGGAACGAGATGACACAGGTTTTGGGGATTATATAGCATAGAAGATGGAGGAGAGGTTGCATCAACACGAGCGTGAGGAGAGTGTTGTGGGTTCTGAAAACTGTGTTTGGGACAGCTGACGAGGGGGCATCCGGAGGATGAACGATACAGTGGAAGGAATGAAACAGTGGGTGAAAGGAAGCAAGGCAGCAACTGAGTAGCAAGCCAAGCAGATCCAAAGTTAGGAGAAAGACGTTATAAACAAGACGCGGGTATTATGCCGGTTGACTGGGGAAGTAATGAGCAACGCAAAGACTGGGGAAGACTCAGTGGACTGAAACATTAAGAGGATACAAGCTGAAGCAGACGTATTGGATAGGGGAGTAGTGGTAAAGAGATGGTTGCAGTCCTTGAAGAACAGTGTGAGGGAAGCACACGAAGCGCACAGAGAGGTATCGGAATTGAGGGAAGCTACGCAGTAAGCTGTGCGAGATCAACTGTTGGTAAACTTATTGTCACCAGGTCAGTACCTGGGGTGGGGGGGAGGGAATACGGAAAGTGCAAAAAGAGCTACCACCGGAATTAAAGTAACATGAAATGCATTCGCAATTGCGAATACAGACAACCATCAAGAGATTAATGAAATGACGATAATGAAAATTCGTGGCAGATCGAGGTTCAAACTCGGATTTCTGACGGGTCGCGAGCAGTCGACTTTTTTTCATTTTGTTGATTATTGTACGTTGTATTTGGTCGTTGCGGACGTCACATGATGACCGTTGAAGTTCGTTGTTGATCCTTTCACTCAGGGTTTCTTTTTTTTTTCTTTTTTTTACAGAGGCCAAACAGCTCTCTGACCGAACACGCTCCTGCCTAACCGTCATATTACTCTCACTGGATCCTGATGCAGTTTGGAATTCCTGTGTGATGGTCTCGGTAGATGTCTGCCTATTACACATTAGGACTCTCTTCAACTGTCGGCGGTCTCTGTCAGTCAACAGACGAGGTCGGCCTGTACACTTTTGTGCTGTACGTGTCCCTTCACGTTTCCACTCACTATCACATCGGAAGTAGTGGACTTAGGAAGGTTTACGAGTGTGGAAATGTCGCGTACAGACGTATGACACAAGTGACACCCTATCACCTGATCACATTCGAAGTCCGTGACTTCCGCGAAGGGCCCCATTTTGCTCACTAACGATGTCTAATGACTACTGACGTCGCTGATATGTAGTACCTGGAAGTAGGTGGGAGCACAATGCACCTCATTTGAAAAACGTATGTTTCGGGCGTGTCCGGATATTTTTGATCACGTAGCGTATGTAGCAATAGCGATAAAAGCAGAATGAAATATTGATAACATCCTTCATAGCTAATAAATGTTTTGGCATATTGAAACGTTGGAGAACGACAGCGAAGAGGAGAGTATTTTGCCATTAGGTTTATTAGTGAACTATCCTTATCTACCGCATTATTGAAGTAACTACAATTTTTCCAATTAAATAATGTAAGTTTTAAGTGCGGTCAGTTGCTGGTGAACGGAGAACTACTGTGTATGTTTCAGCAACATGAGTGAAGACGTTTATTTTTATACCAAATATGTGACTTTTCCTAGGTCCTTAGTTCATCTTTCCATAAACCACTGTTTTAGGATTTCGTTGCAGCTGCAGCTATTCAATTGAGAAGACAATGTGTGACCCCTATTTTTTGGCAAAAGAAGCAGAGTTTAACATGTCAACAAGAAAAATGTAGGTTTTAGTACAATTTTGTCAGTGGTAACGCTTCTACGAAGAAGAAAACATGTAGGAAGTCTGGGTCAATTAAATCGCTACGCCTGTCACACTTTCAGTAGAATCCTGTAAGCTACGATGTTTGTAACAACGAACTCATGGCACTGAATCTCAGCAAAAAATTGTCTTTCTACCTCAATGATATGAGAAATATGATTAAACCTCACACCAAGTAGTACACCATCACATCGTTTTGATCCTATGATTGAAGGACTAAATTCATTCACTTCAAATATCTTTGAGTTTGTCAAATGTATTGGTAATCTATGAGGGTCGTTCAATAAGTAATGCCCCCCATTTTTTTAAAAAAAAGCCATTAATATACACAGACAAACGTCCTTGTTGGTGCTTCACATTTGATGTTTCTTCTGTGCACCGGTGAAGTATCGAACAGTTCTGGCAGATGACAGAGCCGTAGTACGGCGTCAAAATGGCCTCTACATACGACTCACGTTACGAGCAGCGTGCTGTTATTGAATTCTTGGGTGCAGAAAAAGAAGCCGTGGTGAAAATCCATAAACGTTTGTGTGCAATGTATCGCGATGCTGCAGTTGATTACATCCTCAGGAAATGCAGAAACAGAGCTCCACGATCAGCCACGCTCGTGACGTCCTGTCACAGCCACTGCACAAGACCGGCGCATCACAACTGCTCTGCAGTTGTCGATCAGCATTGGAAGTGCGTCTGTAATGATTGAGACTTTCTGATATTCAAAGAGGTGCTCACGTTGGTTTCCACGAATGCTCGCAGCGGACCACAAGATTCAAAGAAAGGCCGTTTCATTTGAATTGTTGAAGGGTTCTGAGACCGACGGAGAGGCCTTTCTGTCACGGGTCGTTATGGGGGACGAAAGCTGGGTGCACCACTTTCCGCCGGGAACAAAAAGCAGTCCATGAAGTCGCATTATCCTCATTCATCACAAAAAGAAGAAGTTCAAGACAATCATCTCTGCCAGAAAAGCCATGGTGACGGTCTTCTGGGATTGTGATGGCGTTATTCTCGTGGATGTGATGCCAAGAGCGCCAACCATCATTTCAAAGGTATACGTGAAGACTCTGCATAAGCTCGAGAACGGTTTCCTATTCGTTCGATCGAACAACAATCCAGCAGAAATCTTGCTCCAACACTGTAATCCGCACCTACACACAAGTCTGAGAAACCGGGAACACATCCACAAGTTTGGTTGGACATCACTGTCTCCTCCACCCTACAGTCCAGACCTGGCTCTCTCCGCCTACCATCTCTTTGGGCTGCTTAAAGATTCTCTACAGTGAACACACTTTGAAGATGGTGAGAGTGTCAGTCGTGCAGTGAAAGCATGACTACGACTGTAGGACAAGAGATTTTACCAGAGATCTTCCACAAAGCTTACGTACGGCCATAGGACGTGATGGAGACTAAGTAGAAAATTTGGAAATTGGAAATTTGTGGTAAGTTCCTATGGGACCAAACGCTGAGGTCTTTGGTCCCTAGGCTTACACACTACATAATCTAACTTAAACTAACTTACACTAGGAAGAACACACACACACACACACATGCCCGAGGGAGGACTAGAACCTCCGACGGGGGGAGCCACGTGAACCGAGGAAGGCATCTCAGACGCCGCGGTTACCCGCGCGGCGACTACGTAGAGAAATAGGACATGGACAAGTTGTTGTTGATGTATATTGTCACCAAAATCTGGCTCTTAACAATAAATATGATCTAAGAAAAAAATGTGCGGCATCACTTATTGAACGACCCTAGTATTTTACCCTTGATGAAAAGTCGACAGAATTCTGCGGTTCATAGTAGTGATTACAACTGCAGAAGTAGAAAATATATTATGTCAGCGAGGATTAAACCTCCAGAGCCAAAATGGAGAGTAGTTCTGTTCGTTGAAATATCGTTAATTTACATTATGAACCGCTTGCAACTGCTCATTATGATGAAAATAGATTATACCTTTAATATGTCAAAACAGTTCAGGAATTCACTTTTGTGACACGGTTGGTACTGTTACAGTGTATGACCTAAGTTGGCAATACTTCCATCGCCTGCGATTTACTAGACTGGGTGCAGAAAAAGTGTTTATCTGCGGCCCAGCAGGGAGGAAACGAACGGTGACAGTGGGGAGGGAGAGGAGGTGGAGAGCGCACAATGCTGACGGCTTTCCTCGTAAACAGACGTCCACTGCTGGTCTGGTGCGTGCCCTTACGTTTATGCTCTGAACGATTTTATATCGGACGTCGGCATCCTGCAGGGCCTGTGCGATGGAAGAACGTGAAGTTGTGGTGTGTGTAGCGAACCTGAGCTACGTCTGCTCTTCGTGCTAAAAGGTTGTGTCGTATTTGCTAAGTTCCGTCTTGGATGGCAGGGAGCTTTATTGAGTCGATCTACTGACTGTGTTCCTGTATTAAAACACAAAACGTTTCTTGTGGCGCTGACATTTCTGCTTGCTATTCTTTGAGTCTCATAATCACATGAGTATGTATTATAGCGGTTTCCAACCTGTTTAGCTGCGCGGACCATCTATTTTGTAAAAAAAGCTCAAGCATCAGTAATTAAACGTACAAGCAAGAAATGGAACTAGGGATTAATAGGAATATATATATATATATATATATATATATATATATATATATATATATATATATATATATATATATATATAGGGTGTTACAAAAAGGTACGGCAAAACTTTCAGGAAACATTCCTCACACACAAATAAAGAAAAGATGTTATGTGGACATGTGTCAGGAAACGCTTAATTTTCATGTTAGAGCTCATTTTAGTTCCGTCCACCTACGCTCAATGGAGCACGCTATCATGATTTCATACGGGGTACTCTACCTGTGCTGCTAGAACATGTGCCTTTAGGAGTACGACACAACATGTGGTTCATGCACGATGGAGCTCGTGCACATTTCAGTCGAAGTGTTCGTACGCTTCTCAACAACAGATTCGGTGACCGATGGATTGGTAGAGGCGGACCAATTCCATGGCCTCCACGCTCTCTTGACCTCAACCCTCTTGATTTTCATTTATGGGGGCTTTTGAGAGCTCTTGTCTACGCAACCTCGGTACCAAATGTAGAGACTCTTCGTGCTCGTATTGTGGACGGCTGTGATACAATATGCCATTCTCCAGGGCTGCATCAGCGCATCAGGGATTCCATGCGACGGAAGGTGAATGCATGTATCCTCGCTAACGGAGGACATTTTGAACATTTCCTGTAACAAAGCGTTTGAAGTCACGCTGGTACGTTCTGTTGCTGTGTGTTTCCATTCCATGATTAATGTGATTTGAAGAGAAGTAATAAAATCAGCTCTAACATGGAAAGTAAGCGTTTCCAGACACATGCCCACATAACATATTTTCTTTCTTTGTGTGTGAGGAATGTTTCCTGAAAGTTTGGCCGTACCTTTTTGTAACACCCTCTATATATATATATGTTTGTGTGTGAATAACCCTAGTTAGGAAAACATACTGCACAAGCAGAACTGAAAAATATATTATGTATTATTATGTGTATTGTGTATCACGAGTTTTGTCCAGAAAGTGAGTTCCTATTGATCTCTTAACAGAAACCACAGTGAAAATCAGAAATGTTTTATGTGCAAGACTTAGCTATACTTTCCAGATACTTCGCTACATAGTCGCCACTCCGACTTAGACGTTTGTCGGAGCGTTATACCGAATTTCCAACAACATCGTCATAGAAGGCAGCCGCCTGTGCTTTCCGATAATTCTCTACGCTGGTCCATAGCACATAGCCTGCACCCAAGTGTTGTCTTCATATCCAGCGTTTCATGTGAACAGAGATGATAGTTAGGACGAGCCAATTAGGGCTGTGTTGTGGGTGATCGAACACTTCCCATCGAAAAGGTTGCAGGAGCGTCTTCACTGCCCCTGTACAGCGCAGCTGAGAATTGAAATGAAGAAGGAAGTGCGTGGCAGTTGTGTTAGGTGGGTTGCATTCATTAAGGCGAAGCCTCTCAGCGGGCCCTCCTACTTGTCGGAGACATTGTTGTTCTAGGCACCTTTACTCGCTCAAAGTGCGCTCACAACTGAAAAGAGCGTCTTGATGCGATCGATGGTCATACTAGAGACACTCCCCAACACATCTACGCAAAGCTTCATCGGGTTTTCACTGTTCTTTCCATTTCGCGACCGATCGAAAATTACTTCCTGGACAACCCTCATTTTATATATGCTATGTATTATTATATATTATATTCAGTAAGCTGTCACAGCCACATGAAAACTCGAAATAGAGCGTTCAGTGTTAAAAAGACCTCAGTGAGATTTTTAATATTGTTTGTCACCCACGAGAGAATCAGTATCTGGATTAAAACTGGTTAATGTTAACCTCAAATCACTATCTCCATTGAGTCTATTCCTGCACTTACTTTTCAGAAAGAGTAAAGTTGAAAATATTCATTCACATATCCTTAATAATTTAGCAAAAAGCTCATCGAGTGTGTCAGTGAAGAATAACTCAGCAACCTCCCCACAGAGTTGAGCAAAGTGGTGGAAGGACTGATGCCGTCACCTCACATTCGACAGAACCAGATTCAGTTAACGTGTTGGCCATCCAGACAACGGTTTCCTGCTGTCACCCAGGTCACTCTATGTAAATGCCAAATGGGCTCTTAAATGGATCATAGCCCCTTCCCTCCCCTCCAGTACTAAGAGATTCGAGCAAAGTTCTGTCTCTCATAATGTAAGCCGTTGACAGGATGTAAAACATCAGTCGTCAATTCTAGCTTCTTGTGTTAGAATATTAAGTATCTTACATGGGTAAAATTCGAGAGAGCAATTCCTGTGAACAGTTGTGTCCGAGAAGCTACCAATTAGAAAATTTACAATCAGATTTTGGCATGTCACACGTTTACGCCATCAGCATCCAGCCAAGGCCGCGCGCCAGCCCTATAGCGGAATCTGTAGAGGTTTCGAGTTCCAGTCCCTGGTGGTACACGGTATTGGTAATTTTCTACATAAAAAGAATTGTCAGTCCATCTTCGCAGCTTCTTTTGATCTCTTCTCTCTGTGTGTTTGTGTGGAAAAGAGAGAGAGAGAACAACTTAGGTTTCGAAATGACACAACGGACTATCCCCTTGTGTATGATATAGGGCAGTTCACCTCTAACTTTATTCTTTGTTCACTGACCTTGACGAGTGACGATTGAAGCACCTGCAACTCCTTAATTTTTATCTTGTTTTGGACTCTCCACCAGCGATCACGGCTGAGAGTCACGCTGCCCACGAATTATAAATGGGCTTTTAATAACAGTATGTTACAAAGGCAAAAGGTTCTGAGTTCGAGTCTCGGTCCGGCACACAGTTTTGATCTGCCAGGAAGTTGCATATCAGCGCACACTCCGCTGCAGAGTGAAAATCTCACTCTGGACGTATGTTACAAGTTCGGTTCCCTTTACATTTATTACTTGAAAGAATTGATGCGCTACATCTGTGTCTCATGTGGGAAGGAGGGTGACACTGGTGCGGCACGCAGTTAACAAGGCAAGCTAACGTTTTTTATGCCTTGTATTTTCATGAATGTAATGTATCTATTATAATAGCATTTTGTAAAGTTGCCGGCCGTCGTGGCCGAGCGGTTCTAGATGCTTCAGTCTGGAACCGTGCGACCGCTACGGTCGCAGGTTCGAATCCTGCCTCGGGCATGGGTGTGTGTGATGTCCTTCGGTTAGTTAGGTTTAAGTAGTTCTAAGTTATAGGGGACTGTTGACCTCAGACGTTAAGTCCTGTAGTGCTCAGAGGCATTTGAACCATTTTTTTGTAAATTTAACTGGACGTGTTGAGAGAGTTTTCCTTACGATTGTTGTAATAGTCTCTAAGCAGCTTCATTCCCTACGTTTGCCAAAGAGAATCATATGATCAAGAGTTTCCTTTGGTAGTTGTATGGGTGTACTGAGTTTCAATTTAATCTTGGACAGTTAAGCTGCAATTGCTGGCCCATCTTAACTGAAGCATACTTTCCTCAAGGGCATTGTGGTTTATACGCACAGTGAGGTATTATTTATCAGTTATTAATAACTAAAGCATTAATTCTTTCCTCAGATTAGAACTTGGGACTGTTGTGTCTTTCTTTTTCTAATAATGTTTTTCTAAATTCACTACTATTATCAAACCTGCTTAAGTAATTGAAAGACCCTTCGTCTAAAACTATCTTGATGGGAGGTTATTTGCTGAACTTTTCTGGTAAGTGATTCGTGTACGTGAAGCCTTAAGTCTTTTAAGTAATTTTGGCTTTTCTTTAAATTCATATTTATTGGATCTGAGAGTCCATGTAAGCTGACTTTGGCAAGTTTAAGTTGGTTAATGTTGAATTTAGTGAAAGTTTCATAAAAGTTTTATGTAAAACGGATGACTCATGCTCAGTCAATCGCTCCACCATTTTAATATTGATGGCCCAGTACTCTGGAACACAAAAAGACGGTGCACTAAGTACGGTGAATTATTTTCATTAGTCTCAGATCATTGAGGTGTAGAAATGAAATATTTTGTTAAATTTCAGTATCAGCAGTTCATTACTACAACCAGACTGCATCACAGGATTTCACTGAAACTGCAGGAAAAAAAAAACAGTTTATTTTCGTCTCACTTGTTGACCTTCTTTTACTTGCAGAGAAGCGTCATAAGTGGTGAACTTTGAGTAAAACTTACACTGCTTGCTCTTGTTACCATGTTAACATCTGCGTCTTCTGTCAAAACACAGTAGTGTTTACAAAGACTTATCTCACTTACATCCAAATATGGTTGAAATCGCCACATAATACTGAAACAGTGTATTATTAAAACTTTTACCCATTATGAATTTGGAACTGTGCAACTGTGATCAATTGCAGTTTCCAGAAATAACTGCAACCAGTCCTGTGCTGATACTTCAATTCTCGTTTCACCAGCCATCCATGGTCCTTAAAAATCGCATTATTTCATTGAAAAAATTTGTAATTACTTGAGGAATGCATTAGATGAGAATGTATTGCATAATACTCATATGAAAAAATACTCTTCTCTTTGCATGCAATCACTAGCCAAAATCTCATTTCGATATCTCAAATGGTTCAGGAGATATGAGGGATGTTACGAATATTCCTTCCTGGCTTTGAGCCTGGTACGCACGACTGGAACTCAATGCAATACATAAATTCCATTTTCTTCAGATTAGAGGTACATAGAGACCTACAAGTCTCAAAAAATTCTATATGTTAGATGAATTCCATATGCAGAAATGCATGATATAATATCACCAAACGTAAAATAATACCGATCCCTATTTTTCATTGGGAAGTATACGAATTTCGTGTAGAGCGTTACTTCATGCAAAATGCCACACTAACTATGGCCGTTTACGAAATGTTAGGCACTTCACCGCAAAGCTGACGTATGAAGCTATAAGTAACGAAAAGTAAAATATTTTTACCATATAGTATTTGTGTAAAATCTTTAGAAAAGAGCCGCAGGACGTGCGCCTCTATTTTTCCAAAAAAATGGTTCAAGTGGCTCTGAGCACTATGGGACTTAACATCTGAGGTCATCAGTCCCCTAGAGCTTAGAACGTCTTAAACCCAACTAACCTAAGGACGTCACACACATCCATGCCCGAGGCAGGATTAGAACCTGCGGCTGTAGCGG
The DNA here is from genome assembly GCF_023864345.2 of Schistocerca serialis cubense. Taxonomy (NCBI): domain Eukaryota; kingdom Metazoa; phylum Arthropoda; class Insecta; order Orthoptera; family Acrididae; genus Schistocerca; species Schistocerca serialis. The sequence goes on along the minus strand of NC_064641.1, from coordinate 761,116,928 downwards.
TGCGCGGTTCTAGACTGAAGCACCTAGATGCGCACTGCCACACCGGCAGGCCTATTTTTCCAGCTCAGCATGTCATTCACTGGCGCCGCCGTCGCTGGAGAACAATGTTTCATAAGTTCCGGTTTACGGCCAGCCGAGTGTCCACATCTGTCAGCGCGCCACCCATTGCCAGTGTGTGCTCCTCCATTACACAAGAAGGGGATTTCCCACGTTCAGGTCGCTGAACTCTGGTCTCCGTTACGCAGGTAACCTGTTTTCTCTGTGTGTGCGCACCGTAAGACATGCTCAGTTCTACCAACTAGCCGTTAAACGGAGCTGCGACCAGTTCCGCCTTCCACCTCCTCCACATGCAGACATACAAATCAGCTTGGGATTATTTTCTACATTTGCATCAGGAGTAGCAATGACATTTTTCAACCACTATAATTTCGCTTTTCCACAACAGATAAGACTACTGACCTTATTTTCTAACGCGGAATGAATTTCTTATTCCTAATGTTATTTGACTCACAACCACACTTCTCAATAATCAATGCTTTCTAATACATTATGCTTAATGTATTGAAATTGGAAGTGGCCGAGTGGTTCTAGGCGCTACAGTCTGGAACCGCGCGAACGCGACGGTCGCAGGTTCGAATCCTGCCTTGGGCATGGATTTGTGTGATGTCCTTAGGTTAGTTAGGTTTAAGTGGTTCTAGGTTTTAGGGGGCTGATGGCCTTAGAAGTTAAGTCCCATAGTGCTCAGAGCCATTTGAACCAACAGATTACATACATTATTGCTAATGTTATCTGACTCACAGCAGGAGTTTGTTCAATAATCGACTATCTCTAATACACAGTGTTTCATACACAGATACTGTTTCACTATCTGTACCGTATTTAGCAAACGCCATGAACGTAAATGCTCCTTTTGTATAAAAATCGAACGAAAGAGCTAAAACCGAATGCTGTGTTTTATAACAGTAGAAAACTTTTGTACATATTTTTGAGGAATATTCTGAAATAAAATGGTTCCTGCCTAACTGATTTTTTATCTACCACAACTGCGTTAGCGCTGGATTAAATGGCGCACCGTATAACAGAAGGAGAAATTTATCGAAGTAAACGTAGGAACGCCCTTGTAAATAGTAAACCAAAAAGAATTGTAAATAAATGTTTCAAACTTTTTTGTTTTCACCTGTTGAAAGCAATAACCGTTGGGAATATCACTGTAAGTACTCTGTGTGCAATAGTACATAAAATGTCACTGACTTCAGATATAAATGACGAAATTGTAAATGTCAGCTGTACTTCGCTTCTTGTGCAACGACAGAAATTCGACTTTGTTCCACCGGTCACGTTGCTCAGATTGTAGTTTAAAACTTCAGAGCAGCAGAAATATGTATATTCTGTATGTATCTACTGTCTCAGCTGTGCATCAGTGACCTACGATTACGTTCGAGCTTATTATGCATTCTTCATACCACATATCTACGTCCACATCATACTCAGCAAGCCATCTAATGGTGTGTGGCGGAGGGTACTTTCGGTACCACTAACTGATACCTCCAACCCTGTTCCACTCGCGAATAGAGCGTGGGAAGAGTGATTGTCGGTGAGCGTCTGTATTGGCTCTAATTTCTCGAGTTATCTCCTCATGGTCAATACGCGAGGCATGTGGGGGGAAGTAATATGTTGTCCAACTGCTCCTGAAGTGCTGTCCAGAAATTTCAATAGTAAATCTCTCTTGCAACGTCTGCCAGTGGAGTTTGTTGAGAATCTCCGTAATGCTTTCTCATCAGCTAAACGAGACACTATACAGCAACTTATTGCCCGACTACGCTGCTAGCATCCTATTCAGCAACCATAGAGTAGTAATATCTTTGAGTGGACATCCAAACGCACTTAACAGAATTTTTGTTACCAACATTTACTGACTTCAAATCCACGTGAGTGCGATATGGTGTAAGACTTTCCATTAGGATTCTGCAGATTTTGAATGTCATTTCATCGCTAGTATGGACAAATTACGTTCAAAACTACTGTCCATTTTGTAAATGTGCTTAGAAGACATCTTAACAATACGCATTTCATATGTGAAATGAATTTGAGATTTGTTTGTTTTTCGCAGCGCGATACATTAATGGTGAGATTCCGAGTGTTCTGACGAGTTTTTGTTTCCATTTTATGCACAACATTACTACGACCGACCCAGCCGCCTTCTTCAGGTGCTACGAGCTTTACTATTATGTGTACTCGCCGTCCGGACTCCAACCAGACTGTGAACAGTATTCAATATCAGCAATTTACAAAGTCTTCTAGAGCAACAATCAGATGCCACGTGCGTGTACACTGAGGTGACAAGTCAATGGATACTCGACGTGGCATGGACTGATTGGAAGTCCTCTGCAGAAATAATGGAGCATGCTGCCTCTGTAGCAGTCCATATTTGCGAAGGTGTTTCAAGCGCAGGATTCTGTGTACGAACTGACCTCTCGATTATGTCCTATAAATCTTCGATTGGATTCATGTCGAGTGATCTTGGAAGCCAAATCATTCGCTCGAATTGTGTCCGGAGTGTTCTTAGAACCAATCGCAAACAATTGTGGGCCGATGACACGACGCATTGTCATTCACAAAAATTCCATCGTTGAAAGACTGCAAATGGTCTCATATTAACCGAGCTTCACCATTTACCAGTCAATAATCAGTTCAGTTCGATCAGAGGATCCAGCCCTTCGCAAGAAAACGCAGCAATGTTGCTTTTCTGTTATCACTGACAACTCCACGCAGACACCGCTGCCTTCGATCGTCAATTGAAGTCCGTCGGCCACTGCGTTGTCTGGGCCAGAGGTAATGTCTGAAATTTGCCTTCTCGGCACACCCTTGACACTATTGACCTCGGAGTATTGAATTCCCCAACGATTACCGAAATGGAATGCCCCAAGAGTTTAGCTGCAGCTACCATTCCGCGCTCAGTCTGTTAATTCCTGTTGTGCGGGCATAATCACGTCGGAAACCTTTTCACATGAATCACCTGAGTACAAATGAGAGCTTCCCAATGCACTGCCATTTTATACCTTGTGTACGTGATACTATCGCCGTCTGTATATATGTGCACATCGCTATGCCATGACTTTCGTCACCTCAGCGTATATTGACCGGCGTAAACGCAAGGACTTCGTCGGCTGCGCTTATGTTGATATTAAAAACGATAGGAGTGAAAAGTTTTGTCTGCCGAAACAGCAATTAACCAACCCATCACAAACTCCAAACCATTCATAAAGCACTAATTTACGCTATGAAGATAGCTGCTGACCATCATGTCATGTTCACGGACTCTTTCTCCGACGTGAAATAACTTTAATTGGTGAGGACGAAGAAAGGAGATACCGTACATACGGAATAGCTGTTGCTGTATTGGAGTTGTACCAAACCGGTGAGTGAGTATCATATGTGTTACCCAAGGACCATGCTGGAATTTTGGGGATCGAAAAAGGAGACCAGTTGGCTAAGGAAGTGACAATGGCTGGCATACAAGAGCGATCGGTTCCTGCAGAAAACGTCATTTATGTGATGAGAAGCTGGACCAAAAGTGACTCAAATGAAGCATGGAAAACTAAAGACCCCCGGAAGAGCACCTGGTACTGGCGAACCCATCCGCGTTTGCCGAAGACCTACAGGCATGCTGCAATGGGGCTGTGAAATGATATTTTCCCGAAATAAGAACTGTGAGACAATATGTGAGGGTCATTAGCAGGTTGAAATTCAACCTGCCACGGACGACATCTTCAGGGGTCCATCTCATAGCATCGCCATATTGCGACTTCAGGTCTCTCCACCACCTTAATATTCTTTTTGTTACTCTCAATACATAAGGGAATCGGACTGATAACGGAGCTGGTACCGCATGCATCAAACAGTTCCTTCTCATGTCTTCATCCTCTTGTTTGCACAGAACTTAGATACCTATAAATTAACAGGTTTTGTTTTACACGTTGAAATTTAGTTGCATTTACTGTCGAGTTTGTGTGTGTGTGTGTGTGTGTGTGTGTGTGTTGTAAGTTGGCTGTTTAGGTTTTCTTATTGGTAACGCCACGTAGCGCTCTGTGTGAGAATCACTGGCTGTGCTGTGTGCAATCTGTGGCTAGTTTGCGTTGTTGTCTGCCATTGTAGTGTTGGGCAGCGGCAGCTGGATGTTAACAGCGCGTAGCGTTGTGCAGTTGGGGGTGAGCCGCCAGCAGTGGTGGATGTGGGGAGAGAGATGGTGGAGTTTGGAAATTTGTAAGACTGGATGTCATGATCTGTTATGTATATTATGATTTTTCAACACTATTAAGGTAAATACATTGTTTGTTCTCTACTAAAATCTTTCATTTGCTAACTATGCCTATCAGTAGTTAGTGCCTTCCGTAGTTTGAATCTTTTATTTAGCTGGCAGTAGTGGCGCTCGCTGTATTGCAGTAGTTCGAGTAACGAAGATTTTTGTGAGGTAAGTGATTTAGTGATTTGTGAAAGGTATAGTTTAATGTTAGTCAGGGCCATTCTTTTGTAGGGAATTCTGAAAGTCAGATTGCGTTGCGTTAAAAAAATATTGTGTGTCAGTATAAGCACAGTCATTTGTAATTTTTCTAAGGGGACGTTTCGTTGAAAGGGGACGTTTCATAGTGTGTGTGTGTGTGTCTCGGTAGGTCTTCTTTCTCACTGTTCGAAATCTGATTCTTAACTTAAGCGGCCGATGTATTTACTTCAGCATTATTCTAAGAAGCTGGATGTTTGGCTTTTATCATTATACACCATGTAATTCTAAGACGTTATACAGGGTGTTTCAAAATGAATATACGGGTTTTAAGACTTTGTAGCACATATTACATTCACCTTACAGTTATAAATAATACAAAAAATGAGAGAGAAACACAAACAGTTTTTCTTACAATTATTCAGTGTGAACACCGATCACACATCAAGTCGATAGGCGAGTTGTTCCGAAACGTTGATCAATGTGTTACAGTATCACAGTTTCTGAAGTCGGATAGATCTGCTGGTATCGGAGGTACATACACATGATCGCGTCAGATCGTGTGTGAACGTGGAGCTCATGCATAAAATGCTGTGTCAACCGGCCGCTTGCGCCCCATCCACCGGTCGGATCCAACGTCGTTTAACCAGTCGCGTACTGAGTTATGCCAGTGAGGCGGCGCACCATCTTGCTCCCAAATAAAGATGCGTTGTTCAGCTTCTTCCCATTGAGGCGCGGGCCATCGCTGTAGCACATCAAGATACGAAACATCAGTTACAGTTGGTTCACCGAACAAGAAAGGCCCACAAATTTTCTGCGGGGATATTTATTGGGGCTAAGCGTGAAAGACTCGCACTTGTTCAACACGTTTCTCAGTCACTCTTTGTCATTCCATGCGCTTCCCATTGCGCACAGGTATACAAACAAAACTCTGTGAGATGCTCTTTTATTTGGTGTATTATTTACAATTGTAAGTTGAACGTAATAAATGGAACCACGCCCTTAAAACCGGTATGTTTATTTTGAAACACATTATGTGTTTGGACTGGTTTCGTGGGTGCAACCGAAGGCCAATAATCATAAAAAAAATGTGTTGATGGGCTCGCGACACTATTTAGAACCGAGTTCGATTGCCGATGTCCACTACGCCCTCTGATGCTCTTTCGTTCTTCAGAGTTGCCACTGATATTCCGTAAAATGCAGTGGCACCCAGGTTGTTTGTGTGAAGCGTCAAAGCTCAGCTGCCGCATAGTCTTTGGCAAAACGGAAAAAGACGGTAGCCATCGCTATTTTTAGAATTTATGCTGCATTTGGTCGCATTGCCTCCCCTCTGATTTAATAAATTATGCTACGGTGACTTTGCCACATGGCTGCCTACTACTGCAAAAAAATCGAAATTGGAACTGTCAAATGCAGGAATTTAGCTACTTATCACACACTGAAATACTTTTAGGGGCAAAAATCTAGCGTTCTTCTATTCTGGTGTCGTGTGTTTAGTCTTCATTCACAGAAGGTCACAATTTTTGAACTATATGAAAAAGATGTAAATTAGTTACAAACTACGGTGTCCAAGCACTTTATTCAACATGTAAACGCCACTACAGATATTGGGGTTCAGGTTATAATATGTTAGATACGCCTGTCATCATTGGCGCTGATGTGGGGCAGACGAATAGCGAAATTCTGCATGACCCGCTGAAGTGTCGGAACATCAATACTATCGATGACCTCCTAAATGGCTGTCTTCAGCTCAGCAATGGTTTTGAGGTTATCGCTGTATCTTGTCTTCAGTATAGCCCCACAAAAAGAAGTAGCGTGTTATCAGATCTGGAGAATATGGCGGCTAATCGAGAACCGGCACGGTAACTCAGCATGTTCGGTCAGAGGGTTAGCTGCCCTCTGTAATAAAAAAAAAAATAAAATAAAATAAAAAAAAACTGAGTTAATGGGTCAACGACGAACTGAAACGTGTGTCTTGTGACGTCCGCCCCGAGCAGATACAACGAACGAAAACGAACAAAATGAGATTAAAAAGAAAAAGACCCATTGTAAGAGGTATGTGCTGCCTGCGATATGTAAGCTGTTAGAGAATCTGAGACCAAAGAGCAGTGTTGACTGCAGTACGAACTGTGTAGCAGTAGCAGTAAGTTGTTGCTAGCGAGCAGTCGCCTGTCTGCGCTTGTCAGTCGAGTCTGGTGTATCATGTTGGCTGGACCGGTCGCGGTGCAGCGATGCTGGAGCCTGAGTATTATTGTACAAGGTAAAAAAGCAGTCTCGCGCATATCTAGTAATATTATGTAAACTCACATGTAAATCTTTTAAAAATGTCTTAATAGTAATAAGCATTCATTTCAATTTAAGGAATTTAATATTTTTTTAATGCATGATCATTCCGATTGTTGCAAAACAAAAATCATTCACTTCCTTTCATAAATAACAAATGTATAGGCCAGCATTGCACAGAACTGTGCCGGAAAAGAGCTATTGTAAGATCAAATAGTTGCCGACTTTATCGAGGTGAGAATTTTTGCTTTTTATTCAGAATGATCTTACATGGCCATGACGCAGCACTGCTGTCGTCCAAATTTTACCAGGTTACTGAATTTATTTTTTATTACGAGGTTTAGGAGTTTTTCTGTTTCGAGCTTACATTAAACGAGAAAAGAATTTTGTGGGTACATTAAATGGGAACCAATTTTGTTCAGAGGTTACACAAAAAATAGAATTATATTATTATTATTATTATTAATTAAGTTTTTTTGTGAGGTTACACAAAAATTAGAATCATTAACCAAATAATAATATTTAAATTATTTCGTGTGGGGAGGTTACACCATGCCAGCGGCCTCCGGCTACGTCAGAGACAGATTGCGGCCTCCAGATTGCTCCTCCAGGACATCAAACACTCTCTTGCTTCGTTGGGGTCGAGGTCCGTCTTGCATGAACCACATCTTGTCGAAATCAGGGTCACTTTGGATAATGGGGATGAGATAATCTTCAAAAACCTTTATGTCCGTTCAGTACTCACTGTGCCATCGAGGAATACCGCACCGCTTATTCCGTGACTAGACACTGCACACTACACAGTCACCTGTTGAGGCGGAGAGACTTCTTGATCGCGAAATGCGGACTCTCAGTCCTCCAAATGCGCCAATTTTGCTTATTGATGATCCCATCCAAATGAAAGTGGTCTTCGTCGCCAAGCCAAACAGTACAGAGCGTATTTATTCCCATCATGCCCCGCCGCTAATTGTGCAGTTTGAACGTCCTAACGTAAACCGTTCAAAAGTTATGACTATTTTATTTCATATAGTTCAATAACTGTTACCCCAGGGGCACTACGAATGTAGTGTGTCGACAGTAAGTTGGGAATGTGGGTCTCACTGGGAGCGTGCAAGGGATAAATCCCTGCAGTCGCAGTATCCTCTGCGCCCTCGGTGGCTCAGATGGATAGAGCTTCTGCCGTGTGAGCAGAAGACCCCGGGTTTGAATCCCGGCCGGGGTACACATTTTTCAACTGTCCCCGTTGATGTATATAAACGACTGTCGACAGCTTAGGGTCTTGATTTATTTATCGTTTCATTCTAAGGGTATTAGTCGCTATACTCCCCACGGTGGCACTTCCACTGTTTTTCTACTCCAGCCCTGCAAAGTGGCTGACCTGTATAACCACACTGCGAAACGGTTTTGTGTTGCGCACATTGCAAAGAGGTAGAATATATATAGAGGTTGTGGCACGTTATTTAGATTACCTTACGCTTACACGATGTGCTATTAGCCACTACATTTTTGGAACTCAATTTGTGGTTGTTCAGAAGGCAAGATAGTGCGTGACCGTTTAAGGTAAATCGTAGCCCAATTTCTTTTCGAAATCGTACCTAACATCTGAGTGGCTAATACCTGCATGTATGGGAGGAATAAGGCTAATAATTGTAATTTCGTAATTTCCGTACGCCGCACAGTCTCTTGTACTACACCTTTTTCTTTTGGCTTCCAAAAACATGGTACAGATTTGTTGAGTTTTCTTCAGTGTGATCGCGTTGTTGCCTCTCTATGATATTACGTCGCTTTGGTATACGGAGTGAATATGTTCTTTCAAAATGGAAATGGAATCTTATTTTGGAACTTATTGTGGCGCTATAAATGTGAAAACGTGTTTCATATAGTGGGAGGGAATTAAACGCGTATCCTTTTTTTAGACAGTGTCTTATGAGAAACAGAGGGAGATGGAAACTACTCCATTTCTTCAAAGCTAATTGAGTAGCCTTTACTGAGAGATCTGTATATGAAGCCAAAACCAGGAAAGATTTTGGACAAGGATGTTCATTGTTACCAATGACGTTTAGTTGTGCGTAGAAAACTGAATGAAGGAAATAAAGGGCTGTTATTACGTGTTAAGGACAGAAAATTAGTACAATCTGAATCATTGTTGATGCGGCAGTAATAGCCGAAGGTGAACTGAGATTTGGTTTTGTGGTAAATGTAATGGAATATGTGCAACCTGTAGGTTAAGAAGTGGACGGAAATAAGAAGGAAGTGCCACAGATATAGATGCTGGAGGACTGGTAAACAGAATCTTGAAGAGAGATGCACATTTTGATGCCTGAGAAGCAGAACATATAAAACAGAGTAGATACACGTAAGACACAGAAGCAAGCACAAGGTTAAAAATGCTTTTATAGGAATCAATAGCCGGATATGCCCAAGAGTGTAAAGATCTTATCTTATTTTGCGTGTTTAAAATGAATTTTAAATCTGTAGATAAACTCTTGAAGCAAAAAACAGTCAGCCAAAAGAGCAGCAAGCACGCGGATATACACGTATTCGGTCCCTTTCGAGCTTAAACACACCAGGTTCCAATTCATTCCTCACCTTAAAGGATTTTCAGTAATGCAATTTCGACTCGGGTCATGTGAATCGTATATTTATATCACATTACACTAAGATTTTATTGTTTTATGTTTACATTAGAAGGAGGAGCACTATGTAGTTCAACTACATTTTCCTATGCATATTTGAAAAATTACCATCTCATTTAATGAGTGGGAAATATGGTAGCAATGGCATTGAAAATAGCAACTTTTCGGTTTATATCCCGCCATTCTTTTGTTACTATAGCCCAGCCGCTTGGAGCGCTAGCATCGCAGCGACAGTCAGCAGGTCAACTTTTGCCTGATAGTTCCGCTACTGTTTGTCGTAGACTAAAATAAAATAAGCACAATGGTTTTAAGCCCCTGTGTAATCCTGAAGTAATGGTCCAGATTTTTATATATAGATCTTATTTGGAAGGAAAATTACTCAAAATATATATTTAAGCGATTGACTAGCAGCACACTTCCACAATCATGTATACCTGACTCATTTGTCTCATACAAATGCAGCCGTACAGTCACCTAAATTTTCCCTACGATTTTAACTCTTTTATTACTCTGTAACTCGATATTCTTGAACACTAAGATACTAACTAGGAGGGCTATTCAGAAGATAGGGAACGTTTTGGCCTAAAAAAAGTACAAGAAGTACATTTTGTTGTATACATCTGAAAGAGCGACTGACATACTACTTTTTCCACACAGCCACCAAACACATTGAGGCACTTATCATAGCGGTAGACATGTTTCGAAAGAGCTTCGTCGTAAAATTCTGCCGCCTGAGACGTCAGCCAGTGAGTAACGCCCGCCTGGAGATCTGTGTCGTCATCATAGGGTCGTGTGCAAACCAGTCCTTCATCTTCGGAAACAAGTGGAAGTCGCTTGGTGCAAGATCGGGGCTGTAGGGCGGATGAGGGAAAATTTCCCATTTGAATGAATTAAGGAGTTCTTTTGTGCGGTATGCCTTCTGAGGTCGTGCATTGTCGTGCAAAAACAAAATTTGGGACGTCAGCTTTCCTCGGCGGTTGTTTTGAACTGCTCTTTTAAGGCTGTGCAAAGTTCGACAATACCAGGCAGAAATTATGGCTGCTCCACATTCGAGAAAATCAATAAGAAGCACACCTTGCCTATCCCAAACCACTGTCGCCATCAACTTCCTTGCTGACAAGGTTTGTCAACAGTTTCTTGGTTTTTGGGGGAAACTTGTGTGGCCCCATTCCATGGACTGTAATTCTGTCCCGAAATTGACGTGTTTCACCCAAGTCTCGTCACCGGTTACAATTCGATCCAGTAATGAATCACCATGTTTGTGGTAGGCCTCCATAAATGTCAATGTTGCCTCCATTCGCTGTTCTTCAAGGTACTCTGTAAGCAATTTGGGCACCCACGGTGCACAAAATTTGTGGTAGCCTAGTTTTTGAGTGACAGTTTCAAACAGCAAAGTCCGCGAAACTTGTGGAAAAGAAAGCGAAAGCCCTGTTATTGTGAAGCGACGGTTTTCACGAATCATCAACTTTAGCGACAAGATCGTCAGTCGCAGTGCTCGGGCGTCCACTATTCCCTTCATCATGAACGTTGGTTCGACCAGTTTTAAACCGAATGCACCATTTCCGGACGGAACATTAACTGATTACGTTGTTTCCGTACACTTCGCACAGTCCACGATAAATTTCTATAGGTTTTAGATTTTTTTTGCCAACAAAAACCGTATCACAGACGGCACCTAACAACTGGCGGGATTTTCAATTGCAGTGCAAATCCGAATATCGAAAAAACCAGACGCGCAGAGACGTTCCGCTGTCAGGGACGATTGCCGACTGAGCTGCCGAGCACGCACATAACCAAAATATACGCGATCGGCGCGCGCCTAGCGGTGTCAGAAGGAAACGTTCGCTACTTTCTGTATAGCCCTCGTATAATTAAATATTTGTGATATTTACCTACAAAATTAAGTTTTCTGTTTTTAGATCTGCGTTAGTATAAAAAAATTATTAGCTATTAATGTTCGTAATTGGTAATTGTGTAAAATTTGGGTGAATAACTGTGATATTAAAATTTAATTTTTACTGCAAAATTTAAACCAATAGCGTAATAGTGAAGTCACCTACAAAATAACAATATGTTGTTGATGACATGTGAGCCCTACAGGCATGGAGGTATCATAAGCAGAGACGGCGCTATAGACTTACTCTGTAGGTTGCTTTGAAGCCGTCACCGTATGTTAGAAGTCCCAAAAAATTATCAGGCTACTGTTTACGATAGTTTCTTGTGCTTCACTTCGGTAGTACGCACACAATGGTTGTTTTAAACAGAAAATGTTACAGTGGTTTGATGAATGACACAGCACTAGAAAGGCGTTTTCTGACGTTTATTTGGTCTTAAATACGTATTTGGATCCACTAATACGACGCAGCAACAATGTTTTTGTATATGTTTCGAATATGAAAAAGCTGCTTTCGTAAAACAGTATTTTTATTAGTACGGACTGACGAAACATTTTCGATCTATGTTTTCTGCCAGAAAATTCTGTGAACATATTTTGTTACGTTTGATCGGTATTCCAATATTTCCTTCTCGCAGCGTCCACACAGAGAGCTTTTTGGAATGGCCAGATCGGAAATCAAAAGTCAAATGACAGAAACAAATATTTGATCAGGTAAACATCCGCAGCTGAAGAACATATTTAATGAACAAAAATCCACTTCAGTTGTCAGTTTCCGCTCTTTCGTGGCTATCTCCGTCGGTTTCCCATCTCTATGGTTCCTACGCCAGTCGCTTTCACCGGCCCGGATAGCTGGTTTCTCAGTTGTCTGCACTGTATAATCATTTCCGTCTGATGCTGTCCAGGCGTGCACTGTGGTTACTGATCCTATGCACGAGTTCATCTGCTTTTTATTTACATTATAACTGAGTTTTTTCTATTCGTCACCCTCCCCAAAATTAGAGCTTTTCTTCCAGTACACTGCGTTTGTTGGATCCCCCATGACTGACAGGCCCCATTCCCACACAAATGTGAGTACACAAAAATTTACAACTGCACCTTTTATCTTAGTATGTCAACCCTATAGTACTTGTACGTTAATAGCCTCTTGTTCGCGGTTGGTGGCACCTAAAGATGAACCTTCAAGCTTCGGAACCGGTTGAGAAATAAATTAAGAAAGTCACTGGCCACTGAAACGGAGTTTTATTCTATGGACAGAAATAAAAACATTAAAGTAAACAGCAAAACCGAAATTCGTGTATATAAAGGAACACATCGCTTGAACGTGTCTACTTACGAATGAAATACGTTCCTTTACACTTCATACTGTAATCAGAATGATTAATATGCCCGAAAATAAGGAATGCTGGTAGTTTTGACAGAAACAATTCCACCAGAAGCCAATGTTTGGGCAAATAATATGCGGGCGTCGGCCTTTTTGTGACGTGATGACAACTTCCCTTTATTTTAATTTCCTTGCATACAGTACTGCAATAAAATTTAATGACACTCGCAATACCTACATATGTGCCCTAAAGATATGGTTTACATATTTTGGTACAGGTTTCTCTTTGCGTTTACAGAAATCTATACAGTTAATGCGTTATGCAAAATCAAATAGTTTTACTTGATTCATTTATGGAACAAATAATGTCTCTAAATACGGACCATAGATAACGTAATTAAATATATGAAGACTAAGCAAGAAATTTACATTGGACCAGCCTCGTTTCCATCATGACCTAACGAATTATGCGTACATCTCAGGGTGTCTGCGCAGTCTTGATCTACTATAAACATGTCGTGTAGTATCAGAATTACCAAGTGGCTGATCTTTTGGCACCAACATCACGCACGACACAATTTTGGGGCCGGCCGGTGTTGCCGAGCGGTTCTAGGCGCTTCAGTCTGGAACTGCAGGACCGCTACGGTCACAGGTTCAAATCCTGCCTCGAGCAGGGATGTGTGTGATGTCCTTAGGTTGGTTAGGTGTAAGTAGTTCTAAGTTATAGGGGACTGATAACCGTAGATGTTAAGTCCCATAGTACTCAGAGCCATTTGAAGCATTTTGGGCGCCTGTAATTGCAGCCAATCTGTTCTTCCAGTCTGAAATTTTAAGCCGCTAATTTTGTTGCATTGAATGAACATCATCAAATTACGTCGACAAGTAACGACGCTGCAGCGAAAAACGCTAACTAGTGAGGCAATTATTATTTTTTTGATTAATGGCCATATGTAGATAGCCGAACGCCAATAATAACAAGTGTAATAAAAAAACTGCGAGGAAAGAGAATTTGATTGCTAGTTGGTTCTATAAATATCTATAAAAGTTAATTACCATAGTGAAAGAAAAGACTGCACAGCAACTTGTTACTGGCACGCTATTCTAATAAACAGTTAACGATTTCATACGTTGTGCCTTGAATTCACTCTATCAACACTTGCTCCTGTTTTCTCCTTTCGCAGTATGACCCACAGTGGTAGAACGCTGTGCAAACGAAACTGTGCTCTCCTATCGATATTTCGGTTTGAATTCCTATTCACGACGTGCATTACTTCAGGTTAAAAAATCTACTCATAAATCTCACTATGAAGGCAATGTTACATGTTAATGGTTTGGTTGTCTTATGATTTACAAATTATACATTTCTAATTTTATGGCAACTAACACGTTTAACAAGGACATATGCGCAACGACATATAGCAGCACAGTGTTAGCATGCATTCTTCCACACTCATTTAGATTCAGAAAAAGAGATCGATAATACCTTTATATATTTACTAGTTTACCGCTCTCTGCTTCGCTTACGTAGACTGTCTGGCCTGCAGAGATTTTTGTTTCTTGTTTTTATTTATTCGAATTTAATGTTGTTGACAAACTGCAGCACCTTCTGAGCTTTCCACACTAATTGAGGCCATATAAGCATGGTCTTTTCCGAATGTAGTTCTGACCAAAAAGCAGTTGTGGTAACTGGAGTCCAAGCTTTTTGTTGATCACGCCCTTTGTGTTCTTGTGGAAATACTTCCGTAGCAACTTTAATCCCCAACAAATATTAATTTATAACTAACCGAGAAGTGAAACGCCCCTCTTCATGAATTTAGCTTACAAATTTTTTTAAATGTAACGAAATATTTTCTTACAAATTTCTATTCCCTATTGCACTCCCTTAGGGGCTGGAGTTTCAGAAACATTGATACACGTATTTTTTTATTTCTAACCGAGAAATCAGCTACCAATATTCATAGTCGTAGCGTTAAAAATGCAAAGTAGTTCTTTGGTAATTATTTATTTTCAAATACACGTTGACCCACTATTTTACCCCCTTTGTGGTTGAATTTCCAAAAATGTTGAAATACGTGATTTTATCACCTGTTTTTATTATATATTATCTTCACCTTTTTCAAACAAAGTCTGTAGGCTGAAGAGCGGCATACTAAGCTGCTGCCAGCCCGCCCCCTTCGGCGGGGAATCGAAATTCAATAAAGGAAAAAGAAGCTCTGCCAGCGAGTCTAATCGTTGTCTCGACACATCGCCTCGACAAGACAGCGTGTTTATAGTACTGTGATGTCGTCGATCGTGGACGTCTTGCATTCGTTTGGTTGTCTCTGTCACGCCGTTGCGTCTTGCGTGTTGTCGTCGTAAGGTCGTTCTCCAGCGTCCGTCATTGTTTCGTGTCCGTCCTTTCCGTTCGTTTGTTTGTTCGCACGCCTCTTCCATACATGGCTACACTCCATACAAATACTTTAGAAACGACTTCCTGACACTTAAATCTATACTCGATGTTAACAAATTTCTCTTCTTCAGAAACGCGTTCCTTGTCATTGCCAGTCTACATTTTGTATCCTCTCTACTTCGGCCATCATCAGTTATTTTGCTCCCCAAATAGCAAAACTCATTTACTACTTTAAGCGTCTCATTTCCTAATCTAATTCCCGCAGCATCACCCGATTTAATTCGATTACATTCCATTATCCTCGTTTTGCTTTTGTTGATGTACATCTTGTATCCTCCTTTCAAGACTTTATCACACGGCGATAGGAATCTTCGTCACTTCTTCTTCAGTAGCC
The DNA here is from genome assembly GCF_023864345.2 of Schistocerca serialis cubense. Taxonomy (NCBI): domain Eukaryota; kingdom Metazoa; phylum Arthropoda; class Insecta; order Orthoptera; family Acrididae; genus Schistocerca; species Schistocerca serialis. The sequence continues at coordinate 761,101,510 of NC_064641.1, read as the reverse complement.
CTCATGCATTTTTCCTTAACGTCTCATAGTACATACCAACGTTTATAGCGTATTGTCTGGACAGTTCGACGTGAACTGATCTCTATCTAAACATATATATTCTGCAGGCAATGCCTTGTCTATGCGACCACCCTCTTCTGTCATTTGCTGTTTGTTTTGGTTCCGTGTAATCGTCACATCTTATCCTATTCTCTACGTCTTTCAAATACTTCATCCCAGGCTGTTTTCTTCTTTCGTTCCCAGTACTTTTCCTTCAAGATTGGTAATGATGAATGTGTTGTGTCTTGTAACATGTCCAGTAAATTTTATTTTTTCTGTTCAATTTCGTTCGATATATATCTCTATTCCTTGACTTCCCTTAAATGCTCCGGGTTGGTTTTTCTTCACGTAGAGCTCGTTCTTTCACTTTAGGCCGTATAGACGTTCCAGCAGCTTTGGTAGATTCAGTTTACCCACAGTGAAACTTCAACTTCCATAGAGCACTGTACACCATACAAACGATATTGCAAGAATTTATCTGATATCTGTAGTCATACGTTTGCTGGTTAAAATGATTTTCTTGATTATAAATGCCCGTTGTGAAAATGTAATCCTTCTTTTCTGTCTCATTGATCATATATTGTTGTCTATCATTATGCAAGCCGGTTTTGAATGATCAGTTCTTATGTTGGTATTAATTTGCTCCATAATTTTTTCATATTACTACTGCTTTAGCTTACCGTTTGTTCACTTTTAGTATCAATAGTTTTCGAGTGTCTGATAGGAATGGGAGTATACTATTCATTTCTTTTTCGAAGTCTGCAGTTATTACAATGTAATCAGCAAAACTAATGCAATGTATTCTTTAACGGTTAACTTTTATCCCATTTGTCTCCTCCTGCATGGTATGAATAGCATCCTAAATGAACATATTAAATAGATACGGAGATAGAGACATCCTTTTCCAGCTCCTGTTTTAATACTTGCCTCTTCTTTTAATATGTTTTCTGTGTAAAGTGGACGTTCAGACGTTTTCACGATGATTGTGTAAAACGCCATTCATTCTGCCTTATTCTTTGGCGAACCCCAAGTTCCTAGTCCAAAAAATTCGTTGTACTCTCATAATGAATTTCGAATCTGCCAGAATATAAAATCAAGAGGCTCATTTTGAACTAAATTTATCAACACAATAGTTTCGCAACTGATGCCTGACGAACCGTCGTCCCTAGTGTCAGTACACATATATGTTCTGAGACCATCGACTGTCACGATAATTGGTAGCTACGGGTTGGTCGTATTAATTGCATCTCGTTTGAGACACCAATACAACTAACTATACATTTCAGGTAGTTGATCCCTTATCTCAAAGTACTCAATTCAAAATCCTCTTACATCTATTCAGTATTAGTTGGAGATCCCTTCTCTCGCATTCCGACTCTTTGTATTACATGTGATACATCTTCTATCTACAAAGTGCGCTGTATTTCGTTTGAAAACAGACTGTATGTTATGCTGTACACCGTGTTTAACGACCACATCAACTATCTGCCATTTCAGAACAAACAATACGTGTCAGCAGCAATCAGTGACAAACGCCTTCCGAAAATTTGATGACGACCTTACGAAGGAGTATAATTTTGACAATATTTCCCTCTAAAACACTACTGAAATGTCATCATTTCGCTGAATCTAATTATACCAAAGAAAATGGAATGGAAGCTGATTTTAGTTTCGGAAAATAATGTTCTTAGACTATCATATGTGGTACTTTGGCTATGCCAATTCATTTTACTCGGTTTTGAATGGCTGTCTGCCGATACCAGTTTACTCTGTGCATTCTTTTCATTTATAATGCTGAAGGAGGTGCCACGATAAATCGAGAAACTGAGGAAGAGGAAGGTGATGGTTCAAATGGTTCAAATGGCTCTGAACACTATGGGACTTAACATCTATGGTCATCAGTCCCCTAGAACTTAGAACTACTTAAACCTAACTAACCTAAGGACATCACACAACACCCAGTCATCATAAGGCAGAGAAAATCCCTGACCCCGCCGGGAATCGAACCCGGGAACCCGGGCGTGGGAAGCGAGAATGCTACCGCACGACCACGAGCTGCGGACGAAGGTGATGGAAGAGGGAAACAAAACGAAGAGAATATCAGTGAGAAAATTGTCGCCACTGGCCGAAATACATAAATTTACTCCTGAAATACCTGCTCAATAAAAACAGAGTATATCGAAGTGAAGGGGACTGGGTTGCTCAAACCTGATAGATCTGAATGTAAGCTATTCTCTCGCTGTTTGCAAAAGCCATTACTTCAAATGGTTCTTATTTCGTACAATATAACTATTCTCTATTTTTTGGATTTGCGTTATTCTATTATTTTCTACTCTTTAGAATGATTGCTACAGCTTTTTATATCAGTTAACGGCTGTAATGAGGCAACATTCAAGGCTGCTGTTGCATTTTTCTTTTCTTGATCAAGACTGAATTTTAAACAGAAAAATTTTAAAAATTTTTGATCACTGTTCCAACAATGTTTATTAAAATAGCTTTTGTTGCAGTTTACTTAGTAATATGAAATTTGTATTACATTAGTAAACTCAACTAAATAAATATTTGCATTTCCTCATGTGTCCTTTCGCTTCTTCTTAAGAGGCTGGTGTATCAATTATGATATACTGTCAGCAGGAGTGTGTAACCATCGGCAAAAATAGTTGATGAATATACAGATTATGCCATAAGTCAGTTGTAACAACCAATTCTTAAACTTTATTTTGCCTAGCGTAGTGGCAGTCAGTTGTAATCTTGACTAGTGCGTAGAACCTTTAAGTAAGTTAACACTAGCAGTTTGAGGTTAAGTTGTCTGTAGCTATTTGGGAAAGAACGAATAAAAATGTAACTGCAGAACGGCCTGTATTTGTTTTGCAAGCTTTGTGGGAAAATGACCTTGTGGAACGTTTTCGAAACAGCCAAAGTCCACACGACAAGGTACATGCAAATTAAAGACCTGAAGAGACCGGGATGGCAGCACAACATCCTCGTTCAGGTAGGCAAAAGTCTATTACTGCAGAAGAGAATTTTAATGTCGTCGTGTGATGTTTTGTACAACCAACGACTAAATCTGAAAGAAAAGCACCCATGGAGTGTGGTACAAGAAGAAGAAGGTAGCAAAGGATAGTCAAACAGCTGAAATTGAGAGCATATAGCCGGCCAGAGTGGCCGTGCGGTTCTGGGCGCTACAGTCTGGAGCCGAGCGACCGCTACGGTCGCAGGCTCGAATCCTGCGTGGGGCATGGATGTGTGTGATGTCCTTAGGTTAGTTAGGTTTAATTAGTTCTAAGTTCTTGGCGACTGATGACCTCAGCAGTTAAGTCGCATAGTGCTCAGAGCCATTTGAGACCATATAGGCCTACATTACTCAGAGGCCCAAATTAAACTTATCTGAATAAGAATGTGGAATTCTGTGAGTCGTACGAATTTCGACGAGAAACAGATGGTAAAAGCATTGTTTTGAGCGAGGAAGCGACTTTTAAGGTGAACGGCATATTGAACAGACACAACAGATCGACATGTGGTGATGGAGACAGAGTTAAACTATGTTAGTGTGTGATCAGGGATTTTCAGCGGTGGGCGAAATGGGTCTTATTTCTTAACAGAACTGACAATCCTGTAAATTATCAGGGTAAGCTTCAAGTAGTGTTGTTAGAAGAGTAAGGTACCTCACTGTTTAACATCTGTAGATGGTTAAGGAAAGATGGAGCAGCTCCGCACTATGGAGTTAATGTGAGAGAATTGCTAAGTGAAAACTGCGGTGCATGGACTGGAAGACAGACCACCATTGGTTGGCATCCACGATCGTCAGATAGGCTGTCACAACAACCGAGTTATGAGTCTACGGTATACTAAAAATGAGACTTATTCCGTCAGCCAGCCGCGTGTGGCCGAGTGGTTCTAGGCGCTTCAGTCTGGAACCGCGCGACCGCTACGGTCGCAGGTTAGAATCCTGTCTCGGGCGGTTAGTTAGGTTTAATTAGTTCTCAGTTCTAGGGGACTGATGACATCAGATGTTAAGTCCCACAGTGATGAGAGCCATTTGAACCATTTGATTTCAACTTATTCCGTCAAGATCGGTGATGAACATTTGTTGGAATGAATGTAATCAAAGTTTTGGAAATCTAGAATTGTGGGATATTTGAGACAAAATTTTTAAAGCAATGTTAAAAAGGGTTTCCATAGTACATTAGGAATACCACTTTGAGCATCCTTTGGAGGATTATGGACCTCTATGTGTATTCCTTTGTTGATAGTTAAACTGCATTTTAATTCTTTCGTATTACTGCACCAAACACATTTTTCAAAACTGACTCACGGTCTGCAGTGTATTACACTGAAGCGCCAAAGTAACTGGTATAGGTATGCATATTCAAATAAAAAAAAAATGGTTCAAATGGCTGTGAGCACTATGGGACTTAACATCGGAGGTCATCAGTCCCCTAGCACTTAGAACTCCTTAAACCTAACTAACCTAAGAACTTCACACACATCCATGCCCGAGGCAGGATTCTAACCTGCGACTCGCGCGGTTCCAGACTGAAGCGCCTAGAACCGCTCGGCCACAACGGACAGCATTTAAATTCAGAGATATGTAAATAGGCAGAATACGGCACTGCGGTCGGCAACGCATATGTAAGACAAGTGTCTAGGACAGTTGTTAGATCGGTTACTGCTGCTACAATGGTAGGTTATCAAGATTTATGAGAGTTTGAACGTGGTTTTATAGTCGGTGCACGAGCAATGGGACACAGCATCTCCGAGGTAGCGATTAAGAGGGGATTTTACTGTACAGCCATTTCACGAGTATATCGTGAATGTCAGGAATCCGGTAGAATATCGAATCTTCGACACTACTGCGATCGAAAAGAGATCCTTCAAGCGGGGACAACGACGACTCGTTCAACGTGACAGAAGTGCAATCCTTCCGTAATCTGTTGCAGATTTCATTGCTGGGCCTCCAACAATATCAACAAGTGTCAGCGTGCGAACCACCATCGACATCGGCTTTCGGAGACGAAGGTCCACTCGTGTACCATTGATGACTGGACAACACAAAGCTTTACGCCTTGCCTGGATCTGTCAAGAGCCACATTGGAATGTTGATGACTGGAAATATACTGCCTGGTTGGACAATTCTCGTTTCCAACTGTACCAAGCGGAATGACGTGTACGGATATGGAGACAACCTCATGAATACATGGACCCTGAATGTCAGCAGGGAACAGTTCACGTTGGTGGAGGTTCTGTAATTGTGCAGGGCGCGTGCAGTTGGAGTGATAAGGGGTCCCTACATACGTCCAGATACGACTCTGACCGGTGACACGTACTTAAGCATCCTGTACGATCACCTGCATCCATTCATTTACATTGTGCATTCCGATGGACTTGGGCAATTCCAGGAGGAGAATGCGACACCCCCTCATTCAGAATTGCTACATAGTTGCTCCAGGAACGCTCTTCGGAATTTAAACACTTCCACTGGCCACAAAACTCCCCAGATATGAACATTATATCTCGGATGCCTTGAAACGTACTCTTCCGAAGAGTTCCCCACCCTCTCGTATTCTTACGGATTTATGGACAAACCTGCAGGATTCATCGTGTCAGTTCTATCCAGCACTTTTTCAAACATTGGTCGAGTCCATGTCACGTCGTGTTGCGGCACTTCTGCGTGCTCGCGGGGGCCGCACACAATATTAGGTAAGTGTACCCGTTTCTTTGGCTCTTCACTGTGTGTTGTAACTACCGACCCGATCCAGCTTCGAACGGGTAGCAGTAAGTATCTATAACCGGCAACATCTCCGACGAACACGTAATAAATTATGTAAGGGTTCCTCATTCCTCAGTCTTTCTATTAGTGAAAATTCTATAAAAATTCCTGCTGTAATTCCTGAGATTAGCCTTCATATACAGATAGAAAGATAAGTTTCCTTTAATTTACATCTATGGTCACAAACATTACGACTTTGTTTTTATGAAACAGATCTGACGATGGTCATTAAAGACCGAAACCGGTAATCTGTTAACAAAAAGTTTGTGACCGTAGACGTAAATTAAAGGAAACTTGTTACGTATACGGGTCAATGTTTCTTCGCGACGATGTCGCAGCTTGTCAGATAGAAAAATTCGTCAAGAGATATTAATTTATAATTTGTATAGATCACTTAACTGATTCATTTAGCTTCAGATGACTACACTCTATATTGATCTGTACGTTTCTTGTGGTGAGATTCTCTGCTGTATTTTGACAATTTTTCTTTTGGAGGCCCTTAAGAAGGCGCTACACAGAGCAGGATCTAGTTCTGCGTCCTGATGCTCCTTCTTTAGGAGACACCATTCGTGACAGGTACTTAAAAATCCAGGAAAGCGGCCACTCCAATCGCGAACTGATGTTGCTGGAAATTCGGGCAGCGCGTGTATGGCAGCAACGTGCTGTGATAGCCCGTATCCATGTGTTAGTTACACCGGTGGATAGAAACTGTGGGCGTCCTATTGACAGTACTCGTACTAGTCGTAAGACGAGAATTCTGGAGAGGTGTATCACTGAAATGTTTTTTTTGGGGGGGGGGGGGGGGGAGTGGGAGAGGGGGCAGGGAAGCGCTGCAGATAGGCATCGAAATTATTCCGCGGTGCGCGCTCGGTATTCATGACGCGGATATGTATGGCTGCGACGTGAAGTGTGAGCACTGGAGGTGTACGGTGCCCTGCTTGGTGTGGGTGGTGGGAGAGTGGAGTCTCTCAAAGCGGCGGCGGTGATCGCGGCTGTGGCGCCGGGCTGAGGCGTGTGCCGGCCATTTGTATTCATGCGGCCTGATCCCCGGCCTGCAGGGAGAGGCCGACACGCCGTGGGCGGAATCCGCGCAGCCCCTGCTGCTGCTGCTGCTGCCTACCTGTCTCCAGGGACCGGCCGCCACGTCGCCCTGCCCCCTACCTGACGGTAATGAGTGTTTTATCCTGGCCCTACTGTGCGCTTTGCGACACGTCTCCTTGCGTAACGCTCATTGTTTCCGTCAGAAACCGGGGGTACCGCAGGCGATTAAAGCTGCAACAGGAGGAAAACACCAAAATGGAATGAGCCATGCTAAATGGTGTCCCGCCTTTGTGTGTCCCTCTCTTGAGTGCCAGATGATATAAAAATCTAGCTCGACCTTCAATGCGAGATGCTTTTAACACACACATAAAAAAAAAGGTTTGCATCGTCTCGGTTCCGAGAGTTCCGGAACCTGTACAGGAAATTGGAATTGAGATCAACTTAAACATCATTTCCGCGCTTTTTATTGCTACTGAAAACCACACATTAAATTTTGTACCACCATACAGCGAGACCTTCAGAGGGGGTGGTCTAGATTAGTTACATGCATTAACTGCGCCCGCAACCTGTCCACCTGACTCTCACTAGGTTGGGTTCCTTCCAAAGCACAAATAGCGTCCTCAAGATCTCTAACAGCCTTAACAAATATTCAGTGGCCCCTCATGTCACACAGCACCGACGGCGTGACGTCAACCGGATGAAGGACGGCAGCGCGCAAACGGACCACTAAATTCGGAACGTTGCCCTCAGTAGGTTGACGCCTTATTGTCAACCCGTAAACAAGATGGTCCTTCCTGAGAAGGCCGATCCCTGGACACTGTCTGACCGCCATTAGAATGCATCTGAAACAATCAACAACCAAAACAATATGGTGCCACAGAACAGTAACAAGGGTGAAATTGACAGTAACTGGGCCGACCGAAGTGGCCGTGCGGTTAAAGGCGCTGCAGTCTGGAACCGCAAGACCGCTACTGTCGCAGGTTCGAATCCTGCCTCGGGCATGGATGTTTGTGATGTCCTTAGGATAGTTAGGTTTAACTAGTTCTAAGTTCTAGGGGACTAATGACCTCAGCAGTTGAGTCCCATAGTGCTCAGAGCCATTTGAACCATTTTTGACAGTAACTTGAATGGCAAGCACAAACGTAACCACGCTCTGCTACCAGTGCAACGACTGGGCTAGCAGGACAGAGCGGATTAGGACGTCCTCTAGCATTGATATATGCCTGTGTTCGTCGTAGCAAACTATCCACAAGTTGATCAAGGCACTGTTGGTCCAGACGGCCCCACACCTCAACGGCGATTCGGCGCAGATACCTCAGAGTGGTTGGTGGCTCACATCGTCCATAAACAGCCCTTTTCAGTGGATCCCAGGCGTGTTCGATAGGGTACATGTCTGGAGAACATGCTGGCCACTGTAGTCGAGCGATGTCATTATCCTGAAGGAAGTAATTCGCAAGACGTGCGCGAATTGTCGTCCTTCAAGACGAATGCCTCGCCAGTATGCTGCCGATAAGGTTGCACTATCGGTCAGAGGATGGTGTTCACGTATCGTACAGCCGCTACGGCGCCTTCCATGACCACCAGCGGCGTACGTCAGCCCGACATAATGCCAACCCAAAACAGCAGCGAACCTCCACCTTGCTGCATTCTCTGGACACCGTGTTTAAGGCGTTCAACCTGACCGGTTTGCCTCCAAACACGTCTCCGACGATTGTCTGGTTGAAGGCAACACTCATCGGAGAAGAGAACGTGATGACAATCCTGCGCGATACATTCGGCCTGTTTTTGGTTCCATCTGTACCGCGCTACGTGGTATCGTGGTTGCAAGGATCGACCTCGCCATGGATGTCGGGAGTGAAGTTGCGCATCATCAGCCTATTGCACACAGTTTGAGTCGTAACACAACGTCCTGTGGGTGCACGAAATTCATTATTCAGCATGGTGGGGTTTACGTTAGGGTTTCTCCAAACCTTAATCCGTAGGTAGAGGTCGTCCACTGCTGTAGTAGCACTTGGGCGGAATGAGCGAGGCACGTCGTCGACAGTTCCTGTCTCTCTGTATCTCCTGCACGTCCGAACAACATCTCTTTGGTGCACTCAGAGACGCTTGGGCGCTTTCCTTGTTGAGAGCCCTTCATGGCACAAAGTAACAATGCGTACGCGATCGAACTGCTGTATTGACGGTCGAGGCATGGTTGAGCTATCTACAACTCTAACCGTGTACCTGCTGCCTGTTGAAATGACTGAAACTGATCGGCTGTCGGTGCCCCACCATCTAATAGGCGCTGCTCATGCATGGTTGTGTACATCTTTGGGCGAGTTTAGTGACATCTCTGACTGTGTTTGTGATACAAAATACACAGTCAACGTATATCTTCAGGAGTTCTGGGAACCGGGCTGATTGAAAAAAAATCTTTTGATGTGTGTGTATTCTGTAAATATCATGTATGTAAACGTTTATTTTGTACAAAAGTCGAACTTCATTCCTAAAATCGGATTCTATTTCTTATAATAGTAGGAAAAGAAAATTTTATACATATTTTAGAAACAGTCTGAAATTTAAATAGTTCATATGTAAAGCACACAATAACAACACGCAAATCAGTATCTTGATTGCGCGATAACAACGGTGACGTTACTGATCACAGCGCCACTGAATCGGAGTTAACTAAACACGGTTTTCTGAAATTCCTTCACTAAAAAAGACGAAGTAAGTACTCCAGAATTCGAATCAACAACAACTGCCAACATATGTAACTTAGAAGTAGATATACTCGGTGTAGTGAAGCAGCTTAAAGCACATAAGAAACGCAGACTTCCTTCCGAACTGTATACCAGTCAGGTTCCTTTCAGAGTATGCTGATACAACATCTCCATACTTAGCAGCCACACACAACCGTTAGCTCTTACAAAGATCCGTTCACAAGGACTGGAAATTTGCACAAGTCCCTTCAGTACCCAAGAAAGAAGTTAGGAGTAATTCGCTGAATTACAGACCTGTATCACTAACGTCGATTTGAGGCAGTATTTTGGAACATATGCTATGCTCGCAAATTATCAATTACCTTGAAAAAAAATCGATTTGTCAACAAATAGCCAACAGGAATCCAGAAAATATCGTTCTCATGAAACGCAACTAGCTCTTTATTCTCATGAAGTAATGAGTGTTTTCGGGAGATGTCAAATTGATACAAAATTTTTATATTTCCGGAAGGCCTTTGACACAATTCCTCAGAAGCGACTTGATTACAGTTCGTAATAACTGACGTAAAGTCGTCGAGTAAAACAAAATTAATATCTGGCATTCCACAAGGATGTGTCATAGGCCATCTGTTTTACAGTCTAGGTGGAGGGGCTCTTGGGGGGACAGGATATTCGTCGAATGGACTGGCCTATCAGTTCCCCCGATTTAAATCCCATCAAGTGCCTGTGGGCTGCGGTTTGAACGCGCACTGGAACACGTCCACATGCACCGAAGACCATCCAGCGATTGTCATCCCAGCTGGTGAAGGAATTAAACGTCTCACCACAAGAACTCATTACTAACTTCTTAGCCAGTATGGGAGCACGTTGCAGAGCAAGCATTACCGCCCGTGGCGATCACACATCTCATTAAGAACCATGTCCCACCTTTTGTAATATCCAGGCACCATCACAAATTGCGGTGACGACAGTGTAATTATTGTCTATGAATAAAAGCGTCATTTCTGTTCGTATAACTGCGTACTTCTTTCAGTTGTCTACTGAACCTTATGCTTAGCACAGTGGTGTATATGCACAGTTATTTGCAATCATTCCGTATTCAGAACTTGTAATGAACTGTGTGGTGTCACCGCCAGACACCACACTTGCTAGGTGGTAGCCTCTGAATCGGCCGGGGTCCATTAGTATACGTCGGACCCGCGTGTCGCCACTGTCAGTGATAGCAGACCGAGCGCCACCACACGGCAGGTCTAGAGAGACGTACTGGCACTCGCCCCAGTTGGACAGACGACTTTGCTAGCGATGCTACACTGACGAAGACTCTCTCATTTGCCGAGAAGATAGTTAGCATAGCCTTCAGCTAAGTCAATTGCTACGACCTAGCAAGGCGCCATCACCAAGTTATATTGAGATGATAATACTGTATCAACAAGACCAATGTTCACCAATTGCCGGCCGAAGTGGCCCTGCGGTTAAAGGCGCTGCAGTCTGGAACCGAAAGACCGCTACGGTCGCAGGTTCGAATCCTGCCTCGGGCATGGATGTTTGTGATGTCCTTAGGTTAGTTAGGTTTAACTAGTTCTAAGTTCTAGGGGACTAATGACCTCAGCAGTTAAGTCCCATAGTGCTCAGAGCCATTTGAACCTTTTTTTTGTTCACCAATTGTGGATTAAAGTTAAGTATTCCAGCAGCTACGTACTTTTCTTTATAGCATTCATTACGTGTCCTGTTTCAGACCTCACGCCAGCCTGCGTGAGTTTAAGCGCGTGCCTTTCGGCTTCCTCTCATTGTGTCTAGGCTGTCTTGTCTAGACACAACAAACTGTAATGTGATTTACTACTCAGACGCAAAGCATTATAAATACTGAGAGATTGCTCGCTTATTGTAAGCTGGAAACTTCTTACGGTATCAAGTCATATTTATTATGTTTTATGCGCTCATTCTTAAGTTCCTCTCCTGCGTATAAGGTAATTTATTGGTTTACCGCAAGACTGGTATAGCGAAGGTGTAATTCTTAGCATGTTACATCTCTGATCGGTATGGAATCTGAACACATTACTACTGGCTGTTATTTGTCCTCTCCCTAAATCTTCATTAATTCCTGCCCATAAAATAAATGCATCTTGTCGTCACCCATTACCAAAATTTCCATATTTCTCTTCGGCAATTATTCAGTGTACATATAATCAAACAGTTCAATTGAACACAGTTCTCCGCTTGACTAATTAATAATATCCCGCTCTTTGTATGAGTAAATCCCGGCACGAAAGGTTAAGTTGTATGCTTTTTTCGTAAATCCGGCTGATGTGGTGGGCTTCGCAATGAGTGTATTCATATAAAACGAGATATTTTGAATAGCAGCTGGTGGCGATGGCATCCAACATTTTGAGTAGTAGAAGCAGATTTAGTCTTTGAACTAAGTTTGATTCTGCCGGTTTGACGAGATACTGCAGTGATCAATCTTTTTCGAATCCCAATTTCGCAATTACAGTCAAGAGGAATCCTCCTCATTGCACAGTGTTTGATTATGAGGTGTTCATATCGACACGATGTAGTTTTGGTAGGCGTTTAATAGTGATTACATATTGTTTCTTGTTCAGTTACAGCCGGCCGGGGTGGTCAAGCGATTCTAGGCCCTACAGTCTGGAACCGCGCGACCGTTACGGTCGCAGGTTCGAATCCTGCCTCGGGCATGGACGTGTGTGATGTCCGTAGGTTAGTTAGAATTAAGTAGTTCTAAGTTCTAGGGGACTGATGACCTCAGAAGTTAAGTCCCATAGTGCTCAGAACCATTTGAACCATTTGTTCAGTTACATGAACTATCCACATCCATTTTGCATCGCGCAGATTACAGTAAATGTATGACTTTTTTACAAATTCATTTGATTACATAGTGTCAGATAGTGGTTGCAAATTGAATATTGGTTTATAAACCTCTACGTTACAGAGCACAGCTTCGTAGATGACGACTTCGTATAGTTACTCACGGCTCCCCGCTTACTCTCCCTAGTTCTGAAATTGCACGTGGAATCTCTGGAAATAATCGTGCTTTGTTGGAGTATACACGAGATTTTAAATACCTCCACTGAAAGAAATCACATGATGCCAACTCACAACAGCTAGGTGACCAATTCACGTCACGCTTGCCAGACATCAACCGGCCATTCTTGCAATCGACGTGTGACACGATGCGCCCTCTTACTGAAATCAAACCTCCTCAACATTCGCACGAATCGATTCACATCACAAAGCTCTCTTAACGTAATGCGGTAGCGCTCGCCGTCAACTGTTAATGCGTTTCCGGCGCTATCTTCGAAGATGTTCGATCTAATGATGCCTTCAGCCCAAATGCCCACCACAGTCACTCTTCATGGATGTAATGGCTCCTCCATAACAAATGCAATATTTTACTGTGCCCCAAATCCTACAACTATGTTTGTTCACGAAGCCATTCAACAGAAAGTGCGCGTCATCTGTTAACGTTCTTTTCTCGATGAGAATGTTGTTCGCTCTTTGTTTCGCAAGCATCCAACAGACTAATACTCGATGCTTTTCATGACTGTTTGGCCTCTATTCTTGTTTCAGATGGAAGCAAAAAGGTGTAGATCCTACTCGCATGGTTTTTCTGGGAACATCCAGTTGTTGTGAACGTCGGCGAATAGCTATCACCGTACTTACAGCAACATTATCATGGCGATGTTTTCCGCAGAACAACTCCTATTAGGGCGCCCTGAGGATGGAATGTCAACAACCGAACCACTTTTCTCAAATTTGGCCAGCAGTTTCATGAACCGTCGACGTATTTGGTGCATTAAATTGACCATATATCCCAACAGTCTCTGTAGAAGATTGGCAACATTGGTAGTAAGATTTCACTATGGCAACGCACTGTTCCGTCGTGAAGCTCTCCATTTCTAATCACAAAGAAAATAGATGAAAATCATGCAACTTCCAGTGCTGTGAACTTTCTGGGACAGAAATGGCGGTTATTTCAGAATTTTCTTTCCTTTTTGGAAACCCCACACATATTTCAATATGCATGTTATTAGCATCTCAGTGCAATCGGTTTCTCAATTAGAAGTGGCATTTGAATATTCATTGTTTGTGAGGAGGTCGTGTTATACCGTGTGTAAGAAGGAGAAACGTATATCAGCACACGTGCGGTAGCGGTACGACTGTCGCTTACCGTTCCTCGACTTTACTGCTCGCGTTGGCAGGGATCCCACGACTCTGATACGAATGAGACATCGATTGGTTCAGGAGGGACAAACTACCTCTATGCAGGATATCGGAGGCCCAGGGCTACAAGCACCCGGGAGGGAAGACAAACTGTTGGCTTGATCGTGCAGGATCGTGCAACCACACAACGCACAGTAGGCAGCGGAGAAGAATGCCTGCGAGGGGAGTGGGGAAAAACTCCCTCCCCTCTCTCCCATGCTCCCCGCGGCTGCTCCCCACAATCTGCGCTATTGTCCGTCCGAAAAAGAAATCTTACATACAATGTCGACTTTGTCGTGTTTCTTTGTTCGCCATTCGTTGTCTCCCAGTTTCTTTCTTTTTCTTATTTAGTATACGGTACCAGCGAGAAAGATGTAAGTTCTAGTGACCTGCACACATCATAAGCAAGAAATGGATGAGAAATTCCATAGACGATGTTTGTAACTGAATGAAATGTAACACATATCATGACGAAAAGACGCACTTCAGTTGTTGCATACACAGTGCCAGTATTGACGAACTACAGAGGCAGTAGCTACTTTGTTCAAGGTTTCATTGACGTTAGCCGCATTTTGGCATTGAAATGAATCTATGGTGAAAATTTATGCCACACTGGGACTCGCACCCAGACTGCCCGCTTTACGCGAGCTGTCGCCTTAACCGTCTCAGCCTTCAGAGCATGGTTTCGAGGGGCGTTCAATACGTAATGCAACACATTTTTCTCTCGGCCAGTTTCGGTTGAAGAGAAGGTGGAATTTCTTGAGAGACGTCGTGTAATATTCCCGCTTCTGCCCCTATAGTTTCATGAAGTTCCGATAGATGGCAGCGCTATACATGGCCTTCAAAATGGTGTCTGTAATGGAGGTGCGTTGCAAGCAGAGATACGTCATTGGGTTTCATTTGGAGCAAAACCAGAAGATCGCAGGCATTCACAGCCGCTTGCAGGGTGTCTGCGGACACCTAGCAATAAACAAAAGCATGGTGAGCCGTTGGGCGAGGCGTCTGACATCATCGCTAGATATCGCATAAACCAGTTCGATCTTCCGCGTGACGGCCGGTTGCACACAGCTGTGACTCCTGGAATGATAGAATATGCAGACGCTCTTATCCAAGGTGATAGACGGATCACAATCAACACCTTGCTGCGCAAGTGCACATCTCTGTTGGTAGTTCTGACACACTCGTCCACCAGCTGGGGTGCTCAAAGGTTCCTTGCCGCCTAAAAGAATACCATAAGGAACAACGAAGGACTGTTGTGCAGAACTGCTTGCGCGTAGCGAGGCTGACTGTCACAATTTTTTGTAGAACATCGTCCAGGCGATTAAACATGGGTTTCACCTTTCGAACCGGAACAAAACGGCAATCCATAGATTGGCGCCTCCTCCGCAGAAAATCTTCAAAGCCACATCCTCAGCCCATCGTCACGGTGACAATGTTATTGACATTTAAAAGATTATTCTGTTTGACGTCCTTCTTCACGGTGCAACGATCGACGCTGAAGTATGTTGTGCAACCCTCGGGAAGTTGAAGAAATGACTTCAGCGTGTGGAAAAAATGCAAACGTACCTCTCCTTCCCCCTGACAAGACAAGCCTGTGTGCCCTAGGGAAGCTCACAAATATTCATTGGACTGTTCTTCCTCACCCACCCTAAAGCCACTTCTATGTGTTTGGCCCAATGAAGGATGCAGCAAGACGTGATACCATGCGGTCATACAGATCCTCCCAGTAACTTGGGGTTAAGAGGCGTCGCGTTGAACGGAGGTTATGTCAGAATTTATATATATATTTTTTCTGTCGGCCAGTTTCGGTTGAAAAGAAGGTGGAATTTGTTGAGGGACGTCGTGTAATATTCCCGCTTCTGCCCCTATAGTTTCATGAAGTTCCGATAGATGGCAGCGCTATACATGGTCTTCAAAATGGTGTCTGTAATGGAGGTGCGTTGCAAGCAGAGATATGTCATTGGGTTTTATTTGGAGCAAAACCAGAAGATCGCAGGCATTCACAGCCGCTTGCAGAGTGTCTGCGGACACCTAGCAATACACAAAAGCGTGGTGAGCCGTTGGGCGAGGCATCTGACATCATCACTAGATATCGCACAAACCAGTTCGATCTTCCGCGTATATCTTCGTATATATATATATATATATATATATATATATATATATATATATATATATATATATATGTCTCGGAGTGAACCAAAGCGATGTTGTTCGGACATGTAGGAGATACAGACAGACAGGAACAGTCGATGGCATGTCTCGATCAAGCCGCCCAACGGCCACTACTGCTTTGGATGACCGCTGACTACGGATTATGGCTCCGAATGACCCTGACAGCAACGCCGCCATGTTGAATAATGCTTTTCGTGCACCCACAGGACGTCATGTTACGACTCTGTGCGCAATAGGCTGCATGATGAGCAACTTCACTCCCGATGTCTACGGGAAGGTCCACCTTTGCAACCACGACACCATGCAGCGCGTTACAGATGGACCCAACAAAATTCCGAATGGACCGCTCAGGATTTGCATCTCGTTCTCTTCACCGGTGAGTGTCACATATGCCTTCAACCAGAAAATCGTCGGAGACGTGTTTGGAGGCTGAACGCCTTAGACACACTGTCCAGCGAGTGCAGCAAGGTGGAGGATCCCTGTTGTAGGTCGCTGGTGGTCATGGAAGGCTCTGTAACGGCTGTACGATACGTGAATGCCATCCTTCGACCGACAGTGCAACCATATCGAAAGCATATTGTGGAGGCATTCGTCTTTATAGACGACAATTCCCAACCCCATCGTGCACATCTTGCGAACGACTTCCTTCAGTACAGTGACATAGCTCGACGAGAGTGGGCAGCATGTTCTCCATACATGAACCATATCGAACATGCCTGGGACAGATTAAAAAGGGCTGTTTATGGACGACTTGACCCACCAACCACTCTGAGGGATCTATGACGAATCGCCGTTGAGAAGTGGGACAATATGGACCAACAGTGCCTTGATGAACTTGTGGATAGTATGCCAGGACGAATACAGGCATACATCAATGCAAAAGGGCGTGCTACTGGGTATTAGATGTATCGGTGTCTACAGAAATCTGGACCACCACCTCTGAAGCTCTCCCTGTATGGTAGTACAACATACAATGTGTGGTTTTCATGAGTAATAAAAAGGACAGAAATGATGTTTACGTTGATCTCTATTCCAAGTTGCTGTACAGGTTCCGGAATTCTCGGAATCGAGGTGATGCAAAAGTTTTCTTGGTGTGAGTATTTATACGAGGGGCGTTCACTAAGATCTATAGTTCATTAAAATTTCTGTTTCAACCATAGTGTAATAGAGAGCCATGATGTTCGAAATAAAATTCCTAGTTTTCATGAAGTGTGTTAAAAGTAGATAATGCTGACCATCGTAACACAGTGAGTTACGCTTCACTAAGTTTTTGTGTTTCTCAGACCGAAGACTTTCTTTATGGCTGCTTTCCGCACTATTCTATGCTGTGCTTCATCTCTATTTAACAATTGCAACCTATGTACATGAATCTGCTTTCTCTAGTGAAACCTTGGTTACTCGCTGCAGTATTCATCCCTCAGAAAGCTTATACTTCCTTCTCGGCTATACTGCGTAGCATGTACAGTGCACTCGAGTCAACCAGTCTCAGAAGATACAGTCTACCACTTAAATTTATATTAGGTGTTATGATATTTCTCTTACTCAGTAAAGCTTGCATTGTGTCCTTTGTACGTCTGGGATAAGTCAGACAGACAAATGTAGATATATAGAAGCTGCCTGCGAGGAACCGTCGGATTATAGACGAAATACCTGAACTGATTGACGTAGAAGGAAAGTACGAAAACGTTCAGTAAAGCACAGGAGTACGTCAACGTAAGTTAGTTAGGGAACATACAGAGAGGCCAAGGGGAAATCCCTGCAGGGGAAAAGCGAAAAGATCGAAAAATAAATGATAGCAAGAAGGGCGGTTTCTGCAAACAGAGCCCGCATCTCGTGGTCGTGCTGTAGCGTTCTCGCTTCCCACGCCCGGGTTCCCGGGTTCGATTCCCGGCGGGGTCAGGGATTTTCTCTGCCTCGTGATGGCTGGGTGTTGTTTGCTGTCCTTAGGTTAGTTAGGTTTAAGTAGTTCTAAGTTCTAGGGGACTGATGACCATAGATGTTAAGTCCCATAGTGCTCAGAGCCATTTGAACCATTTGAACCATCTGCAAACAGAAAACTCAAAATAACCTTCGGTGAGATTAAAAGCAAAGGGCTCATCATTAAGAGTCTAACAAATATTCCAATCTTATACGAAGAGGAAAGAACGGACGGAAAGAATAAACTGTAGGCCTTTACAAGAGGGAGCGACTACCTCATTATATGTTAGAAGAAAGTAATTATTTGACACATGGGGAATGCATTATTACATTCTGAGTTTAATAGAGCTTTCTTGCGATCAAATATGGCACAAGGTATAGATAACATTTCTTCGAAATTTCTAACGGTTGTTGAAATTGTTTAGTTGAACCTATGAGTCTGGAGATGTTCCATCAGACTTGGAGAAATGTCATCTGCACAACACTAAAGAAATCATGTCGAGATAAGTGCGATAACAACTGCACAGTCATCTTAGCAAATGAGGCATCATAGTAACTCACAACAATAATACATGGACGAATGAAAAAAAAGTAAGTGGATCTATTAGGTTTCTGGCTTTAGGGAAGGTAAAGGCACCATAAGGCAGTTCTGAGATTGCACTTGATAACAAGGCATAAAAGAAATTGTGACCTGCATGAAAGATGTGGAACTCTACCAATTTGGAGTCATAGGAAAATAATCTGTTATTAGTTTTTTATTGGCTCTAGTTTTTGAGGATACAGAACAATATAATACCAGTGAGCAGCAGCAATTGACAATATTATATGAAACTGTTTCATAGTTTCTGAACGTTACTTTTTAGTGTGAAAATGTGATTCAAACAAACTGCATTTCACTAAACAACACAAACGTAGATGAATACGAAATAATACATCAAACACATGTATGGGTTTATACACATAAGGGCGCTTTCTCGTTGCTTGTCTGCTACAATCCTGTTCTGTGGTGTGTCTAAGCAACGACCAACAGTAGTCTGGAAGCATATCATCGTTCCTTTGTTGATATGGCTTCGTTGAGCCCTTTACCTTGTTCATCACTCATTACACCACAGTTTTCCGGGAAAAATCTTGACCAGAGTGGAAAAAGTGCTTTTTGAATTTGAAGCCATTTTGACTATTTTTCGACCGTGACTGTCTCAAGATATATGTAAAGGTTTTTTTAAATTACCACTACCAGTCACAAACTTTGCCAATTATTGTATTACTTATTTATTTAGCTTCATGTTTTGAGGTAAACCTCATCTTCAGGGTAAATAGCATTACAAAAAAATGGTTGAAATGGCTCTGAGCACTATGGGACTTAACATCTGTGGTCATCAGTCCCCCAGAACTTAGAACTACTTAAACCTAACCTAAGGACATCGCACGTGCTCGAGGCAGGATTCGAACCTGCGACCGTAGCGGTCACGCGGTTCCAGACTGAAGCGCCTAGAACGGCACGGCCACACCGGCCGGCAGCATTACAAAACAACTTTAAAATAAGGCCATACTGATGTTATATAGTCTTTTCGTAAATCCTGTGATCATCTTTTTTCATCTGGCGTGGCAATCTCGAGGTGCCTCCATTTCCCTGTCTCTCCTAGTCACTGTTCACAAATTGTCAGTGACGTAGCTGTAACTTGGAAACACAATCACAAACGGTTGTGTAGTGCACTACAGAACTTTTTGTGATTTACAAGTTACTGCTATGTCAATGACAATTTGAGACATGCGTGGCTCGTGTTCCCGCCATCATGTATTTTACACCCTGTTTTTAATGTACTTCCACCTCACTACGTTAATTTATGTTATTACAGTCACTGAGTTGCTGTTTTGCTTGACCGTGAGCGGCGTTAGCAGCGCGTATCGATATATCCCCTCTCGTAATATCTTTGCTCGAGTGCCACTACTTCCCGTTCGTTGCCTGTCGTAATCCAGTTCGGCGTCGCGAGTTCGGGTCGCGAGTTCGGGCTGCCAGTCAGTTGGAACGCTCCTGGAGCGCAGTCCGGACCTGCCAGTCGGGGAGTTGCAATGCGGCTCTAGTGCAGTCGGGTTAGAGCTGTGAGGTCTGCGGCGACATGGCTCGTCCGACCATTGCCGCCACGCATCACTTGAGCCGGGCCACGGTCTTGGTGGATCGGCGGTCGGTCGTCCTACCGGACGACGCGTTTTGGCTCGCCGATCGTTCATGAAGGGGCTTTGTGTGTGTGTGCGTCGACTCCCGATTTGTCTTCGTGCGTGCTTAGGTACTGTTAGGTATCGTTCAGGTCTTCGTGCAAGTGTTTGTCAGGTAGTGTGTGTAGTTGGCGTTATTTCCACTGACGCCAGTTTTAGATGTTGTCGGCATACTGAAGGGAGTCGGTCGGTTGCTGCAGACCAAGGAAATTATCTCCGCGTGGTACAGTCGGCCGGGTTCGCTGCCGGTCCGTGCGCAGTGTCGGGGCGTGTGTGGAGCTGTCCGATCGCTACGAGCTTCATAGCTCACCGACCCAGGACGTCAAAGTTGAATGGTGTGTTAAGTACCCAAGCCACATCCGTTCACGTCTTTCCTCACTTGTTGTCGCTGTCCAACATGATGTGTAGTTTTGACAGCTTAATACGTATTTCATTGGGGATAATCACGTCCTTCACAGTTTGTTCTTTGAGCTCTCGTGTGCCGATTGGTGGCAAGCAAGTCGTTTGTCGGTCGGTCTGTGGCTGTCCCTTGGTTGGGTTCCGACGGATCAAGTGTAGTTGGGCACACCACCTGTCTCACCTAAGTGAAACCGAGCGAGGTGGCGCTGTGGTTAGACACTGGACTCGCGTTCGGCAGGACGACGGTTCAATCCCGCGTCCGGCCATCCTGATTTAGGTTCTCCGTGATTTCCCTAAATCATTCCAGGCAAATGCCGGGATGGTTCCTCTGAAAGGGCACAGCCGACTTCCTTCCTTAATCCGATGAGACCGATAACCACGCTGTCTGGTCTCCTTCTCCAAAACAACCAACCAACCAACCTAAGTGAACGAGGGCAGACTGATCCCCTGGTGCCTTCTGAGTGCTGTTGTCTTTACTGTCTTTCTCACCGGTGTTTAATTGTCTGTTTATAATCTAACATAGCCAATGATTAAAAAAAAATTGGTTTTTACTGTGTTTTATGTAAGAAAGTGGATAATTGCTGAAAGGTTATTGCCGTTGTGTGGTATTTCTTTTAGTCCGGTTTCAGCTATTTAAAACTTAAGGCTTATGGTTTTTTTTTTAATTTTGGAAAATTAATGGCGGTCCTCCAGCCTTGGAACCTTATTCTTAAAATTACCTTTCAAGCTTACACATTGCGGCCCTCTGCCTTTGAAACGTTATCGTAATTTATTTTAAAATCTTGAAAATTTTATCGTTGGCCTTCAGCCGTTTGTATTGCATCTTGTCTAAGTTTGTCTATCCATCCTTGCCTTGAGGCTTTCAGCCTAGCTCTCAATATGTATATATATATATTAATAATTTTATTTGTAATTGCAACCGCGAGTTTTCAGTCACTTAAAATCTACATTCTTGATTTTTAAGATTTCTTGTTTGGAGGCTTTCCGCCGTGAGAGATTTGGAGTTTGAAACTTGTAGTTGTAAAAGTTTGGCTATGTGCCGTTTTGGTTGTAAATGTGTTATTAAATTGAAATAAATTACAATTTTAAGGTGAAACTGACCCCGGTCTTATTTGACCCTTTCCACAATCCTAATCGCCTGTCCTGCCCAGCGGGTTTAGCGGGCGTCTCAATTTGCGAACAGTGACCAGGAGAGGCACGCAAATGGAGGCACCCCAGCGCATCACTACGAGACCGCCACGCCAGAAGAAAAAAGATGACCACAGCATCAAGAAAAGACTATGTAACATCAGTATGGCCTTATTTTCAAGTTTTTTTTATCAATGCTATTTAGCCTGAAGATGAGGTTTACCTCAAAACATGTCGCTAAATAAGTAAGTAATACAATAGTCGGCAAAGTTTGTAACTAGGAGCGAGAATTAAAAAAGAAATACTTTACATAAGTGCTTTAGAGTAAGACGTTACAGCAGGATACTTGTCCAGCACGCTTTTCACCAGCTCAGTATAATCTGGAGGTCTTTTGTTACCCAAGAAGCCACGCACAACATTTTTAATGGCTTTCTAAGTTGTTTTCCTTTGTCCTAGAGGACTGTCAAAATTTTGATCAACAAGAATTAAACTAATTTCTCGACTAATGAAGATACCTTCCTTCAACTTGTGAAATTTGTCTGTCAGGTACTTGGAAGCGTCTTGTTCTTTACTGTTACAAAGTTTTTCACTCAACCAAGTTTGATGTCTAAAGTAGGCAGAATACTCTATTTCGAACATCTGCCAGCGGACGGCGCTGGACATTCATATACTCGTGTCATCGAGTAGCTTTTGGAGACCAGTGTTTTTTTGCTGCAGTGTTCGGATCCATCTCGACCGCCCCACTTACGTATCAAGCAGTATTATTTTGTGTGTACCAACTGCATACCCAAGGGCACTGCAATCACCCTGAAGTCTTCACAGATCTGGGAGTTGTGAATCTTGTACTTTACTGCGTGTAGAAGTAATTCCATGTTGGCACATACACTATGTGATCAAAAATATCTGGAAACCCCCAAAAACATACGTTTTTCATATTAGCTGCATTGTGCAGCCACCTATTGCCAGGTACTCCATATCAGCGACCTCAGTAGTCGTTAGACATCGCCATAGAGCAGAATGGAGCACTCCACGGAAATCACGTACTTCGAACGTGGTCACATGATTGGGTGTCACTTGTGTCATACGTCTCTACGCGAGAGGTCCACTGTTTCCGATGTGATCAGAATCCACTGCAAATACTATGACAGTTTTGTGAGAGTCAAGAAAACTTGGATTTTATGGTCGAGCGGCTGCTCATAAGCAACACATCACGCCGTTAAATGCCAAATGACGCCTCGCTTAGTGGAAGAAGCGTAAACACTGGACGATTGAGCAGTGGAAAAACGTTGTGCGGAGTGACGGATCACGGTACACAATATGGTGATCTTCCAGGGTGTGTAGTGCCAACAGTAAAATTCGGAGGCGGTGGTGTTGTTGCGTGGTCATGTTCTTCATGGAGAGGGCTTGTATCCCTTGTTGTTTTGCGTGACACTATCACAGCATAGGCCCATGTTCATGTTTTAAGCACTTCCTTGCTTTCCAGAGTTGAAGAGCAATTCGGGGATGGCGATTGCTTCATTCAACACGATCGAGCACCTGTTCATAATACACGGCCTGTGGCGGAATGGATACACGACAATAATATCCCTGTAATGGACTGGCTTTTACAGCGTCCTGACCTGAATCCTATAGAACATCTTTAGGATGTTTTGGTACGCCGACTTCATGCCATTCCTCACCGACCGACATCGATACCTCTCCTCAGCGCCGCACTCCGTGAAGAATGGGCTGTCATTCCCCAGGAAACCTTTCACCACCTGACTGAACGTATGTCTGCGAGAGTGGAAGCTGTCATCAAGGGTAAGTGTGGGCCAACACGGTACTGAATACCATCATTACCGATGGAGGACGCCACGAACTTGTTACGTCATTTTCAGCCAGGTGTCCGGATACTTTTGATCACATAATGTATTTCGTTCATTTGGAAAATATGGCCTAGAGTAACCAAAGGCTTAAAAACTGCATTATGTAGCAGTACAGCTTCTGAACTAAGCTTTGATGAGGCTATGAACAGACTTCAGTCCTCTGGTCCCCGCACCATATTCCCTTCTGTCATCGAACTCAAGTTGCCGAAGCGGCGTCAAATCGAAAGACTTGCACCAGGCGAGCGTTCTACCCGACGAGAGGCCCTCGCCACACGCCATTATTATTACCGAACTGTTCATGTCACAGCAGACATTTAAGGAATTGTATTTTTTAAAAAAAATATCAAATGACGTCATTCTAACGCGTCCTGCGCATTGAATTAGTGTGTGATTCCAGAATATTCAGGCCTAGAATCTCGAAAGTCAGCCATGGTTTTTGGTAGTTTTAGGTCTGGGATTAAATCACTTGGTTCGCTTTGAATTAGTCTGTGACTCACTTATTGGTTCAACTGCAAAATCAGAATCCTGTGGTGTTGAAGCAAAGGGTACCAGATAGGCAGATTCCTTCGTTTTGGCGCCATCATGATCCGCTTCCAGACTGTAATCCCTTAGTGGGTTTGCTGCAGCGAGATAACAGCAATTATATAATGACTGACAGTCTCCCCACAAATCATAGGGTGTGCAAAGGGCATTGAACATCCAGTTTTATATATTGATTCATGTAAATTTACTAAACAGTAACTGCAGCATATATAAAATACCCACGGTTTGTCTTGGTCACCTAACTTCACTCAAAAATAATTGATGGTAAGTGGTCTTCATTAGTGAAGTATTATGACGCTTCTGTGTGGAAACGTTAGATTTCCACATATTCAGTAGAACTGATCAGGACAATTCATGCATTTACGTGATATCATGGCTTTTTTGCCGAGTCCGCTCACAGATTGAAACAACAAAAGGAAGTTTTGAATTTTTCTGAATGCAGCCTGCAAACAATGTGATCACGTGCCAAAAGCCTGGCTAACCACCTTTGGCAGGGCGGAGCGCACCGAGACTTGCAGGGAGACAGTGAAAGAGGTCCTGGGAGGTACCGACCGGGATGTAGAGCCATGCCAATCAGCGCGATCGCCAGTTGCGCTAGGTTTTTCTGTTGAATATCCATGGCGTGAACAGCCCTATAGATGTGATCCCACAGGTTCTCAACTGGATTTCAGTCTGGGTAATTTGGTGAAAAGGGGAGTATGATAGATATATCTTGGTGGTCTTCGAACAACGGATGTATATCCTGATTTGCGTGACACGTTGCATTACCCAGCTGTTAGACGCCATCATGCCGAGGAAAAATACGGTGCATTTGGGGTTTGACATGATCCACAAGGATAGATGCATATTTGCGTTGATCCATTGTGCAATCCAGAATGACCAAATTATCCAGGAAATGCAACGAAACATTCCTCAGTCCACAACACTCCTTCCTCCGGCCTGAACGCTTCTGGCGATTGTTGCAGAATGTTTGCTTTCAGACTTTCACGCCGTACACGCAAACAGCCAGCTGTCATCTGTAAAGACCACCTGTCGCCACTCAGTGTGCGTCCAGCTGCGGTACTGGCGTGCAGATTCCAGTCTTCGTCGCCGGTGACCAGCAGTCAGCATGGGTGCATGAACCAGGTGCCTGCTGCGGAGGCCCATACGCAGCAAAGTATGCTGAGCAGTCGTAGAGGGGACACTGTTGGTAGCCCTTTGGTTCATCCGAGCCATCAGCTACTCAACAGTTCCAAGTCTATTCGTCTGTGTACACATCTCTGCCGCCGTCGTTCACCCCTGTGATGTATGGCGTGTGATGTACCACAGTTGCCGCGGAGTCTCTTTAGGACAGCCCCATTTTACCATGCACAGTATCCGAGTACTTTAACCACGGCGGCACGCGAACTGCTTACAGACTTAGCCGTTTCGGAAATGCTTCCGCCCATGGCTCGAAAGACAATGATCTTGCCCTGACTACACTGTTTTTCCTTCCTCCCACCCCCTCCTACCACTGAATCGCTTTATCTACCTTCCAATGCTAGTGCTGCCAGTTGCTGTCTATGAGTGGTTATTCCATGTTGACATCGAATGCAGGCGGAGATCACACTAATGTAACTAAATCGTGTATAATAGTCGTAGCTCCATACTTAGCAATCATAAACAGCCGCTCGCCCGACGAAAGATCCGTATCAAAGGACTGGAAAATTACACAGGTCACTCAAATACTCAAGAAAAGAAAAGGTGTTAATAACAGACATATTTCACTGATGTCGATATGACGTAGAATTTGGAACATATACTGTCTTCGAACATTGTGTTACCTCGAGGGAAATGGACTATTGACGCACAGCCGAGACTCAGAAAATTATTCTATAGCTCTCTATTCACACAAAATAATGAGTGCTATCAACAGGGGATCATAGATTCCATATTTCTTGACGTCCGAAAGGCTTTTGACGCCGTTCCTCTCAAACGGTTTCCACAAATTGCGTGCCCGTGGAGTATCATTTCAGTTGCGAGACCGGATTCATAATATTCAGTCAGAGACACCACAGCTGGTAGTAATAGACAAAAAAATCATAGAGTAAAACAGAGATAATATCTGGCGCTCGTCAAGGAAGTGTTAGGCTCCCTCTGCTGTTTGTAATCTACATAAACTATTTTAGGAGACAATGTGGGCAACCCTATTAGATTGTTTGCAGATGATACTCTCATTTATTGTCTAGTGAAGCCATTAGAAAATCAAAATCAATCGGAAAATGATTTAGAGATTATATCTGTACGGGACAAAAAATGGCATTTGACTCTAAATACAAAAAAATTTGAGGTCATCTATATGAGAACTAAAAGGAATATGTGAAGTTTCAGTTACAGCATAAATCACACAATTCTAAAGTCTGTCAGTTCAGCTAAATGCTTAAGCATTACATTTATGAAAACCTTAAATTGGGGCGGTGACAAAGATAACGCTGTGAACTGCTAGAAGAAAGACTGCGACTTACCGGTATAACACTTCGCAGATGAAAAAGGCCTACGTTAAGCTCGTCCGTCCTCTTCTGGATTATTGCTGTATGGTATGGGATCCTTCCCACTACGACTGACACAGGACATAAAAAAGTTCAATGAAGGGAATCTCGTTTGTATTATCACAGATTAGGAGAGTAGGAGTGGCAATCAGAAACGAAAATGTTTTCCGTCGCGGCGAGATCATTTCCAGAAATTTTAATCACCAGCTTTCCCCCTAGAATGTAAAATTTTTTTTTTAATGCCGACCTACAGAGGGAGATACGATTATCGTAATAAAAGAAGAGGAATCAGAGATCAGACGAAAGATTTTAGTGCTTTTCCCGCGTGGTTTACGAGATATGGACCGCAGTGAAACAGTCTGAGGTGGTTTGATGAACCCCCTGCCAGGCACTTAGTGTGAGTTGCAGAGTATTTATGCTTTCGTCGATAGCCTAATACATACGCAAATTTATGGGGTCTTGGAAAATCTGCCAATATTTGTATACCTATGGCAACGTATCGGCAACAAAATTCTATGCTGTGTAAGGTGTACGTAGCACCACTAGAAGAAAAGTGAGGGTAGAAGGAAAATTAATAAATACGATGAAAAATCGTCCTCCCTAAAAGTTGCATCCATAGTTTTTGGGATCGCTAGGCTGACCCCTGTCAATCTAGTCTAGACCTACGTTTCCACTTCGCAAGCCACCGTTTCTTGTGTGGCGAAATACACTTATCTTCTTCCCTTTTCTGTCCGCTGATGGCACTTGGCAAGAACGACCAACAATAGACCTATTAGCTTTAATTTGTCTATTTTTGTCTCCGTGATCAGTTCGCGAGGCTTATTTTGAAGGAACTAATGCGGTTCCCGAGTCTTCTTGGAACGTGCGCTCCCGAAATTTCCACAGTAAACTTCTATGTGGTGCACAATGCCTCTGTTTAATGCTGGAGTTTGTTGAACTTTCGCGTAATATGGTCGCGCATACTAAACGACCCTGAGAGGAAACATGCTGCTTCTCGTTCTATATTCCCACCATTTTCTATTAAATTAACGTGGTAAGAGTGCCATATTGATGAGAAACATTCAAGAATAAGTCTTGCAAGTGCCTTTCAAGGCATTTACTTCACGTAAGGATTACATTTCTTTCCGATCATTCTGCTGAATTTCAGTCCGGCATATGCTTTTTATGCAATTATTTCTATGTGGCGATTTCGCTTTATGGCAGTTAACACGGTTATTACTAGATATTTTATGGTTGATATTGTTTCTAATGATTTATTACCAGTAGCGTGATCGTGCATTAATGGATCTCTTCGCCTGTTTCTGCACAACGCATTACGCTTATTTACGTTCGGTGTGGACTGCCAGTTCCCGTATAGATCATCGATACTCTGCCAGTCTCCTAGCATTGCAGCCTTCATACAAAAATAGATAACCTCTGCAACCAGCGTCATATATTTTCTAATGACGTCCATTACATCATTAATACATATTGTAAACAGTAACGGCTGTGTAACACTCCGTTGGGGTGCTCATGGAGTTACCTTTATGTTAAGACCGTGTTGACTTTTATCTTTTTTGAAATATGGATCGAGGCATAAATCTGGTCAGATATTCGTTAAGCTCGTATTTAGTTCAGTAAACGACACTGTGGAACTGACGACTTCGCATCTGTAGGGAAGTGCAAAGGGAAGTACAATAAAAACTATATTTACTGGCTTCACATCTACAGATTCCCGGATTGTTAGTCATGCTTTTGCAGTTAGTCGATTCGAACTGTGTAAGAAAATGTCCTGAAAAATAATTCATCTTCCTATGAACACACACACCAATACATGAATATACCGACTCCATATGTAATGATTAGAGGAGTGGGATGAAAATGATAGGGGGGGGAGGGGGGGGAGGGGGGGAGGGGGGGGGAGGGGTTCAAGAAGTGATAATGAAATGGCGTGGTTACTTTTCATTTTTCCGAGACTTTATTTATTCTTGTTCGTGATGAGTAAACTAAACCTTTGCTTATAACAAAATTTTGGCTTCAATTAAGATTAAACGGAATTTCTATAGGATTCTATAGGATTCTGATTTATTAATATGCACTGCCTTTACAGTTTTAAAGTGTACATAAAAGACTTTCTTTTATTTTGTTTCGTAGGTACGTTTGATCGCTGTTTCCGTCTAACAGAAGAAAGTGGCAGCCAGGAAACGCGGGAAAAAAGGGTCCTGTTAAATAAAGCTGGCGTCAGTAGACGTATGTCTGCTAGGCAGAGTAATCTCATTTTCCACTCGCATTACTACACACTGAGGTCGGCTGTCAGGTCACGAAATTGCACCCAGCAAATTCAGCTCTGCCGAAATTTACTCTGGTGTGAAAAAGAATAGCACGGTTGTCTTCACTACATGTTGCGTTATAATAACACAGGGCATCACTTGCGCAGACAAAGCGTTGAATAAACCTATGCTTTTTACCTTTGTTCCCGCCAGTTTTTCATTTCTTCTTACCCTATCTGCGTGTGTTTTTATGACTGCGTACTTCTTGCTTCCATCTTGCTTCATGTGTCGGCCTTCGAATGATCTAGAATTTTTGTTATTACGCCGCATTGCTACGTAAGACTAAAGGAGTAATATACTTGATAAAATTTTCTGGATTATTAGTAATCTGCTTTTCACAGGTACCAGCCACTCCTGTGTAATTTAGATTACTTGGTACTACACTTCCACATCCACGTTGTATTTTTTGTCTAAAATATATGCATGGAGAAACAGCGCAGAGCGCAGCAGTTTGTCGGGGTCTTGGTGCTCGGTTCCTATTTGAGCTATGAACATGAAATAATTAAGTGGTTCAGCCCAGACCAGCGGCCACTTGTATACCTATTCGAACAAATCACTTACAGTACCTACGTTGCAGTACATTAAGCGTGGTTTGAACGACGAATCGGAGCTGGTGCTCAGACAAATTACGACAGCGGATTAAATCCTTTTGCAAAAGATTTAAATTGGGCTGAAATTAATGCTCAGCTAACGGCACTATTTGTACGCCTAAACACAATCACGCTTAAGTAAATATGGATTGAGTCGAGAGAGATGGTTCAAATTTCGCCCACGGTATATCGGACATTGATGTAAGTCTTACCTATTAAAAAAAATCTTGCTTCGTTAGGATTTTACGAGCAAAAGACACGTTTTTCTGGGAGGATTTAGAAGCGCCTGCTTCTACACTTCGAACTTGTACGATTCGGTTCAAACTTTGCACGAAGGATGAATAAAGGTAAAATGAACATTTTTTTATCCAATAATCTTTATCCGTTTTTGAGATACTATGGTTTAAAGTCGATTTAACGTGGCACGGAAAATTCGTTCCTACGTGAAAGGAATGCGTGGAAAAGCTTCCGAGTGTATAAAATAAATAAAAAAGAACAGAAACTGAAAAAGGCTTTAAAAGTATGGCTTCATTCGGGTTGTAGGTGCAATAAAACACGTTATTTGTGAGTCTGTAAGTACGCAACTTGTGTGTTTCAGACTTGTGGAAATCGGTTCAAATTTTGAAAGCAAGTAGACAATACACGCAATTAACAGTCGTTCGATTGTTTCGTGAAAGCTTTACCCATTGCCACGGTATAGCGGTCTAAAGCTGCGCGTAAGACGCATGCAAAATCAGGTTTCAATTGGTAAATATATAAATATGTTCTTACGGTAGTTACAGGAATCGTCTGCAAAAATCTTTCATCACTCGGTTTTAAGTGCGAAAAATCTTGCGTTTGCACATGAATCTGCGTTTCATTGAAATGTGTTGTATTTGAAGGGCTGCGTTTCGATATAATTAAAAACACTGATTGTTACACTTGATTATCTTTTCGTTGCTTATACGTAAATATGTTATTTGCCAATGCCTTAAAATCATCAAATATCTTTGGACGTATAAAACAACGCAGATACAAAACGAAAATAATGCTCACCCCTTACAAAACGATGAACCGTTGAATCGACCTTTTAAAGCTTTATCGATGACCACGCAGAAAATTAAACTAACACGAAAATTGCTACTAAAATAGTTCTCAGAAAGAGGTCTGCTTATTTCTAACCGATAGGAAACGTTTTTCTGGGTTTTATTCAAAAACTGCTATGCTATCGTGTAGAAAATTCTTTTGCGGGTAAAACAAGCTACAGTTCATCAGTTGTCGTACAGTATGGAGAAGTTGGTAGAGTTTTGTCGTGCAAACATTGTTTCGCAGTTCTTCTGATTATTTCAGCCAATCATACTCATACTTAATTCATATTGTTGCTGCCACATTTGGTGCCAAAATTAGACACATCAGTTTTTCTAGCGAAAGTTCGTTAATTTTCAATTTTTTCTATCGCGTACTTTAAGTAATTTTAAGATTCGAGATGGTAACAAGATCTATTCTTTTCTATAGGTTATTATTTTTTCAGTGAATCGTTCAGCGTCCATGTGGTGCAAGATGAATTACACGTTCCCCTTTTTCTTGTTTTGTTTCAGATGCAACATTTCATTTACAACAACATTCTGGGAATTTTTAAATATGTCGAAACGATACGTTCGCTCAGCTGGTAGGTAACATAGATTGAACCACAGATCGGTAGGGTCCCCAATAAGGTTAGCATATTTTGATCCATATGCTAACTGATCAACGGATTAAGTGATCAACCAGTTAAATGGCCACATCAATTTCAGTCAGTCAAATTAATGAAACTGTCATTGGTTCTTTTTGTGTCTTAAACATGCTTCTTCCTGCTGTTCGTCAAATCATTGGATGTAGACGAGCCAGCCTTTCCTAGGCATTGTTTCTCGCACTTAGTGGTTAATTAAAAGATACTTGCACCTTTTGTAATGGGCGATTGTAATCTCGTTTGGGTATTATTTCATCACACCTTTGGTCACATTGCTCTTGTAGTTCACTTTGCGGCTACTTTTAAGACGCACAGTAATGTAAAGTCTCATGCAGCTGTTACATTAGGAGAAAGCACTTTGTCATCCAGTCGCCGTTTGACCATTAACTCTTTTAATAGCAATGTGTAGACACGGAGACATTTGTACAATTTCCTGACTTTCTCATCAACCATGTGATCAGGTCTTTTTTGTATAATCATTCTAGATTTTTGTTCGCATCGTAAGTTTATCAGTGGAATACGGTAATATCGTAAGTTCATATAAGTAGTTTAAACTATTTGCATAGAGTATTACACAAATTTCGCACAGTATTTAATATTTAGTTCGGTACCGACTTTATGTTTGCTGTTACTTTGTGCACTGTATTAGGTATTTATGCTTACTTTTCGTATGTTTGCACATACAGTTCAAGCATATATGAATAAAATGTGTGTAACTGTAAAACAAAAAATTGGAAAAAATAGTAAAAATATGAAACAAATTTTTAAAAATAAAAAAGATAAAAATATTAAAAAAATAAAATAAAAAATAAAACAAAAATTTGCTGCAGGCATGTGTCCTTCATCTGTTGGTGACGCTTGTGTGTTCTGACGACACAGTTGGCTGTACTGGACAGGTCCAGTCATATTAGTCACCTAGTTGTAGAGAAGCCAGACTGACGATGTCCAACTCACCCAGCGTCGTTCGAAGGACAGTAAAAGAAATGTATACCATATCAGTCGTTGCTCCTGTCAACAAATATCTACACCGATTGTCAGACTATGACGGTCTGTTGTCAAAATTACGGTAGAGTAAAAGTTGGGAACTAGAATGAAAAGTTCCCCCATCATAGCCCAAACACAGGCGAATATGACATGGATAGAGTATGGGGTTTAAGCGAGGGGAATTAGCTTTTTGACTTACCTGGCAGCTTCAAACGTATGTGGATCAAAACTTCATATATTCGCCGTTTTTTACGAGTTAACCGTACATCCCTGGCCCAGTGACCTCTCTGAGCTGCCATATGTTGGTACACCTGCATCTTGCAATTTATAGGCTAAAGTCCTAGATCCTGTGCCCAAAATCCAGAAGATTCGCCAGCCACAGTAAACACTATGTAATATCATATGGCTGAAGAGCACACATTTAATAGCTAAAACTGTTTTTCTGGGAGTATAAAATTTCTTGGGTGGATTTGATTCTGGGGGAACGGTAAAACAATTTTTTGATTTCTGGGTGTGTGTGTGGGGGGGGGGGGGGGGGAGGGCTTGATTATTTCCCCAACGGGACTATTTCTTCTCCATACCTACCCCATGTTACATGTATGGGAAGAGGTGTGGAACAAAGACACACAAATTTATCTGCTTCTAGAGAGTAGGATCCATGTATAATAAGAAGTATCTGGGAGTAGGGGTTCAAGTATAATAGGAAGTATACAAGAGTGTGGGTGCATGCACGCTTAACTTTAACGACACAGTGTATCATGTTGCACTACATGACAAATGCCATGATGGCATGTGTCATGTTACACGACATGACAACATGTTTTATGTTATTTTGCTTGACACTTGCATTACATTAAATAACATGGGAACAAATACTAATAAGTAAAAAGAGAGCGAATATATCAAGATGTTTTGATTTAAACGTCTGAGAAGCGTCCAGGCAAGTCGAAACGTTAGTTCCCCTATTTCATATCCCTTACACTGTCCAGGACACATTCGTCTTATTTTCTGCTTCGATAGGAACAATTTTGATAATGGTATCAGACTATATTCGAGACACATTCAGTCATAATGACAACGACATCAGGGAGCATTAGTGCTGGGTTCAACTCCTCGAGCATTTTTACTGATGTTCTGAAGTTTTCATTCCCCCCTATGATTGATTCCTCGACGAAACAGCTGCAGTTCATTCACGTACTGTTTTCAGCACGAACTCGTAATTATAGACTGTTACTTCTCATTAGTGGCACTTACCTTCTGTAGTAAATATAATTTACTTTTTCTCTGCAATTAAATCTTACTCATGATAATTTCAGACACGTAATTTAACTTTATATTTCACTAAACTTCATCTAGGAATGAAAACCAGAAGAGTGTTAAATCTTAACTCTTTATTTGCTTTTATTTATGTCCCATTTAGAGTTGCGGTCTAGTGATTTCTATTCAGTACATAACTGACGTAGTAAATTATAGGATTACTGGTAATATTGGCAGTATTAGAATGACAAGAAACATAGATGAACGTGCGAGAGAGAAAATGGGAATCGACAACTTCCCGTTGTTTTTTATGTGTTCCTTTGGCATACAATTAGAACTGCACATCATACAGTGTTAGTCCATTGTGTATTTTGTATCCTTACAGAAGTCAGTTACATTTTGTAAGTAATAAATATTCGTTGATTGCGTAACTTCTGCGCTTTTATGTACCCATTACTATTACTTACCATGCAAGTGCAATTTACATACGAAAATATACAAAATCTATATAACTATTGTTGTTATTTTGTACTCAAGCGAATTTTCTACATCATTATCAAAGGCAAGAGTTTTCTGTTACTACTGATAAGTGTGAAATTTGTTAGTGAGTAACAGAAACATGTTTTATATAATCTCGACAAATTATTGAAGCCATGTTTGATATGTTTTTCTTTTGCATTTTTTATAATAACTTATATTTTCTTGAGGAAATTGTGTTTTCCAGAGCTATATGACATACCTGTGTTTTACTGCAACAGCCTTCAGTTTCACGTTACAAATCAACAATTTTCGATTGAGACCTGAATCAAAATTAATTTCAATTTTGCTACAAATGCTGTTTAGTCTTAAGTAAGAGATAGGGGGATAACTATGTAGAACGAAATGTTCCATTGGTCACATGGTCCTTTATATACCATCACGCAGTTTCTGTACGGTTCACGGTTTGTAGGGTAATCTACTAAGACACTGATTGCGTACATACATAAAGTGACCGAAATGAGGTAACGCTTGATACATATGCAACGTACCTAACGTTCAGGTAACGCGATTACGATCTTAACTTACCAAGGCTACTAGGAAAACTACCGAAATGTACGCTTACTTATGGTTGTCTGTGGCAGCTTATGGTAATGTTACAAATCTCTCATGCTATTCTTTTGCAGATATATTTCCTTCTTCTGTTTTTCTCTATAGGATGTCTGCTTGTTACCAGCGGAAACTTGGATATAGGTCTACAATACCTTCTTTCCACTCTTATTCATTTCCTGCTCTTTTCTCCTCCGTAAACGTTGCTTCCCATTATCTTGCGCTCGTCGAATCCCGAGAACATCTTCAGTATTGTATCACACCTTCAGCAATAATCTGTAGTTGCTCTATCGTATATTGTACCCCGTTTGTGACACGAGCATGAAAACTTGCACTATGTTTGGTCGAATTCATTTCTTAGCTTCAAACATCGTAATTTCAGTGTTATATTACTTAAGAAGTTTTACACTATGGTACAACTCTTCGTACACGAAACAAAGCTGGAGGAGCAAATGGAGTGCTAGTCAAGAGTACCCTGGACAGCTAAAACGACCATCTCCGCTTTCTCTGCCAAGGCAGCTACAATAGAATATACGTTGCGTGCTGATTATCTATCTTTCACTTCTGCATATCTGTTATATTCTTGTGTTAACGATTAGGTTTATTGCAAATTGTGCTGCGATTGGCCTTCTGTTTTTGTGTTTTCATTGTCTTTCAGATAACAGACGTGAACAATACTGCATTGTGGATTCTTTAGTTGTTGGTGTGTTTAGTGCAGTACCGTGTCACATCACCTCTTGAACAGATTAATGTTTCTCCTACCCCTACTATATGTTGCCCTTAGGACAACTTTAGTTGTTATACACTGTGTATAACAACTAGAGTGCTGAGGGGATGTAAAAATAAACGCTTTTGATGAGATAAAAAAGTTTCAGGCACACCGAATGAATGTTTTATAGATGTTGCTGAAAATATCCGTTAGCATTAACGCACAACTGGCTGCTACGTGCTAATGATTGTCCATTACGCTCAAAACAACCGGGTAAATGGATGTCGCCTTCAGCAATATTTCTAAAACAATATTCATCAAACGGTAGCTTGAACAGCCTCTCTGAAGATCAGTAGCGTCAGAACCTAGCGTAGAAATAGGGAGCATGTGACCTTTTTGTCACATAAGGAAATGTTTCTTTCTCCTCTTCTAAACAAACAAAAACTATATATACGTACACCCTCCTAATTTTGTGGATAAATGAGAGATTACTTTTATTTTGACTTCATGATAATTTGAGTTGAGTGAATCTTCGCTAAGTAAGGGCCTAGAAATCAAAATTTCTGGATTTCATGGTTTTGGTTGGTCTGTATATGAAAAATAAGACACTGTAGCTTTTACGTTATTAGCTGTCACAATAAATCCATTTGTCTTGTTCATTCTACAAGCCGAGCTAAATAGAATATCTTCTTTAGCAGAACCACGTATACTAACGTCTAGCAGTGTCGTTATTCTTGTTGCACATTGCTTTACTTTTTATCTTCAATATATTTTACAAAGATGTCTGTTGATTATTTATTAGTGCATGTTCAGGATGTGAATAAAGAAACATGGAGGGACCACTGTTTTACTTAACCTGCTGAATGTTGCTTCGAGTACAGTCGATTAGTCCTATCGAGCTTTTGAGTAATGCCATTGTTCCCTTTCTGTCACCCACATTAGCCGTTACGTACATCTTGTTGAAATTCAGTTTACGTATGAAGTTCGTGGCTCTATTTATAAGACAGAGGACATTATTTCGAGCCCACTTCAACACTTAATAACAGTCAGTCGTTTTTAGTTAAGAATACGACAAATTTATCGACACTCTGAAGAGAATTTCTCTCGGAAAGTAATTGCGAGATGCAAACAGTGCAGATTAGTGTGTTAAGAAGATAAAAATACCAAGCAATGCATCGATCAGACATCTGGTTAGGAGATTGCCGGTTGGAGATTTCACTATTTTTAAAGTGCCAACAACATTGAGATCTTCATCGGACAAAGCTTCAAATTGAAGAGTTAAGGGGAATAATTTATCTTACGCTAGTTTTCACTCATCTTAAACGATAATGTAGGAAAAAAAACTTATACTGATGAGCCAAAACGTTATAACCACCACCGAACGCGAGATTGAATCCCACCTGGTGAAGATGCGGCCACGTGTCATGCTAAGGAGAGTATATATATGGCGCTCAGAAATAGCCTGAAAAGCTTGTAAACCTGTTCCTCGGTAGGCTGCGCTGAGAAATAAGTGATAGGAAAAACATACTATACTTTGCGCCTTACCCGAGTTAATCAGCACTGAAGTAGCCAACCAGGCACTTGCACACACAAACTCAAGCTGGACAGTCTTGTGCTCTGTCGTCTATGGCACGAGAGCAACTGACACTAATTTTGTCTCGTGGGTCACTTAAATATATGCGCACAACCACCTGACTGGCTAACTTCAATGTTGATTAACTAGGAAACGGAGCAACGAACTTTTTTTTTTCTTAACAGTTATTTCTCACCACAGTCTGCCCAGCAGCACCATCATAAGCTGTTCATACAGTTTCTGACCACGCTGTACAAGCTGAGGAGAGACGAATGTTGAATCGTTATACCGACGATATGGGCCGCAAATGGTGAAAAGCACTTGAAATAAGCAACTTACAAAGGTCAGATGGTTTTTGTCCGGTGTCTGGGAGCGAGCATCTCTGAATCGACGACGCTACATTCATGCTCATAAACTGAGGATAATGCTGATACATGCTGAAACAACGCTCTGGTGGGCGGTTTGCGGGTTTAAATCACCTCGGGGTATGACCATGTGGTACATTTGACTTGCGGTCGTCGCACAGTGAAGTTCGCATCAGTCCACATAAGCAGAGGTGTATTGGTGCATGTCAGAGTACGGTGCAGCGAGTGAGTGTGCAGACGTTGTCAGACGTGCTAATGGTGACTGTGTGTTGAAAATTGCTCAAAGAACACTTATTGATGACATTATGAGAGTTACAATACTAGAGCGACTGGAGGCTGGTCAAGCCCAGCAGGTCGCAGCACGGGCCCTCTGTGTGCCACAAAGTGTGACCTCAAGATTATGGCAATGATTCCAGCAGACAGGAAACGTGTCCAGGCACTTCAGTACGGGACGTCCACAGTGTACAACACCACAAGAAGTCCGACATCTCACCATCAGTGCCCACAGACGGCCACGGAGTACTGCAGGTAGCCTGGCTCGGAACCTTACCGCAGCCACTGGAACAGTTGTCTCCAGACACACAGTCTACAGACGACTGAACAGACATGGTTTATTCGCCCGGAGACCTGCAAGGTGCATTCCACTGATCCCTGGTCACAGAAGAGCTCGTAAAGCCTGGTGTCAAAAACACAGTACATTGTCATTGGAACAGTGGTCCCAGGTTATGTTCACAGACGAGTCTAGGTATAGTCTGAACAGTGATTCTCGCCGGGTTTTCATCTGGTGTGAACCAGGAATCGGATATCGACCCCTTAATGAAATTGAAAGGGACCTGTATGGAGGTCGTGGTTTGATGGTGTGGGGTGGGATTATGATTGGTGCACGTACACTCCATGCCTTTGACAGAGGAACTGTAAGGTGTATCGGGACGTCATATTTCACCAGTATGTCCGCCTTTTCAGGGGTGTAGTGGGTCTCACCTTCCTCCTGATAGATGATAACGCACGGCCCCACCGAGCTGCCATCGTGTACCTTGAAACATGAAGCGAATGGAGTGGCCTGCCTGTTCTCCAGACCTAAACCCCATCGAGCACGTCTGGGATGCTCTCGGTCGACGTATCGCTGCACGTCTTCAAAACCCCTAGACACTTCAGGAGCTCCGACAGGCACTGGTGCAAGAATGGGAGGCTATACTCCAGCAGCTGCTGGACCACCTGATACAGAGTATGCCAACCCGTTGTGCGGCCTGTGTACGTGTGCATGGTGATCATATCCCTTACTGATGTCGGGGTACATTCGCAAGAAACAGTGTCGTTTTGTAGTAAAGGTGTTTCTGGACGGTTTTTTCCACTTATCACCAATACTGTGAACTTACAGATCTGTGTCGTGTGTGTTCCCTATGTGCCTATACTATTAGAGCCAGTTTTGAGTAGTGCCACGTTGTGTGGCACCACATTCTGCATGAGCATGAGTGTATTTGACTGTTCGTCTGCTACTGTCGTAAGCATGTATGGAAGTGGTTGGAGAACGGTGTCACCACGAGTAGGCTATAAGGTGTTGGATGTCTACACTCACAACAGAACTTAAATGTCAGAAGCTTGCTCGTCCTGTAAAGTAAGATACGTGACGAACTTTGGCACAAATGACGACAGATTTGCCTCGGGCATGGATGTGTGTGATGTCCTTAGGTTAGTTAGGTTTAAGTAGTTCTAAGTTCTAGGGGACTGATGACCACAGCTGTTAAGTCCCATAGTGCTCAAAGCCATTTGAACCATTTGACGACAGATTACATTGCTAGTGCCTCGGGGCATAGCGTGTAGGGTATACTGTTGAACATGGTGTTCCGCTGGAAACGACCCACATATTTTCCTAGTGTTGACATAAAATCGTCAACTAGGATTCCAACGGACAGGTGATTAAAGAGATTAGATCGTATATCAATGAAAATCTATCGCCTGGTGGGTTGAAGTACGTTTCTTGTTGCTCCATGTCGATGGACGTACTTGGATTGCCGTTAATCAAGTGTACGGATTCTCGAACTGTTTACCGAGCCGTGGATGGAGACTGGTGGGTACAGTATCATGATACTTACTTTCATGGAACCTGTGGTAGAGATCTAAGGCACTATGTCAGCTATGGAATAAATGAAAATTATTGCTGACCACCCGCAACCACTAGTACTTGATGTCTTCCTAGATGGCGATGGTTCCTTCCCTCAGGATAATATCACAAAGCCATTTCATCCATGGAACAGAAAGAGCTGTAAAGAAGAAATGACTTTGCATTAGGTTTGAAACTTGCTTTGCTACCTATCAGTCATTTTATAGTATTGGGGAAATGACCAGAAATTTTTGTTGCTGCATATTGAACTCCTTTATAACAACTGAGAGCTTTAATAATAGATAATAAAGGGTATTTTTTCCTGTACTGTTGTAGGTATGGTAGTCACTATTCTTAAACTGTGAAGGACTATTTATAAAGAAATTCTTTATGAAATATATATATATTCTGATGGTGCAGTTAAAAGGCCTAACACCCTGAAGAGGTGCCTACGTAACGACCACAGGTAAACAGCACATATTAATCTCACAACTTGCTTTTGTGCAATCAGTACATTCTTTCTGAGTGATGAGTTGACCTCAGAAAACTATTCTGTAAGAAATTATCGAGTGAAAATATGCAAAATATGTTAGGTAGTTGTTTCGCTTGTTTCTAAGACGAAGAGCGAAGGTAGCTGAATCTAATCGTGTGATCCGAACAGTAGTATGCTTCTTCCAGTTCCCAGTTTTCATCGATATTATTTGTCACATTCTACACTTTTTACTGTCCGCTGTTCAGCTGCTACACTAACTGCTGGTATGTCACTATTTGTGGTACAGAAATGAATTCAGAGTAGTTTTCCCAAATTAAGAGTCCATTTTCAGAAAATACGTAATAAGTGTTAGAAGAACGTCATTAACGATTTCTTGTGTTGCTTCCACTCTAATGGGATTCACTATAATCACCAGTATCTTCTTCAAATAGTGCCAATTCTTCCTGATGAATGTTAAGTGGAATGCCATTAATATGTATAAC
Source organism: Schistocerca serialis cubense (assembly GCF_023864345.2). Lineage (NCBI taxonomy): Eukaryota > Metazoa > Arthropoda > Insecta > Orthoptera > Acrididae > Schistocerca > Schistocerca serialis. The sequence continues at coordinate 761,061,335 of NC_064641.1, read as the reverse complement.
AAATAGGAGTGGACATAAATCTGAATCCTGCGTGACTCCATTTTTGATTTCTCCAAAGTGACTAAAATTTTATCTCCTTTCACCGTCATTTGAATTGCTCAGCACAACTTTTGCAAACTGTTATGCTTGATTAAAACCAGTTGTATGTTAATCATAAATTTGGTAAAACTTAAGTTTTTCTAAAAGAATAACATGATCGCCACACTCAAAAGAATTTGAAAGATAACAAAAAACTGCACTTCTCTCCTTAGAGCACTTACTCCATCCACAGCCTGCATCTCCATCTAGAATCAAGTAAATTAAAATCTGTGCAATTTATTTGGGGTTACTGTATGCAAATTACTTGATTATTTTACTCTTACTTCTGAACAGGTGGATATTGGAAGAGTTCAGCCTGCAAATGCTTTGAATGTTGCTACTGCCACTAATACTACTACTACTACTACTACTACTACTACTACTACTACTACTAATAATAATAATAATAATAAGGTTTAGTAGCTGTTACATAATTAGTGTTGTGTTGTCTTGTGATGTAAATTAGTTATTTATTGTTGCAAAGTGAATAATGAAATATTTTTTAATCTACCGAGAGAACTTCGTACACCTCGGATATGAGATGTGTCTCAACTTTCCTATCATAGATGCTTGTGTGTAATGAATGGAGTGTATGAGGAAGCTGTTGTTAATATATTCGTTTAACGAGTTTTAACCTCCACCATATTGTATCACGCGTTAATTCTATTATTTGAAGAAAATGTAATTATTGGTAACCTAGTAATCAGTACTACAGTCTTACGAAATAATGATAATAGTAACGATCTTTTAAAGAATAATTTAGTTTCGTGTCTGGAATGCAGTTCAAATTTTTTTACTTTCATCGATCAGAAAATTTAATTTCAGTCCTCTGTAAATAATTAACCCGAGGTTGGGAACCACTGTTATAGGTTATCATCCACACAAAAACTGCTTGTACAAAATTTTTGACTGTCCATATTTTATATATGATGCAACTCCTCCTTTCTCCATGCCCGCTCTAAACGCAGAAATGCTAGTCTATAATCCCTGATATTTAATTTCATGATCCCTCTGGTGACATGGTATTCAGAGAGGTACAGAAGAACTACCACTTCAGAATTTTCGACACCTCCTCGACATACAAAGAAGTCATCTGCCTTGCTTCTGAGTCGCCTAATGTTCTGGTGAAACAAACGACATTAACTTTTCTGGAAATTTTTACATGTATTATGGTCCTGTTCTGTTACACTACTGGCCATTAAAACTGCTACACCAAGAAGAAATACAGATGATAAACGGGTATTCATTGGACAAATATATTATACTAGAAGTGACATGTGATTACATTTCCATGCAATTTGGGTGCATAGATCCTGAGAAATCAGTACGAAAACAATCACCTCTGGCCATAATACCTTCCTTGATACGCCTGGGCATTAAGTCAGAGCTTGGATGGCGTGTACAGGTACAGCTGCCCATGCAGCTTCAACACGATGCCACAGTTCATCAAGTGTATCGACTAGCGTATTGTGACGAGCCAGTTGCTCAGCCACCAGACGTTTTCAATTGGTGAGAGATCTGGAGAATGTGCTGGCCAGGGCAGCAGTCGAACATTTTCTGTATCCGGAAAGGCCCTTACAGGACCTGTAACATGCGGTCGTGCATTATCCTGCTGAAATGTAGGGTTTCGCAGGGATCAAATGAAGGGTAGAGCCATGGGTCGTAACACATCTGAAATGTAACGTCCACTGTTCCAAGTGCCGTCATTGCGAACAAGAGATGACCGAGACGTGTAACCAATGGCACCCCATACCATCACGCCGGGTGATACCTCAGTATGGCGACGACGAATACTCGCTTCCAATGTGCATTCACCGCGATGTCGCCAAACACGGATGCGACCCTCATGATGCTGTAAACAGAACCTGGATTCATCCGAAAAAATGACATTTTGCCATTCGTGCACCCAGGTTCGACGTTGAGTACACCATCGCAGGCGCTCTTGTCTGTGATGCATCGTCAAGGGTAACCGCAGCCATGGTCTCCGAGCTGATAGTCCATGCTGCTGCAAACGTCGTCGAACTGTTCGTGCAGATTGTTGTGGGATCGAGACGTGGCTGTACGATCCGTTACAGCCATGCGGATAAGATACCTGTCATTTCGCCTGCTAGTGAAACGAGGCCGTTGGGATCGAGCACGGTTTTCCGTGTTACCCTCCTGAACTCACCGATTCCATATTCTGCTAACAGTCATTGGATCTCGACCAACGCGAACAGCAATGTCGCGATATGATCAACCACAATCGCGATAGGCTACAATCCGACCTTTATCAAAGTCGGAAACGTGATGGTACGCATTTCTCCTCCTTACACGAGGCATCACAACAACGTTTCACCAGGCAACTCCGGTCAAGTGCTGTTTGTGTTGAAACCACCCGTTAGAAAAATTAACTAATAACTGTGCTGATAAACCTCTTACATTATTTGATTTTCAAACAGCTTTGCCTATTCTGATCAACACTAAACTGACACACAACATTTCTAGCGCAACGCAATCTGACTCTCAATAATCCCTACAAAAGCATGGCCCTGACTAACATTAACTTATACCTTTCACAATTCACTTACCTCACAAAAATCTTCGTTACCCGAACTACTGCAATACAGCGAGCGCCACTACTGCCAGCTAAATAAAAGATTCAAACTACTGAAGGCACTAACTACTGATAGGCATAGTTAGCAAATGAAAGATTTTGATAGAGAACAAACAATGTATTTACTTTAATAGTGTTCAAAAGTCATAATATAGTTAGCAGTTCATGACATCCAATCTTGCAAATTTTCTGTCTGTGATGGACACACATCCAGGTCATCCGCTCTCAAAACTCCGCCATTTCTCTCCACACATCCAACACTGCTGGCGGCTCACCTCCAACTGCGCAACGCTACGCACTGTTAACAGCCAACTGCCCAACACTACAATAGCAAATTCCAACGATGCAAACCAGCCACAGACTGCACATAGCACAGTCAGTGATTTTTCCTACAGAGCGCTACATGGCGTTACCAACATAAAAACCTAAACAGCCTACTTACATAGCCCCCATGCTCCCCACAAAAAAAAAATTTACAAATTGTTATGGGCAGTGGCCAATGCAGATTTGAAAAAAATTTTCATTATTACAATAACAAAGATATCAAATGAACTCACTTATCGATAAAATGTTGGTCAAAAGCTAAAATTTTATCACAGTCCATAAAGACAGTCCTGATCATTCATCACAGTAAAATTGCAGTGTTTTTTTTTCTCAAAGTCTGAGTAGTAAAAGAAATTGCACACAGAAGTAGTGGATTTCCACGCAGTCTTGAAGAAGTAGTGTTGTCCTTCCAACGGAAAGACAGTGCTGACTCTTGACATGCAGACAGGTAATCGGCCACAACAGAGCAAACCCACAGCAGAGTCAGTCGAAGTTCTGAAGAATATTGGTAGGTAGGTCATGACAGAGTAGACCCACTATAGTCCTGGTAGATATTACGGTATTGGTGGGCCACCAGAGGTGCAGACCCACTGCAGTCCTTGTAGAGATGGCCAGCAGCCATGTGTTGCGACTGTGCAGGCGCACAATCACCATCGAAGAGTCTTGCGGAAAATATAGCAAGTCCATAAACCACCACTTGTGCACTCACAAAGTTTTTGGTATTGTCCTTAGAACCAACAATGCTGTTAATCAGTCCCCTTGCTGAATTATTAACACACGTCCAAACACTAACAGTGCTGAAACTTCCTGGCAGATTAAAACTGTGTGCCCGACCGAGACTCGAACTCGGGACCTTTGCCTTTCGCGGGCAAGTGCTCTACCATCTGAGCTACCGAAGCACGACTCACGCCCGGTACTCACAGCTTTGCTTCTGCCAGTACCTCGTCTCCTACCTTCCAAACTTTACAGAAGCTCTCCTGCGAACCTTGCAGAACTAGCACACCTGAAAGAAAGGATACTGCGGAGACATGGCTTAGCCACAGCCTGGGGGATGTTTCCAGAATGAGATTTTCACTCTGCAGTGGAGTGTGCGCTGATATGAAACTTCTGTGAGGTTCGCAGAAGAGCTTCTGTAAAGTTTGGAAAGTAGGAGACGAGGTACTGGCAGAAGTAAAGCTGTGAGTACCAGGCGTGAGTCGTGCTTCGGTAGCTCAGATGGTAGAGCACTTGCCCGCGAAAGGCAAAGGTCCCGAGTTCGAGTCTCGGTCGGGCACACAGTTTTAATCTGCCAGGAAGTTTCATATCAGTGCACACTCCGCTGCAGAGTGAAAATCTCATTCTACTAACAGTACTCTATTGTTTCACATATTTTGCATGTACTATGACCAACAGAAATGTGTGCAGTGAAATGAATGCTTACAAGTTACTTAATTTGATGAAATTACAATTTTATAACATGAGAATACAATCACAAAGGTACAGAAAACATCATTAAAAACTTTATAATACAGGTAACATTTGTAGTAATACAGGCTTTACAAAAGAGTAGAAATAAACATGTACATCAGTGTTAGGCCGGTAATACACTATCAAATTTCTTTGTCAAAGATTTGATCAAAGATGTGATCAAATATTTCGTCAAATATATTTGACAAAGGTCTTTGATGTAGCGCTAGAAGGGGTATTACAGTGTCATCAAATTTTTCGTCAAAGTTGAAGATGGCTGACAACAACTTGTTATTAACCGCAGCAGTTACATGTACTGCAATTTCATTGTGTGCACATGTGGGGGAAGAAAAGGAACCATACATACGAGGCTGACAGTCCTCAATTCCTGGGATTACAACTTCATAATAAATTCAGTTGGGAGGAGCACACCACAGAACTGCAGAAACGCCTTAACAAAGCTGTATTTGCAATTCGAGTGTTAGCAGACATAGGCAACATAAAAATGAAAAAGCTTGCATACTTTGCCTACTTTCATTCCATAATGTCATATGGTATAATATTTTGGGTTAAATCTTCAAGTCAAACAAAAGTTTTCTGAGTCCAAAAGCGTATAATACGTATTATTTGTGGAGTAAATTCATGGATGTCCTGCAGAAACCTCTTCAAAGAACTGGGTATACTAACTACTGCCTCTCAGTATATTTACTCCTTAATGAAATTTGTCCTACATAATATATCTCTTTTTCCAACAAACAACTCAGTTCATACATAAAATACCAGGAACAAAAATCATCTGCACAAGGACTTAAAAGCGCTTACTTTAGTTCAAAAAGGGATCCACTACTCGGGAACACTCAACATCAATAATTTGCCAGCAAACATACAAAAATTAGTTTCAAATAAAGATCAGTTTAAAAGGAGCCTGAAAGACTTACTAGTGGCCAACTCCTCCTACTCCATTGACGAAATTTTTAATAGAAACAAATGATGTATTGTATTTATTCATACTATTAGTATTGTTATTTCAGCTTAAAAAAATTGACATGTTCCACATCCACGAGGATCTCCTCAGCACGGATCTATGGAACGAGAAACTAATCTAATCTGGGTGAAGCCGTGGTTTTTACGACGACACGATAAAAGCATTCAACAAAACTTGTTACGTGAGCTTACAGTGGAAGACGTCAAGTCGTATATCAATTACTTGAGAATGGATGAGCATACATTTCTATATGTGCTCAGTGAAGTGTATCCTCATATCACTAAGCACAATATTCACGTAAGAACTGCTACATCTTCAGAAGACAGGCTCACTGTAGCACTCCGATTCCTAGCTACAGAAGAGGGTTAGGTTAGGTTAGGTCAGGTCAGGTCTCCAATCTTCTTAATCTATTTTTTTGTATTCAGGGTGCCTCACGTTGTAAAGCGTTTCATCAGCTTCATACGTCTCTATTGATTTTGTAGTTGTCAGCACACACCAATTGTATTTACCGGCAATGTTTATAAAAACACTACAGACGACAGAACGCTGCAGCGATGCTAGCGCTCCATGTGGTAGCATGTCACATTGCAGTGAACAGAGGACAAGCGATTTCTTTGATCAAATCTACAGCGAGGCCCTACATTTGATCAAATATTGGACAACATTTGACAAAGTTCCTATTACACCATCAAATATCTTTGACAAAGATTTTTGACAAAGATATTTGACAAAGAAATTTGGTAGTGTAATACCGGCCTTACTGGAATTATGACATAAATAAATAAAATAATGAGAATAGTTTTCGATACATTAGTTTCACACATGGGCATTGAAACAGAACAGAATTAATAATGTCTAAACATCTTTATAAAGTAAATAACATAGTAATAGAAAAGTTCTACAACATAACTCTTATCAGCTAAACACAAAGACAGGAAGAACACAAATACACAAGGGTACACAAACACATAGCGGAATAACACAAAAGGAAAGGACAGGATTCGTTTTCAGTGTAACATTTGGTACTGCAGTCCAACCCAAAACTTCATTTCATGGATGTTTCCTCTTATTTCACTTTTTTTATACCTTGTCAATGCATTTCTTCCAATTCATCACAACTCATTCTCTTATATAGTCTACCCCATCTTAAGCTAACTTAAATCTACTGAACTCAGATGCATAAACTAAGGGACGAGGCAATGCAGCAACACACAACAAATTAATACAAACAGCAATGACAAAAAAAATGCAAATTGGCAAATCAAGCAGTAGTATATCTAAATTAGCAGAGCAAATGCAACATTACAACTAATATGAGCCAGTGTGCAGTACCAAGAAAAATAAATCAGTAGTAAAACAGGCTTAACAGAGTAATACAAAGTGAAATTCAGTAGCACTATGCCTGGCAAACAGCAGCAGCAAATGCAATAACTAAATTCCTAAATATGACATAGCTCAAGGAGAAAAAAATTACAGTAAAGGTAGGAAATGTATAATAACTATGTCACATCATAACACTAGAGTGATGCATCATCTTGACTTACTCTACGAAACAAGTTACCTAGTCAGTGATAAAAATTATGTATCCAATTCCTGTGAAGGCAAATGTCTTTTTGTGCTCCCTCATTTTTTTGGAAGTAGATCATAAAATTATTATTTACTGGATCTGCACGCATAAAATATCTATATTAGCACATCTATTAAATTTCATTCTAACCAATACTGCAGTGCAGCTAGAAACTAGATATTAAACAAAATAGGCAAATATTCACTAGGCAAATGGCGTCTCCAAAGGCAGTAAAAAAATATCTCAAGACAGTAGTCATAATCAGGTGTATAGACATAAAATATTTTTCATCATTTCATTAGGCATTTCAGTAAATATCAGAAAGTATGAGCTCAAAACTGTAATCATATGTTTCAAGTATGAGCGTATCTTATTTGAAATGCTTTCTACAAAGAAATGTCAATAGCGAGGTTAATGGCCTCTCCTTTATTTGTTGTGCCTCTGAAAGGCACGGCTTTTTTTTTTTTTTTCAGGCGACTATCGCATAGCTTGGCGCCTACAGCACATTACGTGAAGGTCACTTACCTTTCTTACCGAAATATTTACGACAGCAGTTTCCGCTACAGTGACAGTCTCATATAAAAATTTCACAGGTCGAGAATTTGCGTTACAAATGTGTAGAAACAAAACCCTATACATATAACAGTGTCCAAAAAATTTTCGCCAGCATTGTGAAACATTCACACATGTACATACATTTCATATCTCTTACAGTACGATTCTTTGTTTCCAACATCCATTTCCACAAATCAGAGTCCCTAACCACTACTCATTATTCCTTACCTTATTACACATATACACATTCGTCGACACTTCTTATATTTCATCATAATAAATACATGGCATAATCAAATTCCTCATACAGCATCAACTTATTGATCATAAACATACCTCAAGAGCAAAATACACATCGTCATCGTAATATTAACATCATAACACTTCAGTCAAATCTCAAAATCGTCGTAGCTTCCTCCAATAATTTCAAAACCTAAAGAAAGTTCTTTGCTCATTTCAGTAGTGTCACCTACCTCAAACGTACTTTAAAAATCATGATCCCATACCAAATACATCATTCAAAGCTCTCATAGTATCACAATGGTTCCGAAAAAAATATTAACAGTTCACAAACTGCAGACGAAATACAATTTCATAAGTGTGGAGTTATCCAACTGTGTAATTGCGTAAACATCTGTCACTGATGTAGTAAAAAAAATGTTTCTCTCTCTCAGTTAAATGATCAGATAGCTGTGTTTAATTGATGTGTTAGAGGAATATGGTACCGATGTGTAAAGTCGTATAAGCAAATACCATATTAGCTAGGGCTCCTAGCGCTGGCTACACGCTTAGAACACAAAGTAGGCGTGTACCCTCTGAGGATTAACGTAATTATACCCTCAGGTGTTACTGATTACAGCAATGGAATGAAATGTGTCACGGGAAACATTTGTATCATTGTAATGCCAAAATCTTTAAAAATAAATGTTTTAAGCACAAAATCAATCACTCAAATACGTGTACTGCCGCGCTAAATCGTGCGTCTTGTTGTAACATAATCTCTGTCATTACTTAACGGTAAAAAATGTGCCAAGTGTCGTAATTATCGTCGTCCGTAAGCAAAGTTCTGTGGAAGTCAGTGTACTTACCTCGTAATAAACAAAAGCCAAATGCTATGCGTATAGATATCATAGTTATTACGTACAGTACCGAGATCAAGAAAGTACTACACTGTAACGTATTGTTGTGCTACGAAAAAGGCTGTCTCATTGTAGCTATACCACAAAAGTTACTACTAAAACATGTTTTACTTTCCAGAAGAATTCAGAAAAACTTTGCAGATATAAAGCAGATACAGCACAAAAGCAACAATGTAAATTGTGTCACACATTATTAGCGTCGTGATATAATTGTGTAGCTGTCAAAGAAACCAAATACTAAGTCATCTTTAATCTCACAGAATGTACTTCAAATAAAGAATGTCTTTTCAAGTAAACCAAAACGTTGCATTAAAATCTCATTAGCAGTATATCTTCTAAGTGTGTAGCCTTATAGTCGTTACGTAATCGTGCAACTAATAAGAAAGAATGTACACACACAGTAACATTGTGTCCTCTGTTCTCTATCACAATACAGTGGTAATTACTGTCTAAATATATTACCTTGGTTCTAGACTGGATAGTTAACTTCAAAACATTGTTGCATGATAACAGTTTATAAGTGTGACAAAGGGTACTAGTAGCGTGAAGTGAAAAATTTTACAGCAAAGACTAAGTTAAAAAGTAGATTATCTTTCAATAAACTGTTTTACATGTGAAATGTGGTGCAATCCTTTACGCTTCCTAGTACGCAGAGTTTCAACGTCAACGCAATTATCATGTGGTATACGTCGGATTCTGTAAGTTCCATTGTAAATCAGATGGAATTTATGTCTCAAGTGTTTCTTCTTATGTGACAATGAATGAGCCTTAATGAGAACTTTCTGACCATTATATAATTTCTTTGCATTTGCTTTACTGTGTAGTTTTCTCCTTTTGTCTGCTGCAGATTTTATATTTTTAATAGCCAAATCAATTATGTCTTTGTGTCGAAGTTAACGCGTATTCGGGAAAGGTGCAAGCTCTCTGATTCTGTTCAGTAGTTCTTCATTCTTCAGTACAAGAACAGGTGGTAAAGCAGTGGAGTCATGAGGCATTTCATTCAGCACGTTTTGAAATAAGTGTAAATATCTGTCCCAATGCTGATGCAATAAAGTCTGCAAAGCTTATTGATTTCTTTCATAATCTATTCAGACGGTTTACCATGTAGTGAGTGCAATGAAATAAAAATAGGTTTGATTTTATGGTTCCGAAGCGTGTGTGACCAAACGGCAGATCTGAATTGCGGTCCGTTATCTGAAATGACTTTACTAACGTGTCCAACTTCACGTAAGAAATTTGTAAAAAGGCGTTGGATACAGACCGTAACGGAGTGAAAGAAACAAATTTTGAAGTAAGTTCAACAGCGACTAGAACGTACGAAAATCCATTCGATGTTCTGACAAGGGGTCCCAAGAGATCAACAGCAGAAATTCTTTTAATTTAGAAGGAATGATAGGAAACAACGGAGCACGATGTGAGATAGTAGATGGTTTAGCCTTTTGACAAAGTTTACAAATAGACAAGACTCTTCGAATTCTCTTTTCAATATTGTTAAAATAGCAGTTCGGTCGAAGAATATCATAACATTTTCGTGGACCAAAATGTGCGTAGCTGAAACGAATGTACCAAATGAGCTTATTTACAAAATCGTCTGGAATGCAAAGTACCCATAGCTTGTCATCAACAGTGCAGCGTTTGAAGAGTATATTGTTTCTAACCAGATAATAATGCCGAATCTGAGCGTGTACCTTTTCATGCTATTTACTTTTGATGTCTTTCCAAATCGGATCTTTATCTTGTTCATGAGCAATGTCCTTTAAAGATGTGGTGATGAAGTTTTGAAAGGCGAATTTCTGAATGTAAAAGATACTGAAATTTTTCTCGAGGTAGCCTTCTGTGTTACTTTTCTCAAGCCCAGCCGGTGCGTATGACAGTGCGTCCGCAACAATGTTCTCCTTGCCGGGAACGTAGACTATTGTGAAGTGGAATTCTTGCAGAAACAATGCCCAACGTTTTATCCTGTCATGATTTAATTTTGAAGGCATAAGAAATTGTAATGCACGATGATCAATGTATACTTTTACGTGCTTAACGGAAAGAAAGAAACGGAATTTGTTAAATGCCCAGACGATAGCTAAAGCTTCTAATTCAGTAACGAAATAATTTTTTTTTCAGATTTTGCTAGCACTCGGCTAGCAAAAGTAATGGTTTTCTGAACAGTAGTGTCATTTTCTATGGTTTCTTGAAATAAATGGACACCAAGTCCGACTTTAGAAGAATCCGCGCTAAGGAAGAAATCTTGTGACAGATCTGCATGAGCTAGTATTGGCACGTTCAGTAGCGATTCTTCGAAAGAATTGAATTCCAACTATGCTTCTTCGTCCCAGTTCCAAATAGTATTTTTTCCAGTGAGAGAACAAAGTTTTGGTGCAGCTAGAATTTGCATATTCAGAAAACGACGGTAAATATTTACGAGACCTAGAAAACTGCAGACTTTTTTTTTGTGGATGGAACTAGAATGGCTCTGATTGCTTCTAACGTTTCAGGATCCAGCTGAATGCCTTCAGAAGAAATAATATGTCCCAAAAACCTTACCTTTGACCTACCGAATTCAGACTTTTCCAAGTTAACTGTAATTCCAGATTCTCCAAAAATATGTAACAAACTGTTGAGGATGCGATTATGTTGTTCCCATGAGGATTCTGCTATTAGCATATCATCCACATATAAGGTGATGTGACGTTTTAAGAAATCAGGTAATATGGAATTTAGCCCGAGAATGAACGCTGCCGAAGAAATGTTCAAACCAAAAGGAAGTTTTCGAAATTGATAACAAACGCCGAAACAAAGAAAATCTGTGTATTTTCTACATTCTGGATGAAGTTCGATCTGATAAAAGCTGGATCTGAGATCAATAGAAGAGAACACTTTAACACCATTAAAATTTTGAAGAAGTTCTTCCATCGTTTGCGGCCTGTTTCAGGAATGACGATACTATTGATTTGTCTCGAATCTAAGACAAGCCTAATCGATCCATTTTTCTTCTCAACAACATGTAATGGATTGTTGTATGAGCTTACTGCAGGCGCAATAATGCCCTCGTCAAGCAAAGATTGTATTTCTGTTCTAAAACGGTCCCTATAATGTGCTGGAATTACGTATGGTCTAACACAAAATTTAGTACGCTCACGAACACGAAATTGGTATTGAAATCCCTTGATTGTTCCTGTTTTGTGAGTGAAAATTGTGGAATGTGCTTGTAAAATCTCAAGAAGGTCGTGCCAGTTCTCAATTGTTTGAATTTTATTCTGAATTAACTCATTAGTATCAAATATGCCGTCGATATCATCCCTGTCAGTACTTGCAGAGTGATTGTTAGTGTCTAGTTCCGTCGAAAATTCCGAACTGTTGTCTAACAGAAGGTAAAGCCGATTAATTTCCTCGTCATAGTTTGAGAGCCAATCTTCAAATTTCAAAGCTATTGACTTGCCTTCTTTCTCTAAACTTATTTCAGCATCGTGAAAGTTTAAGATTGCTTTGTATTCATTCTAAAAGTCTACTCCCAATATAATTTCCGTCGACAATAATGGAACAATAAGAACGTTCATAGAGAAGCTGTGGCTTTCACAAAAGAATTCTAAGTTAGTTTGTTGGCGTACATCTACACTTTTTCCAACGATTGCACCTTGTAATTTAATCTTAGGTAACGGAAGTGTGGGGCAATCTTTCGATTTGTTGCTTTTGCTAAAGGCTGTTTCACTAATTACTGAAATGGGACTGCCAGAGTCAAATACTGCCGTAAATTTTACGTCATTTACTGTAATGTGAATCACAGGATATGCAATGTTGTTATGTTTTACGTCGTGTTCCTGGAGTAAGATGCCCCTAATGTCTTCCGTTTTCACGTAATTACTAGCCACGGCAGCTACGTCGTCAGCTTCATAAGTACGTTTTGTGGCTGCCAGTGGTGTGAGTAATTGCCTATTGTCTCTTTGTTGGCATCTGTCGTTATTGGAATGTGGAGATCTAACTTCTATAAATTCATCTTGTCAAGAGGGCCCTGCCCTGTTTGAATCCCGCCACTTCTGATGAAATTCAGGTCTGTCGTTTTGTCGGTAGTTTACATAGTTTCTTTTTTGTCTGTCATGTGGTGGAGAAATTCTCCCAGAATCGTAACTGCGCGGTGGACCGTTGCGTCTGACGTTATTCTGTCTCCCTTGATAATAATTATTTTGGTTCCCATATTGTCTGTTTCTCTGATTGTCTCTGTGATAGTTATTACCGCGGAGAGGTGATCTTTCCCTGTAATTATCACTACTCTACCAACGGTTGTCATACGGGTGCTGTCAGTTTTGGTCACGATTTACGTTGTAAGAATAGCCTTGTCGTGTCCAGTTATTATTTCTTTCATCGTGGAATTGTGACGGATGTGACCTGTAATTGTTGTGTTCCTGTTTTCGCGTCCCGCGATTGTCAGTGTCAATTTCCATTTCTTTTAGCAGTCCCTGAAAAGCTTCAATGTCGTCTCTGCAACGTCCTGCCAAAATAATGTGTCGTAAATGCTCAGGCAATTTGATTAAGCAAATGCGGATGAGTTCTGAGGGGCTGTATGGGTTTGACAAGTACTGCTTCTTGTGCAACATGTCTTCAAAATATTTCACAAGACTGGAAAATTCAGATTGTTCGAAGTGTTTCATCATTATGATGCTATGTTTTACTCGGTCTTGTGTAGCTCGAGACCAATATGCTGAGAGGAAGGCATGATAAAATTCTCCTTCACTGTGACAATCGTGAATGACCGATCGCATTCTTACAGCTGGTTCATTCTCTAAATAGCCACACATAAATTCTAATCTGTGCTCTAATGACCAGTTGGGAGGAAAACAGTGAGGGAATTGATGAAGCGACGCTTGTGGATGAATGTCGTTGCCGGGATTCTTAAATGTTTTGAATTTACGTGTAGTAATAAACAGCTTATAGCCAAAATCATCATGTCGGCTAGTCGCATGTCGGTTATTGTTACGTCGTTTCGGCGGTTCCATCTCAAAATTCGGTGTACCTTGCCAATTTCTTTCACAATTTCCGAAGTGCCATGTGTTATTATTTTGTGGCTCTTCCGTACTTCTATGTCCGTCTTCTCGTATTGCAATGCGAGTGTCCTCTGAAATATGTAATTCTTGTATTACCTGTGTCAGCTGATGTTGTACTTCCCGGATTTCTCTTTGCTGTTGAGTATTAATTTGATTCTGATTTTGTTTGAATTTCCTAATTTGTTCATACTCTTCTGTATCATTAAAGACTACCGGTCTACCTTCGTAGATAAATTATTTAGCTGATCCGAATTTTGGACTACTTTCTCTGATAATGAACTAATTTCCTCGATGTGTCTTTCTGAACCAATTTTCAGAGTATCTACTGTGTCCTTTAAGTTTTCCTGACTTTTTGCAAGTAGTGTAACCGAATCGGTAGATGCAACTGAGTCAATTTTAGCCCTCAAGGTCTCGTGATTTTCATGGACAATAGTTTGCAGTTCTTTTATGGCTGCTTCGTGATTCTGTAATGCATTTTCATACCGCGAAAAAATAGGTTGAAAATGCTCACAAATTTGTGTTTTTACGTCATTACACGCTTTTTGACATTTCGATTCGATGTTATGTAACTCAATAGTTAAATCTTCACGTGTTTGTTCAAGCGTGGTGTCTAACTTTTGAAGATTTTGTTCCATTGTGTCTAACTTTTGAAGATTTCGTTCCATTGTGTCTAACATTTGAAGCTTTTGCTGTGTTTATCTCTGATATTGTTTCATCGTGTCTAACTTTTGAAGCTTTTGTCCCATTTGTTGTATTAATTGTAATAACAATGCACTGGTGTCTGAAACATGTTCCTCAGTGTTTTTCAGCAGTGAATTTGCACCAGCAACATTCACATTTTAACAAGCAGAAAATGTGTCTTGACTTATTTGAGAAAACGGTGAGGACCCAAAACCTGAATCTACAGTATTTGCGAGATTGAGTCCTGTCATTTCGAGTTCCAGAGGCGAGCTGTTGCCTACCGATCGATCGATAATGCTTCCCTGCTCACTAATTGTTTTACTGTCTACACCATTATTTGCAGCCCGCTCTTTTTCCCTATGCACAATTACCAAATTACTAGTTTGAACATTAATTAATTCATTACATGGTGGCGCTAACACACTGCTTTCGTCTCGACTGCCATTTTTCAGTTTACTTTGGAGTCTAGTATTACGTTTTTCACACGCCATTTTTGTCACAATATTTCACACGATAACACAGAAAAGCACAATTTGAAGAGCAAAATAAGAAAACACATTAACATAGCATTGAAAATAATATCTCGTTAATTGCAAGCGCAGCTGCGAAATACTTGGTGCAAATCTACATGCATGCCACATCTGTTTTACTGTACAACAATGAAAAACTACAACTACAAAGGCAATTCTCACTACAATTACGCGCTAGCAATAAACAATAGCTACATTAATTACACAAACTACAAGAAAAAATCAGAAGATTCCGGTGAGGTATCCTCGGCTAAGGATCGAATATGAAACCTCCCCTTAGAAAATTTATAAATGACTGTGCTTAAACTGGAACACAATATTTTTAGCGTAACGCAATCTGACTTTCAATAATCCCTGCAAAAGCATGGCCCTGACTAACATTAACCTATACCTTTCACAAATCACTTACCTCACAAAAATCTTCGTTATTCGAACTACTGCAATACAGCGAGCGCCACTACTGCCAGCTAAATAAGATTCAAACTACTGAAGGCACTAACTACTGATAGGCATAGTTAACAAATGAAAGATTTTGATAGAGAATAAACAATGTATTTACCTTAATAGTGTTCAAAAGTCATAATATATATAGCAGTTCATGATATCCTGTCTTACAAATTTACTGTCTCTGATGGACACACGTCCAGATCATCCGCTCTCAAAATTCCGCCATTTCTCTTCCCACATCCAACACTGCTGGCGGCTCACCTCCAACTGCGCAACGCTACGCACTGTTAACAGCCAACTGCCCAACAGTACAATGGCAAATTCCAACGATGCAAACCAGCCACAGACTGCACATAGCACAGTCAGTGATTTTCATATAGAGCGCTACATGGCGTTACTAACATAAGGACCTAAACAGCCTACTTACAGTGTATGAGAAATCGGTTGGAAACTTTCCTCTTGTCAGCACGTTTTAGGTGCCGCCACCGGCGCCAACCTTGTGTGAATGATCTGAAATGCTAATCATTTGCGTATCACAGCATCTTCTTCCTGTCGGTTAAATTTCGCGTCTGTAGCACGTCATCTTCGTGGTGTAGCAATTTTAATGGCCAGTAGTGTATACTTTCTTCCAAGTCTGTCTGTCTATAAGCTGTCTAACCTAAAAGACGTGCGCCTTTGATACAAGAAATCACAAGGATGTTGTCTTGTGCCATTGTGGCCCTACTTATACGTACTGCAAGACGTCCAACTAATCTGACCTTTTCCTTCCACTGATACGGGTCATAATTTGTGTACCCAGATCTCCCTGTAGCAGGAACATATACAGGATAGCTTGGTCATGGCGCTGCTGAAACTCCACAAACTCCAGACGAGTGTGTGTTGTTGCTGCCCCTACTTCCTCCAGGTCACCATTAATGCTATACTCTAAGTTGCTAGCCAGACTATTCCCTGCTCTTCCTGCTATCAGTACCTGGTCGTCTTCATCAAAGTCTCTACATAAGACCCTTAAGCTCTCTGCCACCGGGCAAAACTTCGCACTAAGTTGTGCTGAGCTTGTGACTTTATACTCTACACGTAGTGTTACCTGTAGCATTTAACCTACACCCCTTTCCCATGTTTGCTACCTAGCAGCAGGATTCTTTCCTTTCTACGTGACTTTTCTACCAACTTAAGGTTAAAGTCGTTACAACGAGTCTACTGCACTCTTCTTTGCTCAAAAACCGATTGAGACTCATCCTATATTTCTGTTAACAATTCAAACTATTTGCTAGCCGGAATTTGAAATTTTATTCGTGAGGTTTTCTCCTTTTTTTAAATTGCTCGTTACCTTTTCACAGATCCCATTGTCTCAATCCCCCTTCAACATACCTAATTCAAAATCCGCCATTTCTTATTCTGCCTAACACACAATTCAACTTCAGTAATGTAAGAATTAGTGAAAACTTATCTTCCTGTGAGTCGCGCAACTAACTTCCGTATGACAGACGGACTTAAAGACGAGATTGCCAACATCATAGAGATATTAACTGATTTTATGTTTTAGATCACAGAATATACGAAAGGTAAGAAAACTAAAGTAGCACGGCACTTTTAACAACAGTAGTGAAGAGACACTATCCAGAAATAATTAAAAAGCTCGGCAATGTATGCAAAGCAATACGTTGCGTCCTAGACTGCTAGTGTTGGTGTCCAATGTCGAACCAATATCATGCAAAATACGTGCTATGTTGGGTTCCGAAGGCGGATCAACACTCTTTTTTGCCGGCAGTAGTAATATTTTGGCTCTTCAGTGTATATCAAGATGTATGAGCAACAATTTCCCACGGGTCCTCTGGTGCACAGCCGTAATCACCAAGCCACATCTTCCATATTTGATGTGAGAGCCAAAGTGATTGGACACGATCAGCAAAGGTTGTGCAGTAGCGGGACTGAGGAGAACTAAAGACGAATTCACATTGCTAGCTGTGGAAGACACGATTAAAAAAAAAAGAAAAGGGGGGGGGGGAGGGGGACAAGAACTCGGGTAAGATGTTTTGGAATAAATTTGTTTTACAGACGAAAAAGTTAAATAATTGATGAGGCATAAGCTCACTTATTACACAAAATATTTGCTTTTGATATGAATTAATCTGCGTAAGAATTTCAAAGTGAAATATTGTATAGAACTTAGTATGAGATTCTGCACCTCTGATTACAAGAGGCTATTCCATCACGAATACTCTCATACGTATTCCATGTAGAACACTCTGAAATACGGTTTGCAAATTAATGTTTGTACATTCAGTTCCTTAATTGCCTAGATGTCATATAGAAACAACGGCACCCAAGCTTACTCGGCACTTACAGGCTTCCTAAAACATAAGAAACAATGATTTAGCCATTCATTTCACTCTGATTCTTCATTTGTCCTACTTCAATCTGATATGTAATTTCATGCGTAAATCCGAATTCTCATATAACTATCATTCCTGATCTATATCAGAATAAGTAATCGACTCACTTATTAAAAGTAGCTGTACCAAGTTTTGGAATGTGATGTTCTTTTGTGATCGATTTTGAAGATTAATTTCGGCTCTGCAAATAGAATTGACATTTTAATTTCTCTTCCCTTGAACTAATGTGTTCATGCTTAATGTTTTTGTCTTGTAGTAAAACCTCGAGACAGCGTTATTTCTGTCTGCAGAATGGCAAACGTATTCCAAGAAATACTCTACACAAAAGCATAAATTTGATAACTGCTGTGCACAGAAAACTAGTTTTAGAAATTTAAAGAATAAGATTATGTAAATGATGTTTCACGGAAGTAATTTTTAAAATGAGGTTACAGCTTACGCTGTTAACATTGAGAGTTCAAGCTGCAGTAACTGCAATATTCAGGATTATCTCATATTATCCAAACCATTTCACACTAAATGGAAGTATCCTTTGGATCATCATAAACTTTCGTAATCGGGCCTTATTTGTGCAGTTGGCTCATTCGCTTTAAGCAGATTTAATACTTCAATAACCAGTCTATCGAAAAAAAATACTGCTCTTGGGGAATGAAGTCCGCACCATTCATATTTTGAATGAGTATTGTCCACTTCGCGAAGATAGTAGTATATCTTTGTTTGCCTCAGTTTCGTAAGGTTGCAGTGGCCTAAAATTACTATTTTGCTATTTACGTGATAACTTCTTGCACTCTTTATCTTACGATGAAGTTTTCTGCTTAGGAATGGAAGCCGAAAACGTTGTTCTGTATATCTTTACACTTTGATCAGCGTGAGACGACTAGAAAGTGAGAATTATAAAGGAAGTGTGGAAAATCCTTTAGCTGTCCATCTCAAATAACATCTAGAGAGTTGTTGAACCTATTGTTCCGTACTGTCAACGGATCCTTTTCAACAATGCAGCATACCTTGCAGGAAGGTTCGGTATGTAGGCCTCGACATGGCCCATTCTTACGCGATCAGGGGGTTCATTCCTCTGAGCTTCCTGCTCTTGTTTGGTGGTGACAAAATAAAACCTCAACCTCATTTCAAACAGATACTGCATTCATACAATTATAGTTGGTGGTGACTTCAGCCTACCCTTGACATGTTGGCGAAAATAGATGTTTAAAGTCGGCGGTAGACATAAAACATCGTCCGAAATCATACTAAGTACTTTCTCCAAAAATTATTTGGCACAATTAGTTCAGGATCCCACTGGAAGTGTAAGTGATTGCGAAAACGTGCTTGAACTCCAAGCAACAAATATTTCTGAGGAAATAGGGAGCATCATAAGAGATACAGCGATTAGTAACCACAAGGCCGTTTCAGCGTGGTTTAAAATCCTAACACCGAAATCTACCAAAAAAATGGAAAATATATCTGCGTAAAAAAGCAGATAAAAATTCGCCTGACGACTATGAAAGACAGAGTCTCTGCTCCTTTAAAGCTATGTAAATGTAGAACAGGTGTGACTCAGATTCAAAGAAACAAAATCGGTGGCAATTGAGAGATTTATACGGAATAAATTAATAAATGACGGTAATGATCCTCCATCGTACACAAATTAAGTAAAAAACACTACTGTAGAAGCAATGGGAAAAGCATGTCAAATTTAAAAGAAAAAAATCTCCATGGTTCATGTCGTTTTACTGACGCTCGAAACTTCAATGCGAGATATTTGTAATGGTTTCCACAACTCTGTCTCTAAATCCGCCCGAAAACCCGAAGAGATCTTGGTCATACGTAAAATACATCAGCAGCAAGACACAATCAGTACCTTCACTGTGCGATACCAGTAGTAATGAGGCAGTTGACAGTGCCACGAAAGCAGGGTTACTAAACGCGATTTCCCGAATTTCCTCCACATAAGAAGGCGAAGTGAATATTTCAAAATTTGAATTAAGAACAGCTGCCAACATGAGTAACTTACAAGTTCTAGCGAAGCAGCTTAAATCACTTAACAAAGGCAAGGCCTCCGGTCCACATTGTATACCAATTATCTTCCTTTCAGAGGATGCTCATACAGTAGCTCCATCCTTATCAATCATATACAACCGCTCGCTCGACGAAATATCCGTACCTAGCGACTGGAAAGTTGCACAGGCCACATGAATACCCAAGAAAGAAATAAACAGTAATGTGAAGAACTACGGACCCATATGACTGACGTCTATTTGCAGTAGAATTTTGGAACGTACACTGTGGTCAGATACTATGAATTACCTCGAACGTAACTGTCTGCTGACATATAGTCACTACTTATTCAGAAAATATCGTTCTTGTTAAACCCAGATAGCTCTTTATTCGCACGGAATGGTGAATGCTATCGACAGGGGATCTCAAACTGGTTCCACATTCCTATATTTCCAGAAGGCTTTTGACACAGTTCCTCACAAGAGACTTCTAATCAAACTGCGTTCTTATGATGCATCGTCTCAATTGTGCGACTAGATTTGTTATTCCCTGTCCGAAACGTCACAGGAAGGAAAACCGTAAGATCATCCACATGAGTACTAAGAGAAATCTGTTAAATTCCGGTTACACGGTAGACCACACAAATCTTAAGGCTTTCAGTTCACCGGCCGCTGTGGCCGAGCGGTTCCAGGCACTTCAGTACGAAACCGGGATGCTGCTACGGTCGCAGGTTCGAATCCTGCTTTGGCCATGGATGTGTGTGATGTCCTTGGGTTAGTTAGGTTTAAAGTAGTTCTAAGTCTAGAGGATTGATGACCTCAGATGTTTAATCCCATAGTGCTTAGAGCCATTTGAACCATTTTGAGTTTTCAGTTCAAATAAATACCTAGTAATTACAATTATAAAGAACTTAAAGTTGAATGGTTGTGAGGAAAGTAAAAGTTTTGGCAGAACACTAAAAAAATGGAAGAGATCTACAAAGGAGATTGGCTACACTACGCTTGTCCGATCTCTGCTGGAACATTCCTGTGGGGCATGGGATTTTTACCAGACCGGATTGACGGAGGAAACAAAAACGTTCAAAGAAAGTTAGCTCGTTTTGTATTATTGCGAAATAAGTAACAGAGTGTCACGGATGCAATAACCGAGTTGGGATGACAATCATAAAACCAAAAGCGTTTTACGTTGCGGCAATATTTTTTCACGAAATTTCATCTTTCTCCTTCGAATGCGAAAATATTTTACTGACGCCATCCTACATAGGGAGAAATTAGTGCTTGTATGGAAACATGTAGTGTTCATTATTCCCACGCGCTGTTCGAAAGTGGAACGGAAATAGCCTAAAGGAGGTTAGAAGAACCCTCTGCAGATACTGAAGTGTAAATTGGGGAGTTTTCATGTGGATGTTGATTTAGATGTAGACAATGTACTTTAACAGGACTCGAAGTTGCTACCATTAGCGTACGTTAGCGACTTCGATTACGTAGAGGAGTTGCTTTTGGGTTCTAAGCAATGCCTTGGCCGATCCTAAACAACTTCTACCGTCTAACCCTTTTAAAAAGTAAAGATTAAGAGCTTTATTATTATCTTGTGTGAACCTCTGCACCAGCATAGACATTTTCGTTCTGGGTTAGCACAGTCAGTTTTATTGAGTCCTGCAGGGTGACCAAAATAAATATAGCCCGAAATGTGAATGGTGCTTTTCGTGACAGAAATCTGAACAGCAAAGAGATGGAGCAAGATCACAATCCCATATCCAACACTCGTGTGAGTTTATAAGATGACTAGGCAGCAAAGGGAATAAATTCTCCTAGTCTTTAAGACTGCCTGCGACTTTTACCTGTGGGAGAAGAACGAAGGTCAGATTGCAACACCAAATTATTTAATATGATAAGTCGCTGTATAAAAGGTAACAACACTGATTCGTTTCGTATTAGCAATTGTGAATACACGAAAGTATTATTATTTGTACTATGTTTCCTTATTTTCTATGAAAAGCGTGTACATTTATCGGTATACTACATCGCTGGGATTTGGTGTATTGTAACTGTTGGGAGTAGGATAATTTCTGACCAACTGCTCTGTAGAACAATCCGTCGACACGGGCAGTCTGCTCTAGAGGGAATTATGCACCTCTGGGCGCCTGTAGAGTGCAGTCGATGGAATGTTGGCGCTCGCGAGTACATGTGGGGCGCGCATATTACACTGTATGTCATTAAAATTCCGACACTACGAAGGCGGCATACAACAGACGTATAATTGGCATGCATTGTAATACACGCTTCAATATGCATATTATTAAGCATTAAGCGCACAACATAGGAGTAACGGCATTTATACGGGTATATAAAGAATGATTACACATTCGAATAATGGTAGTTTGTGAAAAGACCGTATTTTGCTTCGTTTATGAAAGCACAGCTCGGAATTCGACGACGTTAGGAAGATACGCTATAGTAACTGTAGTTTACCGTTCTGTGGCACTACTGATTGCGTCGTGGGGGTCACACGACTACCATGCAAATATGGAACCTATGAGTTCAGGAGAGCCATTATCAGTTCCCCGTCATCTCTCAATGGCCCCACGCGACTAGAGCCCGAGAGGGAAGACTTCGCTCGGATGTGAAGGTTCATACAGCTGCGTCAAGTACCTCGTGTGTGCTAAAGAGACTATTTTGGAGGAAGAAAAATATCGACACAGACATTGTGACGAATTCTGGAGCACCACTGACAGTCAGCGCAGCTACCATTGGTTACGGTTTCACTTACCGTGGCAGCAGGGAGAGGCGCAACGACAGTGGTGCGGACGACGACAACAATGGACACAAAAGTGGCATCACTTCGCCTTTTCAGATGATTTTTGGTTCTATATATAGTACCACAATGTGTGGAGGTTCTAAGGAAATAGGAAATTGCCAGGTTGCAGACGACATCGTCATAGCGGCCTGGCACCTGGTGTTATTTATTGTATGGCGTGCCATTAGGAACACAACAGCTGTATCTCGTAGCTGGTTGTTCGAACAGCAGTCGTTACATTTGTGGTGTACGAGGGCTGACTGAAGAGTAATACTTCCACCTTCGTAACTCTTCAACAGTTGGCAGCATTGGTATGCGGCAGGTACTGCCTTCTTCCGTAGCCTCTTCGCAACAGCTCCAGTTGGCGGCAAGCCTTTGCATTGAACGGTTGTGTTGTTACAGTGTAAAGTATGGAACTCTGCGCAAACGGTCGGTCAATGCGATTTAAGATTAAAGCAGTTTATGGTGATTGTGTTAATGTGAGTACTGTGCGTCGTTGGACGAGTAATTTTAAATATGTTGAGGCGTGAACATCTGACCTGCGTGACAAACAAAGAGTTGGACGACTTGTGACAGCAGCCACCCAGTTTCACAAGCAAAATGTTGACAGATTGATCCAGGATGATGTCGTATCACTCAGGGAGAAATTGCAAGCAGAATCGGCGTTTCACAAGAACGTGTGGGTCACATTATTGCTTTGCTTGGCTATCGGAAGATTTCTGCACAATGGGTACCCCGGATGCTGACTCCTGAAATGAAAGCACACAGACTTGAAATTTGCCAGTAACTCCTCTCCCGTTACGAGAATGAAGGTGACGGCTTTCTCCATTCAGTTGTGACAGGATACGAAACGTGGGTACACCATACTACCTGGAGACGAAACATCAGTCTGTGGAACATCGACACAAAGACTTACACCAGGAAAAGAAATTCAAGACGCAGCCATCAGCTGGAAAAATCATAGCCACGGTGTTCTGGGACGCAGACGGTGTTATCAATGTTGATTTCCTTGATCGTGGAACAATAAATTCAGAGCATTACATCACAACGTTGCGAATTCTGAAACGACGGCTAACAAGGCTCCGAAAGGAGAAGGGAAATGTTTTCCTGCAGCATGACGATCCCAAATCATACACTTAACCTGTCACCACAACAGAACAGCAGAGACTGAATCTCACGATCGAACGGCATCCTCCATACTGTCCAGATTTAGCACCGTCTGACTTTCAACTGTTCCCAATAATGAAAGATGATCTGCGGGGACGTCATTAAGCTTCTGATGAAGACGTTGAGAGAACTGAGAGACTGTGGTTGCGGAAACGGAGTGTCGACTTCTTCCGTGACGGCTTCATAAAACTTGTTCATCGTTGGCAGAAATCTATCCAACTGGCTGGTGATTATGATGAAAAGTGAATACTGGTAATTAAAGATAACATTCTAAAGATTATTTTTGCGTTTGATTTATTAAAATAGTCCCATCCAAACCCAATTAACCGCGGTGGAGGCATTACTTTTCATTCAACCGTCGTATTAAGAACGGTGGCAGTACCCTTCCTTCGATACCTGTGCCATTTTATATTTTAACGAGATAACGCGTGACCATAAGGGGTTGTACAAAAATATGGGAACACAGCGAGAAATGCATTCTTGAACATAAATCCAGATGGAAGTCGAGGGTCCAGGTTGCGCTGTTGTATTTGACCACGAACGGCACCCGTGCCATGTTCGCAATACACTGCAAATATCAGTGATGGTCAGAACAATGTTTTGAGTTTTAGTGAGAGAATTTTATCGGAAGTATGTGAATTCGAACGTGGGCAAGTTGTTCGTTGACGTATAGTGGATGCTTTCGTAACCAAGGTAGCACAAGTGCTTGTTGTTGCAAGGGGCACTGTATCGAGGATTTATATCGCATACAGGAAAATGCAAAGACATCATCCGCTGGGTCACAATGCGGCCGAAAGTTTGTGTTGGTTGATGGAGGCGGATGGTCACTGAAGAGGACTCTGACGAATAATAAGAGGACGACAGCAGCAAAAGTCGCTGCAGAATTGAATGTCGCACTCACGAACCCTGTATGTAAGGAAATAACACAAAGTGAGCCCCATAAGCAGCAAAATTCAGGCGAGATGCAGTTTCAAAACCACTCACTATCTCGTAACAGGAAAACGTGATGACGAAGTCATAAAAGCCGTATTATGGAGAAATAGTAGAAAGTCTTGTTTCACACTATTTCCATCTTCTGACCGAGTGTGCGTCCGAAGAGTGAAACATGGAGGGGCTTCAGTGATGATTTGAGCAGCCGTATCGAGGTATTCCACGGTAATACCGAGGATTATGTGACCATTTTGACTGATCAAGTGCTTCTCATGGTACAATATTTGCTCCAAGATGACAGGCCACCTGTTCACACAGGTCACATCAACCAGGACCCGTTTCGTGAGCAGCAGGCAGAATTTTCGCATCACACAACACCATCAGAGTCACCAGACCTCAGTATTAATCAACCTGTGT
Organism: Schistocerca serialis cubense; assembly: GCF_023864345.2. Classification (NCBI taxonomy): domain Eukaryota; kingdom Metazoa; phylum Arthropoda; class Insecta; order Orthoptera; family Acrididae; genus Schistocerca; species Schistocerca serialis. Next base: position 761,036,265 of record NC_064641.1, on the reverse strand, counting down.
GGTCTGCTTTGGAGAGAGGGATGGGTGAACGCTGCCACTTCCATCATGTTACCTGAACTTGCCACTGTTTTGCCGTATGAATGGTGTAATATCTATAGAAAACCACACAGGACCTGTATTTATCCATTCCGAGAGGACTAGATGCATCTTTGAATGCCAACTTGATTCACACACCGTATTAGGCATGGTAGTGTGTCGTGTCTTTCGTGTTTCCATATTTTTATCCAAACCCTGAATGTTGCCCTTGATGTTGTGACCTATCTCGATAGAGACGGTATTCGACTGTCATGTATGTTCTTTTTATCTGTGACCCACTGCAGACAACTTGTCTTGGTTTTAAATGAAACAACAAGATTGCTTTTGCCAGTCACTGTTCATTTATCTCCACGATGCGTTTCAAAGGTTTTCACGTTCATCATGAGGTGGATTTACATTTGTTAGTAAGACATGTTTGTATGTGTCTGTGTGTGTGTTGTGGAACTTATAGCACTGTCTAGTGCAGAAACAAAACACTATTTCAGAACATGGTTTTCGTTTTCTTTAGACAAAAAGCTAAACGTATATCTACCGGAAAAAATAAAATAAGTAAAACAGAGTACCTCCAGTGATAACAGATTCCTTTCACTGTCGTAACATATCGCATGTATACTCTCATATTTTGTAAACACATATAGCGTGTGGAAACTATAAGGTGCAGTGAACATATAGCAGAAGAGAAATATTATCACAAAATGCAAAGAATATACAACAAAAATATGTTGAAATGTGTGTGAATTCTTAAGGGGCCAAACTGCTGAGGTCATTGGTCCCTAGACTATCACACTACTTAAACTAACTTACGCTAAGAACAACACACACGCCCATGCCCGGGGGAGGACTCGTACCTCGGGCGTGAGAAGCCGCGCAATCACGGACATGGCGCCTCTGCCCACACTGCAACTCCGCGCGGCGATATACATAATAACAATGTTATTATAGAATAAGTTTTCAAGGCTTTTGGAGATGTTTGTTTTTAGGTGTGGAATACATGCGTTGGAATAAATATTTCAGGTGGTACACTGTTGGTCCACCCTTAGCCTTGATGACAGTTTCCACTCTCGCAGGCATACGTTCAATTAGGTGCTGGAAGATTTCTTGGGGAATGGTAGCCCATTCTTCACGGAGCGCTGCACTGAGGAGAGATGTCAATGTCTGTCGGTGAGACCTGGCACGAAATCGGCATTCCAAAACATCCCAAAGGCGTTATATAGGATTCACGTCAGGACTCTGTGCAGGCCAGTCCATTACATGGAAGTTACTGTCTTGTGACCAGTCCTCCACAGGCCGTGCATTATGAACAGGTGCTCGGTCGTGTTGAAAGATGCAATCTCCATCCCCGAATTGCTGTTTAACAGTGGGAAGCAAGAAGGTACTTAAAACATCAATGTATGCCTGTGCTGTGATAGCGCCACGCAAAACAACAAGAGGTGGAAGCCCCCTCCACTATAAACACGAACATACCATAACACCACCGCCTCCAAATTTAACTGTAGGCACTACACACGCTGGCAGATGACGTTCACTGGGCATTAGCCATACCCGCACCCTGCCATCGGGTCACCATATTGTGTACCGTGATTCGACACTCTACACAACGTCTTTCATTTTTCAATCGTCCAATGTTTACTCTCCTTACACAAAGCGAGGCGTCGTTTGTCATTTACCGGCGTGATGTGTGGCTTATTAGCAGCCGCTCGACCATGGAATCCAAGTTTTCCCACCTCCCGCCCATCTGTCGTAGTACTTACAGTGGACCGTGATGCAGTCTGGAATTCCTGTTTGATGGTTTGGATGTCTGTCTATTACACATTACGACCCTCTCCAACAGTCAACAGACGAGGTCGGCCTGTACGCTTTTGTGCTGTACGTGTCCCTTTACCTTTCCACTTCACTATCACATAGGAAATAGTGGACCTAGGGATGTTTAGGAGTGTGGAAATCTCGCGTACAGACGTATGAGACAAGTCACACACAATCACCTGACCACGTTCGAAGTCCGTGAGTTCCGTGGAGCGCCCCATTCTGCTCTCTCATTATGTCTAATGACTACTAACGTCGCTGATATGGAGTACCTGGTAATACGTAGCAGCACAATGCACCTAAAATGGAAAATGTATGTTTTTACGGGTGCCCGGATACCTTTGATCACATAGTGTGTATTCCTTTATATAATAAGGTGACATGCTGCAACTTTAAGTACAATAATTATGTTGGCTACAGTGGTAAAATTATACGTAAATAACAATTTTGGTTGGCTGGAGGCAGAGGGAGAGGAAGAGAACGAGAAAGTGAGAGGGAGAGAGAGGGTGGAAGGAATGATTGGATGAGAGCAAACTTCCCAAAACAGGGATTCTTAAGATAATATCTGTTAAATGTAATTACTGCCTTAAGGTTGGAGTAATATATTGGGTAATGCTTTAAAATATGCCGCTGGATGTACAGTTTGTTCCATTAGTTGACGTGCATATAGTTTTAAGCTGACAGAGGTACAAGTTGTTGGTGTGATGGCGTATTTGTAAATGAGGTCAATCCCTTGTAAAAAAAAAAAAAATTAAAAAAAATAAAAAAAAAACTCTTTTTGTTGTGATTTGCCAACGGTGGCCCGCCGCCAGTCGCCAGCACTTAAGACTGGCGTAGACCTTAATCGGTATGGGATAACGACCCGTATTTGTCACGCAAGCTCTCATTCTCTCGATGGTCAACCTGGTTAGAACCATTGTTACTGACAGAGGTGGTATCCCTGAGTTCGAATTTAACACCACATATACCACCAAATAAACTCAATCATGTATTCTACGTACTATTCTCTCGTTTATGCACAATAAGCAAAATTTAGATATTTGGTAATCTTCTTGCTTAATGCTTTTCTTAGTCTTCACTTAAATGCATTATAAGCTACTTGTCACGTATCTGGTAGTCTGTGGTCGCGGAGAGCATCATTGTCAGTCGAAAGGAATTCCATTTCAATTATAGCCCCGTTGTGATGGCACAGAGTAGTCCAAATAAGGAGTGTTCTGGAGAATGTCGTCTTTTGTGACACGACAACCTCACGACTACATCATTATCGTCCCCAGCATCGACTACAGAAGAAAAACGACTTAGATACTGTTGATAATTTGTACAGTAGCTTCCTCATTTATAATATTTCGGTTTGATTCAAATTTAGAATACGGGACGCTACATTTGTTGAAAACAATTATTCTTTATGCAGTGCTACTTAGGGTATGGTTCTCTTCCCTATTGCTGTCTTTGAAAGTCATTATGATTAAAAAATAAATAAGTGTTTGATCAACTTCTGCGTGTTTAAATTTTTGCCTTTCATATCGTAAAAATAGATATAAAGTTTTGTTTGACAAAGTTACTAATTACTTGAGCCTCTTTATTACAAGAATCATAACAAAGTGAAACTAAAAATAGATAAATGGATAAATAATATTATTGAACTTTAATTAATGGGTCTGAGCACTATGGGACTTAACATCTGTGGTCATCAGTCCCCTAGAACTTAGAACTACTTAAACCTAACTTACCTAAGGACATCACACACATCCATGCCCGAGACAGGATTCGAACCTACGACCGCAGCGGTCACGCGGTTCCAGACTGAAGTACCTAGAACCGCACGAAACTTTTATTAATATAAATTTCCTTGCCCTGTAGTTGTTCTGTGTGTGTTGCGTATTACCTGACGCGCAGAGTTACTGGAATGTATTTCCTTTGTTGTTGTTGAAATTTTATAAAACATAGGCATAATCTACTGAATAATTTAATGCAGTTTTAGGTAGCTTACTTCAGTGCATTGCATAATGAAAGGCGTAATGTGTAGGGATGCTGCTTGCATTATAACGTATGAGTATTGACATTCAGTAATACACTTACCTATTGCTAGTAAGAACTTGTTTAGAAAGTTACAGATTAAAATGTCTGCATGAGAAACTTTGGATTTTGAAATCAGTAATGGATATTGTTTTAATTTCGAGTCCCACACAACATTCAGTAAAGCAATCGCGGTATCAAATGTCGAGATTAACTATCCGACATTCAATTGATTGAGAGAATGTAATAATGATGTTATTAGCTACTAATTTTAAGTACAACAAAATAACGCGTAAGCGCTGGAAACCAGCTCAGTGCTAACGAGATAATTGCAATCCATATTAATTATTTACTGATTTCAGTTTTAACGTAAGAAAGCTGAGGGAGGGATTACTGTCATTTACGACGGTAAGTTGTACACGTTCCCTATTTCCTTTCGGCTCGTTTCGGAACTGGTGTCTTATTTCCGTCCAATTGAAGCGCACGAACGCAGGGTCTAGTACTATACGGGGAGGAGATAAAAAGGAATACTTTACAAGGTGTAATCGAACATTTTCCATCAACTGGAAGAACTACAGAAGGACAATGGAATCGCTGTTGCTGCCAACTCTCTGACAAAGGCTGCTATACACGTCGCGCCTAGTGCTGCGTCGACATCATTAGTGGCTGTTTACACACTATTCTACCAATGACAGGTCTCCTATTCATTAGCTGATGTAACCGATTTCCTGCCAGACTATAAACGTTTCCGGGATAGAGTTACTTTACCCAGCGACAAATTCATTTACGGATATGGAAAGTGCTACAATAAGAAGTACCAGTTCGGTATCTATAAACATTTGTGGACATGTTCTTCAAGTGACGGGTATTAAATGATTAAACAGTCATTCCAACTGGTACTTGCATCCATCGTCAACATCACCATGATGGGTGTCTCCCACAGGCACTAATACACACCTGTATTCTTTGTGGCAAGAGAGGAAACAGCCTCCAAATATCTTCAGGAACTACTTGTGCTGCCTGAAACACATGCTACTTTAATTCATTAAGACTGCTGGCTCGTGGCTCGAAGCTAGAATAAGGGTATGTCTTCCCAACGCATCCCTGATATACCCTTTTTTTATTAGTTTTCTGACTGGTTTAATGCGGCCCGCCACGAATTACTCACCTGTGCCAACCTTTTCTTCTTAGAGTAGCACTTGCGATCTATGTCCTCAATTATTTTCTGGATGTATCCCACTCTCTGTCTTCCTCTACAGTTTTTACCCTCTACCGCTCCCTCTAATACCATCTAAGTCATTCCCTGATGTCTTCACGTATGTCCTATAATACTGTCCCTTCTCCTTGTCAGTGTTTTCCATATGTACCTTCCCTCGCAGACTCTATGGAGAACCTCCTCACTACTTACCTTATCAGTGCACCTAATTTTCAATATTCTTCTGTAGCAGCACGTCTCAGATGCTTCTATTCTTCTCTGTCCCAGTTTTCCCACAATCCATATCTCACAACGATACAGAGCTGTGCTCCAAATGTACATTATCAGAAATTTCTTCCTCAAATTAGTGTCTGATGTTAGTAGACGTTCCTTGGCTAGGAACGCCCTTTTAGCCGCCCTTAGTGGCCGAGTGGTTCTAGGCACTTCAGTCTGGAACCGCGTGACCGCTACGGACGCAGGTTCGAATCCTGCCTCGGGCATGAATGTGTGTGCCGTCCTTGGGTTAGTTAAGTTTAAGTAGTTCTAAGTTCTAGGGGACTGATGACCTCAGATGTTAAATCCCATAGTGCTCAGAGCCATTTGAACCATTTCTGAATACCCTTTTAGCCAGTGATAGTCTGCTTTTGATATCCTCCATGCTCTATCACCGATTATTTATCTGCCTAGACAGCGGAATTTCTTAACTTCACCTACACTCATGTTCAGAAAAAAACAGAACACAATGGACGTCTAGAAACAAGACGTTCATATTCAGAGGACATGTACATCAGTGTGTTCTGCAGAAATGATTATCATTTCCGTCACGTCTGTTCAACATGTGTCCTGTAGCACAATAGGCACATGGTCCACCATGGGGCCCTATAAACATCCTCTCTCCCTCTCTCCCTCACACACACACACACACACACACACACACACACACACAGAGAGAGAGAGAAATGCATAGACACCTGTGAAAGATTCAGAACAACCGCCAGGAACACCTTCAACTGTTCCACTGTCCGCCATGTTTGTTTTTACAAATGGTAAACAGTGACGGTGACGGTGACAGCTCAATATATAATCTTTGACAGTGATGAACACAAGGAAAAAGAAAATGTAAGTGAAACATAATGTAAATAGACACACACACACACACTCATACACACACACATACACACACACACACACAGAGAGAGAGAGAGAGAGAGAGAAATGCACAGACACCTGTGAAAGATTCAGAACAACCGCCAGGAACACCTACAACTGTTCCACTGTCCGCCATGTTTGTTTTTACAAATGGTAAACAGTGACGGTGACGGTGACAGCTCAATATATAATCTTTGACAGTGATGAACACGAGGAAAAAGAAAATGTAAGTGAAACATAATGTAAATAGACACACACACACACACACACACACACACACACACACATTCACACACATAGAATCAATTAATTTCAGGCATAGCCATAACAATTTTCAAATCTTAATTTTGGCTCAAACAATTCTTTTACTTTAAAGTGGAAGTGGGAGCAGATGGTAAACTGTGAAACAGTGAAACAAAACAGTCAATGTAAAAACACAATACATCAGAAAAACCACACCATGTGGTAAAAAGGTATGAATTCATAATTTTATGTGTTTTACCAGATATCTGTAATTGCGTTTTAAAAACCAATAGATACACGTATACTAACAGTAAAGAACATTCTTTATCTTTAGCAGACATGAAAAAAAAGTCCACTGAAGATGGTTCAACTGCAGTGAAACATGTTTGGGGTAAAAAAACAGAATTGTAGTTTGCTAAAGTCGGACCCTATCCAAAAACATATGTATTCCATGCGTGTTGGCATCGACGCGTATGAGGAGCGAATGGCGTACTGTGTTACAACCCTCCAAGCTGCAGTCACCTGGTTCCTAAGTCCACCTGTGATTGTTGGCACTGAGTCACAGCGCTGCACCCATTGTTTCATCGTATCTCACACATTTAAGATTGGTGACAAGTCTGCTGATCTGGCAGGCCAGGGCTAAAGGTTGTGATCTGTGCTTGTACCCAATAGCACCTCACACAATAACGCCTTGAGCTGGCGCTGTACGTCTTGTGTGAATGCAGTCATTCTGATGCCGCTCTCCCTGTCTGCGGCGAAGCAAAATGCGGCCATCATTTTCAAACAAATAGAATCTGGTTTCGTCCGAGGACACCATCTGATGCCATTCATGTCCCCAGTTACGTCTTTCCACATATTATTACCTTCTAGCATATTTCTGCACATTCGTCAAAGCTAGGTGAAGAAGTAAACGACGCGAACTTAACCTATGCCGTAATAAATGGCGACAGACTGTCATTCTTGATAGTGTACGATGTGTTACACTGTTTCACATTTATGCCAGCGCCGAGAAAGATGCATATCTGTCCTTCAATGCTATTCGGATGATGTGTCAATCTTCTTAGGGAGGTAGTCTGAATGGTGCGATCTGACCCATCTCGTCCTAGTTTATGGCCTACTGTGAACCATTCGGCACACACCCATTGCACTGTCGAAACACTTCGTCCCACACGACCAGCAATTCCCCGAAAGGATGCAACACATTCTCTCACGCTAATAACGTGCCTTCTCTCAATTCATTGACTTTATGGTACGGTCCGCACATACGTCTGAGAGGTATGCTGTGCGTCTGCTCAAGGTACATTGGTTCATTACCTTCGGTCTATAGCGACAACGAGAGATCAGACACGTTTTGTCGGTAGTTGGTGTTGCGACACGATATCCATGTTGGCCTTGACTGCTGGGAATATGAACGTCCAATGTCTAGTCGTTTAAGGTGTTCTTTTTTGTTTACGTGAATATACTTGGCGGTCACCAATTATGATGCTACGTTTCTCGCTGTTCTCATTCTTGCTATTTCTAATTATTGTTGTCTCTGTTCGATATTTTCTCATTCCATATTTAGTACACATTAAACTATTGATTCAATTCAACAGATCGCGTAACAACTACTCCACTTTCACTGAAGATAGAGAATCTTAATATTGGTATCTTTTCACCTTGAATTTTGATTCCATTTTTGATCCTTTCTTTTACCTGCGTCACTACTTCTTCCGTGTATTGACTGAACAGTAACGGCAAAAGGTAATATCCCAGTCTTAAATATTTTTCGTTCCGTGCACTTCGCTCTTGATCTTCGGCTTTTACTGATCCCCCTCTGTTCGTGTACATATTGTACATTACCCGTCTTTTCATACAGTTTACCTCTATTTTTCTCACAATTTCAAAGATCTTGGATCATTTTTCTATGACAAATCTTTAGTCTTGCTTCCATTATCAACCACAACGTCAGAACTATCGCTCTCGTGCCTTTACCTTTCCTAAAGGCAAACTGCTCATCAGCTAACAGATCCTCACTTTCCATTCTTCCGTATATTTTGGTTGTCAGTAACTTGGATACATGAGCTGATTGTGCGCGTTTGTCGGCATTCAAAATCTTGGAAATTGTGTGAATGTATATCACACTCTCATACATTCTACATACCAATGGGAATACCAGTTTTATTATCACTTCCCCAAATTATTTTAGAAATTACAATGAAATGTTATGTTTCCCTTCTGACTTATTCCATTTTAAATCTACCAAAGCTCTTCTAATTTCTGATGCTAATACTGGATGCACCCTCCCTTCCTGTTATGACATTTCTACATGCCGAACACTCCATCCGACTATGGTTTCTTTCTCGACTTTTTCGCATTTTTAACGTAACAATTTCGCCTTAGCTTCCCTGCACTTCCTGTTTATTCCATTCCTAAGTGACTTTTAACTCCGTATTCTTGAATTTCCTGGAACATTTTTGTACTCCCTTCTTTCATCCTGAAGTATTTGTTCTGTTACCCATGGTTTCTTCGCAGCTATCTTGCTTGTACCTACGTTTCTCTCTCCAACCTCTGTGACTGCCCTTTTTAGAGCTGTCCATTCCTCTTCAAATGGACTGCCTATTGAGCTATTCATTGTCGCCATGTTTATAACGTCAGAGAACTTCAAGCGAGTCTCTTCTTCATTATTTAGTACTCCCGTGTCCCACTGATTCTTCTTGACTACTCTCGTGAACTTCAGCCTTCTCTTCATCATTACTAAATTATGATCTGAGTCTATATCTGCCCCTGTGTACGCCTAATAATCCAATATCTGATTTCGGCATCTCTGGCTGACCGTGATGTGATATAACTGAATTCTTCCTGTATCTCCCGGTATTTTCCAGTTGTACCTTGTCGCCGGCCGGAGTGGTCGTGCGGTTCTAGGCGCTACAGTCTGGAGCCGAGCGACCGCTACGGTCGCAGGTTCGAATCCTGCCTCGGGCGTGGATGTGTCTGATGTCCTTAGGTTAGTTAGGTTTAACTAGTTCTAAGTTCTAGGCGACTGATGACCTCAGAAGTTAAGTCGCGTAGTACTCAGAGCCATTTAGTTGTACCTTTTTCTCTTGTGATTATTGCACGGTACTCCCCATCACCATCTCAAATTTATTGCAGAACTCAGTTGTTCTCCTCTCGGATTCACACTACCAAGTTCAGATCCTCTCGTAACGCTTCCATCTACTGCTTTCCCTACCACCACTTTCCAATCCCTCATTGCTATTAGATTCTCATCTTCCATTACAGACTAAATTACCTGTTCCCTCTCCTCGTATTCTTCTTCTATCTTTTAATCTTCTGCTTGCAATGTTGGTATGTAAATCTGAACTGTAGTTTTCGTTGTTGGTTCAATGCCGATTCAGATGAGAAAAATCCTGTTACTGAACTACTCACAGAAATTCACTCTCCGTCCTATCCTGCGTGAGCCGTGCGTGGGTCGTGTTCGTGCTATCTCCTATTTAACACCCTGTTTTTTTCCTGCCGCCTCGTTTTGTTAATTTCAGTTACTGGTGTCACTGAGTTGCTGCCGTGGCTGCACATGAGGGGATGCAGCAGCGCTTATCGATATAGGCCCTGTCGTATTATCTTTGCTGGACTGCTGTTACTCGCTGGTGTCGTGTGGCGTCGAGGGAGTTGGAACGCACCAGCAGTGCAGTTCGGAATAGGCAATGAAGTCAGTCTGAACGCGCCAGCAGTGGAGTTCCGAACTGGCAGTCGGACAGTTGGGACGCGGAAGAAGTTCGGTCGGGTTGGAGCGGCACACATGGCTGGGCACGGTCTTGGATGATCGTCGGTCGGTCGTTTTGTCGGACGACGTGTATTTGACCGGCGATCGCTTATAAGTTGGCTGTGTGTGCCATATCATAATTCGTCCTTGTTTTGCTCAGTCACTGCCGCTAGCATTGTCTAGTTTTTCGTGCAAGTGTTCGTGAAACTGTGTGTAGTTTATGTGGTTTGACTGACAAGTTATTTAAAGGTTGTCGGCGTACTGGCTCCGAATTGGTCGGTTGGCGTGGAGTAGCGGGGAAGGGCAGGGTAGGCATCATTCGCCCGCCGATTGCCGACACACGCGTTTGAGTGCCAACGACCTTGCTTGGCCGTTTGTTCGGTCGTCTGATTAGACGACGTGTATTTGGGTCGTCCACCGCTTATGTGTTTCTGTGATCCGTTCTGGTTGTTGTTAAAAAAAATGGTTCAAATGGCTCTGAGCACTATGGGACTTAACATCTGAGGTCATCAGTCCCCTAGACTTAGAATTACTTAAACCTTACTAACCTAAGGGCAGCACACACATCCATGCCCGAGGCAGGATTCGAACCCGCGACCGTAGCAGCAGCGAGGCTCCGAACTGACGCGCCCAGAACCGCTCGGCCACAACGGCCGGCCTGGTTGTTGTTCCAGTCTCAGCTGTTAGCATCGCTTGAGTTTCGGTGCAAGTCCGGATCGGAACTGATCTTTATCATTGGTCTGATGACTGCCTGTCGGTTGGGTTCCCAGCGGATTGAAAATCGTTGGGCTGTCTGCCTGTCTCACCTAAGTGAGAGTTAGTGTTTGAATTCCAGCCCATCCCTCGAACATCTGAGCGCCCTTGGATGTACTGTCCTTTTCTTTAAATTTGTTCTTGTTCTTCGTATTTGTATGGCTTCTAGCCCATTAGAGTTGATTTGCTCTTAGGGCCTTCAGCCTAGTTCAAAGTACTGTTTCACGTAAGCCCTTCGGCGTTTTAAAAATTTTAATGTTGTTCAATTTTAAGTCTTGGGCCTTCCGCCGATTTTTAGTTTGAGTTCGTTTGCTCTTAAGGCCTTCGGCCTATCTGAATTTAACTTGTTTACTTCAGCCTAACTATAGAAGTGTCTTAAGATAAGGCTTGCCTGTTACATTTCTGATAATGCTTGAGTTTTAAGTTATTGGCCTTCAGCCGTTTTTAAATTAAAGTGGCTTTCAGCCGGTAATTAAGTCGCAAGGATTAAAGCTGTGTGTTTAAAGAAAATTGAAATCTTGTAATGTTTGATCAAATAATAAAGTTGTACGTTCGAGTGTAACTGACAGCCCTTGTTTTAGTCCCTTTCCAAAATTTAAACTACCTGCTCTGTCCTGCGAGTGTAGCAGAGCGTTTCACTCCGTTTACATGGAATGGATTGGGTCCACTAGTCCACCATTTCAATCATTGACTGGAAATGGTTATGTTCGCCTACTTGGAGACCACCTGCAGCTATTTATGGACTTCATATTCCCAAACAACGATGTCGCGTAACCAGGCCACAGTTCTTTGCGATTGATTTAAAGAACATTCTGGACAATTCGGGCGAAGGATTAGGCTATCTAGGTCGACCGACAGTAACCCCATGGAACATTCATGAAACATAATTGAGAGGCAATTTCGTGCACAAAAACCTGCACTGGAAATACTTTCGCAGCTGTAGAGGCAGTATGGCTCCGTATTTCTGTTGGCGACGTCCAACGAGTTGATGAGTCCTGACACGTAGAGTTCCTGCACTACGTCGGACAAAAAGGGGTCCTACATGAGATTAGGAGGTACGACTTTTGCCACCTCAGCGTATTTTCCAGGTAAGTTTTAGGTCGCCTACTCGGCATTGTACGCTGACGGGTGGGAGTAGCCACTCCCAACCCAGCCCCCCTTTAGCGGATGAAGTGGGACAGACGCAGAAAAGGTGTTACGTTACAGCACGCAAGGCTGGCAGCGCCGCAGAAAAGGTGGCGGATTTGAGATAAGGGCTCAGCGGGCGTCAGGCGCCGCCGGTGCCACGTCCTGCGACTGCGTGGCGCGCGGGGGCGGCGGGGGCGGCGGGGGCGGCGAGGCCTGTGATCGATGGGCGGCAGTCGCTTTGTGGGTCGGCACGCACCGGCGCAGCCACGCACGCCTGAGAGGTGCTCCTCTGGCGCACCGCGGCGGCTGGGCGGCTGGCTCGCGAGGCGCGCCGTTAACGGCCGCGTGTAGACGGGCCTCGCTGTCTTTGTTCCGATTACTGTTGCAGAGTGGCAACCGTGCTGCCAAACGGTTAGCTTCTTTATAACTCGCATCTGCAAACGTAAAAAAATGGTACAAATGGCTCTGAGCACTATGAGACTTAACTGCGGAGGTCATCAGTCCCCTAGAACTTAGAACTACTTAAACCTAACTAACCTAAGGACATCACACACATCCATGCCCGAGGCAGGATTCGAACCTGCGACCGTAGCGGTCGCGCGGTTCCAGACTGCAGCGCCCAGAACCGCTCGGCTACTTCGGCCGGCTGCAAACGTAAATTACACGGAAATAAAATTTGTTCAAATGTGTGTGAAATCTTATGGGACTTAACTTCTAAGGTCATCAGTCCCTAAGCTTACACACTACCTAACCTAAATTATCCTAAGGACCAACACACACACACCCATGCCCGAGGGAGGACTCGAACCTCCGCCGGGACCAGCTGCACAGTCCATGACTGCAGCGCCTAGACCGCTCTGCTAATCCCGCGCGGCAAATAAAATTTAATTTGCTAAGTACACTGCCTGACATGAGATGTGAACTACCCAGACGAGATGGCCGGATGACAGTGTAACTTCGTACACGTACACACCATCGCCGTATTATTAGGTGATTAGAGTTCCAACTCACTGTGACAAGCAGAACGGTCACCAGAGGGCACTGTTCTGATTCGTTTTTAATGTTTTTACTAGGACCTGTAGGCTATAGAATGGTCTTGCACAGCGGCAGGTGTTGAATGGTCGTTATGGACACGAAAATACCGCCTGCTCTTGAGAGACAGCATTATCAGTACCCGCCATTGGGGCCGCATTGTGCGCCTGCATTTGGCTGGCTGGTCGAATCCAGATTTGTAGGCCATTCGGATGCGGCAGTGGCCCGATGTTGGACTGTACAGGAAGTTGAGGGCAGGTGCTCTGGTCGTCAAGGTTCTGACCACCTCTGACCACCGCAAGGGAGGATCACCATTTACACTGTGTTATCAAAAGTATCCGGGCACATGGCTGAAAATGAATCACAAGTTCGTGGTGCCCTCCATCAGTAACGCTGGAATTCAATATAGTGCTTGCCCACCCTTAGCCCTGATGACAGATTCCACTCTCGCAGGTATACGTTCAATCAGGTGCTGGAATGTTTCTTGCGGAATGGCAGCCCATTCTTTATGGAGTGTTGCACTGAGGAGAGGTATCGATGTCGGTCGGTGAGGCCTGGCACGAAGTGGGCATTGCAAAACAACCCAAAGATGTTCTGTAGGATTCACGTCAGGACTCCGTACAGGCCAGTCCATTACATGGAAGTTATTGTCGTGTGACCACCACCACAGACCGTATATTACGAACAGGTGCTCGATCGTGTTGAAACATGCAGTCGCCATCCCCAAATTGCTCTTCAACAGCGGAAAACAAGAAGGTGCTTAAAACATCAATGTGGGCCTACGCTGTGATAGTTCCACTCAAAACAAGAAGGTGTGCAAGCCTCCTCCATGAAAAACACGACCACACCATATCACCACCACCTCCGAATTTTACTGTTGGCACTAGACAAGCTGACAGATGACGTTCACCGGACATTCGCCATACCCACACCCTGCCATCGAACCGCCACATGGTTTACCCTGATTCGTCACTCCACACAACGTTTTTCCACTCTCCAGTCGTCCAGTGTTTACGCTCCTTGCACCATGTCGTGATGAGGCGTCGTTTGGCATTTACTGGCATGATGTGTGGCTTATGAGCAGCCGCTCGAACATGAAATCCAATTTTTCCCACCTCTCACCTAACTGCCATAGCACTTGCAGTGGATCCTGATGCAGTTTGGAATTCCTGTGTGATGGTCGGGATAGATGTCTGACTATTACACATTAGACCTTCTATTGTTGTTGTTGTTCTGGTCTTCAGTCCTGAGACTGGTTTGATGCAGCTCTCCATGCTACTCTATCCTGTGCAAGCATCTTCATCACCCAGTACCTACTGCAATCTACATCCTTCTGAATCTGCTTAGTGTATTCATCTCTTGGTCTCCCTCCAATACTAAATTGGTGATCCCTTGATGCCTCAGAACATGTCCTACCAACCGATCCCTTCTTCTGGTCAAGTTGTGCCACAAACTTCTCTTCTCCCCAATCCTATTCAATACTTCCTCATTAGTTATGTGATCTACCCATCTAATCTTCAGCATTCTTCTGTAGCACCACATTTCGAAAGCTTCTATTCTCTTCTTGTCCAAACTATTTATCGTCCATGTTTCACTTCCATACATGGCTACACTCCATACAAATGCTTTCAGAAATGACTTCCTGACACTTAAATCTATACTCGATGTTAACAAATTTTTCTTCTTCAGAAAAGCTTTCCTTGCCATTGCCAGTCTACATTTTATATCCTCTGTACTTCGACCATCATCAGTTATTTTGCTCCCCAAATAGCAAAACTCCTTTACTACTTTAAGTGTCTCATTTCCTAATCTAATTCCCTCAGCATCACCCGACTTAATTCGACTGCATTCCATTATCTTCGTTTTGCTTTTGTTGATGTTCATCTTATATCCTCCTTTCAAGACACTGTCCATTCCATTCAACTGCTCTTCCAAGTCCTTTGCTGTCTGACAGAATTACAATGTCATCAGCAAACCTCAAAGTTTTTATTTCTTCTCCATGGATTTTAATACCTACTCTGAATTTTTCTTTTGTTTCCCTTACTGCTTGCTCAATGTACAGATTGAACAACATCGGGGAGAGGCTACAGCCCTGTCTTACTCCCTTCCCAACCACTGCTTCCCTTTCATACCCCTCGACTCTTATAACTGCCATCTGGTTTCTGTACAAATTGTAAATAGCCTTTCGCTCCCTGTATTTTACCCCTGACACCTTTGGAATTTGAAAGAGAGTATTCCAGTCAACATTGTCAAAAGCTTTCTCTAAGTCTACTAATGCTAGAAATGTAGGTTTGCCTTTCCTTAATCTTTCTTCTAAGATAAGTCGTAAGGTCAGTATTGCCTCACGTGTTCCAGTGTTTCTACGGAATCCAAACTGATCTTGCCCGAGGTTGGCTTCTACTAGTTTTTCCATTCGTCTGTAAAAAATTCGTGTTAGTATTTTGCAGCTGTGACTTATTAAACTGATAGTTCGGTAATTTTCACATCTGTCAACACCTGCTTCCTTTGGGATTGGAATTATTATATTCTTCTTGAAGTCTGAGGGCATTTCGCCTGTTTCATACATCTTGCTCACCAGATGGTAGAGTTTTGTCAGGACTGGCTCTCCCAAGGCCGTCAGTAGTTCCAATGGAATGTTGTCTACTCCGGGGGCCTTGTTTCGACTCAGGTCTTTCAGTGCTCTGTCAAACTCTTCACGCAGTATCGTATCTCCCATTTCACCATCATCTACATCCTCTTCCATTTCCATAATATTGTCCTCAAGCACGTCGCCCTTGTATAGACCCTCTATATACTCCTTCCACCTTTCTGCTTTCCCTTCTTTGCTTAGAACTTGGTTTCCATCTGAGCTCTTGATATTCATACAAGTCGTTCTCTTATGTCCAAAGGTCTCTCTAATTTTCCTGTAGGCAGTATCTATCTTACCCCTAGTGAGATAAGCCTCTACATCCTTACATTTGTCCTATAGCCATCCCTGCTTAGCCATTTTACACTTCCTGTCGATCTCATTTTTGAGACGTTTGTATTCCTTTTTGCCTGCTTCATTTACTGCATTTTTATATTTTCTCCTTTCATCAATTACCCAAGGATTTCTACTAGCCTCCGTCTTTTTACGTACTTGATCCTCTGCTGCCTTCACTACTTCATCCCTCAAAGCTACCCATTCTTCTTCTACTGCATTTCTTTCCCCCATTCCTGTCAATTGCTCCCTTATGCTCTCCCTGAAATTCTGTACAACCACTGGGCCTTTCAGTTTTTCCAGGTCCCATCTCCTTAAATTCCCACCTTTTTGCAGTTTCTTCAGTTTTAATCTACATGTCATAACCAATAGATTGTGGTCCGAGTCCACATCTGCCCCTGGAAATGTCTTACAATTTAAAACCTGGTTCCTAAATCTCTGTCTTATCGTTATATAATCTATCTGATACCTTTTAGTATCTCCATGGTTCTTCCATGTATACAACCTTCTTTCATGATTCTTAAACCAAGTGTTAGCTATGATTATGTTGTGCTCTGTGCAAAATTCTACCAGGCGGCTTCCTCTTTCATTTCTTAGCCCCAATCCATATTCACCGACTATGTTTCCTTCTCTCCCTTTTCCTACACTCGAATTCCAGTCACCCATGACTATTAAATTTTCGTCTCCCTTCACTATCTGAATAATTTCTTTTATTTCATCATACATTTCTTCAATTTCTTCGTCATCTGCAGAGCTAGTTGGCATATAAACTTGTACTACTGTAGTAGGTGTGGGCTTCGTATCTATCTTGGCCACAATAATGCGTTCACTGTGCTGTTTGTAGTAGCTTACCCGCATTCCTACTTTCCTATTCATTATCAAACCTACTCCTGCATTACCCCTATTTGATTTTGTGATTATAACCCTGTAGTCACCTGACCAGAAGTCTTGTTCCTCCTGCCACCGATCTTCACTAATTCCCACTATATCTAACTTCAACCTATCCATTTCCCTTTTTAAATTTTCTAACCTACCTGCCCGATTAAGGGATCTGACATTCCACGCACCGATCCGTAGAACGCCAGTTTTCTTTCTCCTGCTAACGACATCCTCTTGAGTAGTCCCCGCCCGGAGATCCGAATGGGGGATTATTTTACCTCCGGAATATTTTACCCAAGAGGACGCCATCATCATTTAACCATACAGTAAAGCAGCATGCCCTCGGGAAAAATCACGGCTGTAGTTTCCCCTTGCTTTCAGCCGTTCACAGTACCAGCACAGCAAGGCCGTTTTGGTTATTGTTACAAGGCCAGATCAGTCAATCATCCAGACTGTTGCCCTTGCAACTACTGAAAAGGCTGCTGCCCTTCTATTACTATCGGCGATCTCTGTCAGTCAACAGACGAAATCCGCCTGTACGCTTTTGTGCGGTACGTGTCCTTTCAGATTTCCACTTCGCTATCACATGGGAAACAGTGGACCTAGGGATTTTTTTTTTTTTTTTTTTGTCTACTGACTGGTTTGATGCGGCCCGCCACGAACTCCTTTCCTGTGCTAACCTCTTCATCTCAGAGTAGCACTTGCAACCTACGTCCTCAATTATTTGCTTGACGTATTCCAATCTCTGTCTTCCTCTACAGTTTTTGCCCTCTACAGCTCCCTCTAGTACCATGGAAGTCATTCCCTCATGTCTTAGCAGATGTCCTATCATCCTGTCCCTTCTCCTTATCAGTGTTTTCCACATATTCCTTTCCTCTCCGATTCTGCGTAGAACCTCCTCATTCCTTACCTTATCAGTCCACCTAATTTTCAACATTCGTCTATAGCACCACATCTCAAATGCTTCGATTCTCTTCTGTTCCGGTTTTACCACAGTCCATGTTTCACTACCATACAATGCTGTACTCCAGACGTACATC
The DNA here is from genome assembly GCF_023864345.2 of Schistocerca serialis cubense. Taxonomy (NCBI): domain Eukaryota; kingdom Metazoa; phylum Arthropoda; class Insecta; order Orthoptera; family Acrididae; genus Schistocerca; species Schistocerca serialis. The sequence goes on along the minus strand of NC_064641.1, from coordinate 761,018,290 downwards.
CTCAGAAATTTCTTCCTCAAATTAAGGCCGGTATTTGATATTGGTAGACTTCTCTTGGCCATAAATGCCTTTTTTGCCATAGCGAGTCTGCTTTTGATGTCCTCCTTGCTCCGTCCGTCATTGGTTACGTGACCATCAATCCTGATGTTAAGTTTCTCGCTGTTCTCATTTCTACTACTTCTCATTACCTTCGTCTTTCTCCGATTTACTCTCAAACCATACTGTGTACTCATTAGACTGTTCATTCTGTTCAGCAGATCATTTAATTCTTCTTCACTTTCACTCAGGATAGCAATGTCATCAGCGAATCGTATCATTGATATCCTTTCACCTTGTATTTTAATTCCACTCCTGAACCTTTCTTTTATTTCCATCATTGCTTCCTCGATGTACAGATTGAAGAGTAGGGGCGAAAGGCTACAGCCTTGTCTTACACCCTTCTTAATACGTGCACTTCGTTCTTGATCGTCCACTCTTATTATTCCCTCTTGGTTGTTGTACATATTGTATATGACCCGTCTCTCCCTATAGCTTACCCCTACTTTTTTTCAGAATATCGAACAGCTTGCACCAGTTTGTATTGTCGAACGCTTTTTCCAGGTCGACAAATCCTATGAAAGTGTCTTGATTTTTCTTTAGCCTTGCTTCCATTATTAGCCGTAACGTCAGAATTGCCTCTCTCATCCCTTTACTTTTCCTAAAGCCAAACTGATCGTCACCTAGCGCATTCTCAATTTTCTTTTCCATTCTTCTGTATATTATTCTTGTAAGCAGCTTCGATGCATGAGCTGTTAAGCTGATTGTGCGATAATTCTCGCACTTGTCAGCCCTTGCCGTCTTCGGAATTGTGTGGATGATACTTTTCCGAAAGTCAGATGGTATATCGCCAGACTTATATATTCTACACACCAGCGTGAATAGTCGTTTTGTTGCCACTTCCCCCAATGATTTTAGAAATTCTGATGGAATGTTATCTATCCCTTCTACCTTATTTGACCATAAGTCCTCCAAAGCTCTTTTAAATTCCGATTCTAACACTGGATCCCCTATCTCTTCTAAATCGACTCCCGTTTCTTCTTCTATCACATCAGACAAATCTTCACCCTCATAAAGGCTTTCAGTGTATTCATTCCACCTATCTGCTCTCTCCTCTGCATTTAATAGTGGCATTCCCGTTGCACTCTTAATGTTACCACCGTAGCTTTTAATGTCACGAAAAGTTGTTTTTACTTTCCTGTATGCTGAGTCTGTCCTTCCGACAATCATATCTTTTTCGATGTCTTCACATTTTTCCTGCAGCCATTTCGTCTTAGCTTCCCTGCAGTTCCTATTTATTTCATTCCTCAGCGACTTGTATTTCTGTATTCCTGATTTTCCCGGAACATGTTTGTATTTCCTCCTTTCATCAATCAACTGAAGTATTTCTTCTGTTACTTACGGTTTCTTCGCAGCTACCTTCTTTGTACCTATGTTTTCCTGCCCAACTTCTGTGATGGCCCGTTTTAGAGATGTCCATTCCTCTTCAACTGTACTGCCTACTGCGCTATTCCTTATTGCTGTATCTATAGCGTTAGGGAACTTCAAACGTATCTCGTCATTCCTTAGTACTTCCGTATCCCACTTCTTTGCGTATTGATTCTTCCTGACTAATGTCTTGAACTTCAGCCTACTCTTCATCACTACTATATTGTGATCTGAGTCTATATCTGCTCCTGGGTACTCCTTACAATCCAGTATCTGATTTCGGAATCTCTGTCTGACCATGATGTAATCTAATTGAAATCCTCCCGTATATCCCGGCCTTTTCCAAGTATACCTCCTCCTCTTGTGATTCTTGAACAGGGTATTCGCTATTACTAGCTGAAACTTGTGACATAACTCAATTAGTCTTTCTCCTCTTTCATTCCTTTTCCCAAGCCCATACTCTCCTGTAACCTTTTCTTCTACTCCTTCCCCTACAACTGCATTCCAGTCGCCAATGGTTATTAGTTTTTCGTCCCCCTTTACGTACTGCATTACCCTTTCAATATCCTCATACACTTTCTCTATATATTCATCTTCAGCTTGCGACGTCGGCATGTATACCTGAACTATCGTTGTCGATTTTGGTCTGCTGTCGATTCTGATTGGAACAACCCGGTAACTGAACTGTTCACAGTAACACACCCTCTGCCCTACCTTCCTATTCATAACGAATCCTGCACCTGTTACGCCATTTTCTGCTGCTGTTGATATTACCCGATACTCATCTGACCAGAAATCCTTGTCTTCCTTCCACTTCACTTCACTGACGCCTACTATATCCAGATTTTAGACTTTACATTTCCCTTTTCAGATTTTCTAGTTTCCCTACCACGTTCAAGCTTCTGACATTCCACGCCCCGACTCGTAGAACGTTATCCTTTCGTTGATTATTCAATCTTTTTCTCATGGTAACCTCCCCCATGGCAGTCCCCTCCCGGAGATCCGAATGGGGGACTATTCCGGAATATTTTGCCAATGGAGAAATCATCATGACACTTCTTGTTTAGGAGTGTAGAAATCTCGCGTACAGGCCTATGACATAAGTGACACCCCAACACCTGACCACGTTCGAAGTCCGCGAGTTCCGAGGAGCGCCCCATTCTGCTCTCTCTCGGTGTCTAATGAGGGCTTTGTTGGGGAGTAACAGCAAGTGGACTAGAGAATTACCGTCTCATGTGGAGGCTACCTTTAACACGACAAACCGAGCGTCGTGTCGCAGGGATTAGCACAATGGATTCGCATTCTGGCGGATGACGGATCAAACCCGCGTCCGGCAATGCTGATTTATATTTTCCGTGGTTTTCCGAAACTGTTTCAGGCAAATGCAGCGATGGTTCCTTTGAAAGCTGATTTTCTTCCCAAGCCTTCCTTTATCCGGGCTTGCCCTCGGTCTCGTGACTCCACTGTCGACAGGACGTTAGACACTAATCTCCTTCTTCTAAAACGAAAACACAAATGGCTACATTTCGAATGGTGCTTGACTGGGAAGCATGGATTGTTTATAAATGGCGTCGCAGTGTATTGAGCGATGAATCGCAGTAGTGCACTACACCAGATCGCCATCGCCGTCGGGTGTGGCGGCGGCATGTGGAGATTTTCCATTCTCCCAGTGTTCTGCAGAGGCACTGCAATGTGTCCCCTGAAGACATGGGGTGGGGCGCTGTCGGATATGACTTCAGTTGTCGGTTAGTAATGACTGACAGATCTCCGATGGTACGGATACCAGCGTCCTCTAATGCGACAGTAATGTGACGTTTTCCGACAGGACAACGTTTGTTTACACATGACACGTGTGACAAAGAATTATACTCATGGTGCTGAAGTACTCCAATGGTCAGTAAATCCCCTGTCTGCGGCGACAGATTATGTGTGGGACCCTGTCGGTCCTCTACTCGCTCCCAGTACCACTGTCGCGGATATCAAGGACCAGTGGAAAATCTTTGGCTCAGATTGCCTTAGAAGAGGATTCAACGGCTTTATGACATCCTTATCAAGCGAATTAGTGTATGTATTCAGACCAGAGAGGATGCAACGTCATGCTAGTAAAGGGCTCATATTGCCAAGTTCTTTGTCTTTGTATGTGACGTATACGGTGCTTCGATATGAAAATGAAAGCGTGGTACAATCTCTTAGCCTCTGTAGCTAAGTAACTGCCTCCTTCGTGTTTCGCGAGGGGTGCTCGCCGACTCAAAGGCGATTCGCAAGAGCTAGGCCCACTCGTTTTCCACTACTATCTGCAGGATGGCCATCCGAAGACAAGTGCTGCGAGTCTTATTGGATATGAACGCTAGAAAACATTTGCCGCAGTTGATTATCGTGGCCGGCCGCTGTGGCCGAACGGTTCTAGGCGCTTCAGTCCGTTGCTGCTACGGTCGCAGTTTCGAATCCTGCCTCGAGCATGGATGTGTGTGATGTCCTTTGGTTAGTTAGGTTTGAGTAGTTCTAAGTATAGGGGACTGATGACTTCAGATGTCAAGTCCCATAGTGCTCAGAGTCATTTGAACCATTTGATTATCGTTTTTGAGCGGTTTTGTGGTTGCCTGTTCTACCAATTTACGTGACCGAGAAGCACGTCGCTTGGATTTAGTGGAAGTCGCCCTTGGAAATTTATCGGTTACTTATGTCTACAGAATTCACAGCCGAAGTGGGCATGAGGCTCTATGTTCCGGACTGGGAGTAGAACGTGCGCCATATTTCCGGAAAGTGGGATTACTCAGCCATAGTCACTGGCGCTTGTTGGACTTGTTTCGTAAGCACTTAGTTCGTGTACCATACCAACAATTACTCGGAGCTCTATGTTATGCCATTGGGTTCTCTATACGATGTGCGTTATGTCATTCTAGGCTTGGGTCAATCCTAATTTTATTTTATTTTCTACTTACGTATCCTACATTGCTACAATTAGTTTATGCCGTAGTTATTCCTCTTTATCGGATTTGAGTCCGGTTGGCAATTTGTGAGTATTATTTGTGCTGGTTTTGTGTAATCTGTTTGTAACTTAGAATTAATGCGAGTTAAATTTTATTTACTGCTGTTTAAGTTGAACCCATGTGCACGTCCTTGTTCAAATTTTACTTACGCTTTCATTTTGTAGTACTAGCGTGGATTATCACGACGTACATTGATACATTTTCTCTTGGCCGAGGTTTCAATTCTACTTAATATCATGTATGGCTAATTCATGAGAGAGACTCAACTTTTCTATGAGAATTCATATAATATATCTCTGATGTACATAAAGATTATATTTCATAATGTTTTATAGTTGATCTTTGTGTCTTTGATTTGCTGTGCCTTCAGTTGTTACTTCATGTAGTAAGTAAATGTTTGTTAATGATTGATGTATTTTTTTGCAACATGTGTTATCAGAAATGCTTTTGTGTCTGTTTTAGCATAGCCTGAATTCGTATTGTGCTTTGTTGAATTAATTTTGAGATAGAAGATCTATGCAATGTCATTATTTCAAACCTGAAGTGAGTATGCTGAATCTTCTAATTCTAAATTTTCATTGTCGAACTTCCTGCATTAATCACGTGTTAAAAGAAACACGTTTATTTGATTAAATAAATTTGAATTTCCTAGGTAAAATGGCCTGAGTACTTATCACCACCAGCTCTTCCCTTGCTGACGTATTTCAATAAGATTATAACCACTTATTGCGGTTTTCGTGGCCCGTTTATTTTTGACGTAAAGAACTTCATATTCATCTATATCTACATCCATACACCGCAAGCCACCTGACAGTGCCGTATTTTTCGTGGAAAGAAAGATTGTCGGTATGGCTCTCTGTGGGCTCTAATCTCTGATTTTATCCTCATGGTCTCTTCGCGAGATATACGTAGGAGGGAGCAATATACTGCTTGACTCCTCGGTGAAGGTATTTTCTCGAAACTTCAATAAAAGCGCGTACCGAGCTACTGAGCGTCTCTCTTGCAGATTCTTCCACTGTAGTTTATCTATCGACTCAGTAACGCTTTCGCGATTACTAAATGATCCTGTAACAAAGCGCGCTGCTCTCCGTTGGATCTTCTCTATCTCTTCTATCAACACTATCTGGTACGGATCCCACACCAGTGAGCAGTATTCAAGCAGTGGGCGAACAGTGTACTGTAACTTACTTCCTCTATTTTCGGATTGTATTTCCTTAGGATTCTTCCAATGAATCTCAGTCTGGCATCTGCTTTACCGACGATTAATTTTATATGGTGATTCCATTTCAAATCACTCGTAATGCCTACTCCCAGGTAATTTATGGAATTAACTTCTTCCAGTTGCTGACCTGCTATATTGTAGCTAAATGATAAAGGATCTTTCTTTCTATGTATTCGCAGCCCATTACACTTGTCTTCATTGAGATTCAATTGCCATTCCCTGCGCCATGCGTCTATTCGTTGCAGATCCTCTTGCATTTCAGTACAATTTTCCATTGTTACAACCTCTCGATAAGAGACAAAGGAAATATGGGCATTGGCCTCTAGCGGACATTGATTGAAATCAGTGGGAAAAGCTGCAAATTTTCAACCCCTCCCATTGATTTCAACAATGCCCGTTCGTAGCCAGTGTTTGTAATCCCTTTGTGTCTTATTTCATAATGACTGCAGGATCAAACTGGTAATGATCATTGCCGTGGCAGCTACGCACCGAAGTACACTTCAACGTCATTTTGTAGTTCAAAGGCACTAGAAGCAAGGAAAGCGAGAAGTAAGCAATGGCGAACTTTTATAAAAGCTATGAATTACTGTCTAATCAAAGATGTCTGATAAAAGATGTGCGATAAGGGAAATGTTTCTAAAACGCAAGCATAGTATAACGTCAAAAATTTTACAAAAGAGCTTTTATAAAAGACTCTGTCAAAGATATTCTACAGTGTGGTATGGACCTCGGAGCCGTCCGTGTGAATGGAAGTGCTAAACTGAGTACGAAACTCCACAATTGTAGAGAGAGCCTCATTGCTGCGTTACACCTCTCATTACCTTAGCCTACGCCCCGCCCTCCCCTACGGCAGGGTCCCCTCGTTTCATTACAGTGTGTAAAGAGCGACGCAGTACCTGGTGGCCCGTGGTCCAGCAGCGCCGTTCCTGCTCGGTCCTGCGGTATCGACCCCGGCGCCCGCCGGCGTCTCGGCGCTTTCTGCGGGGTTCCGGCCGGCGCCCCGATCGTGAATTAGGCGCCGCTCTGAGTGCCTTCCTCTTCCTCTTCCTCGGCTCAGACCCGCCTCCCCGGCCCCGAGCCACCGTTCGGAGCCCGGAGCAGCCGGCCAACTCTGGTCGCTAATCTCGTTTACAGGTCCGCCGCTGCCTCTTCCATCGGACCGCAGCCTCGCACACTCGTAGTTCGTTCAAATCTTGCGGGCGCTCCTCTTCACCTCCGCGTCAGACCCGAGGAGCACTTTCGTCACGGTGGCTACAGCATTCTTCAAGCCCTGAGCCCAGCATGTGACAGACATCTAACTGCAATAAAATCAAGATGTTTTACAAGCAAAAATGGAAGATTACTTCATTTCTCTTTCTACCAGGACATAAACTAAAGAATTATTCGGAATAGTAATTAAAGTTGAGGGGAAATGAATAAAAACTTGGTAGTTTGCTGCTGTTACTGTAATTCTGTCAGAGACGCCGTAGGACTTGGAACAGCAGTTGAACGCAACTGCCTTAAAAAGACTCTATAACATAAACGTCAAATGAAGTGAAAGAATAGTGGGGGAATATTGTTGAATTAAATCAGTCGAAGACGAAGCGATTAGAATGCCGTAAAAAGAATGACGCACTCAGAGGACGTAATCGTATGTCAAACGTTGCGTTCCGACGGAATCTTCTCACGAAATTCCAATCACCAACTTTCTCTTTCAAATTTGAAAATATTTTGTTGACACCGACTTACATAGGGAGGAACGATCACAAAGCTAAAATAAGTGAAATCAGAGCTCGTACGGAAATATATAGGTATTCATTCTTCCCGCACGCTATACGAGATTGGAATAATAGAGAATAGTGAAGGTGGTTCGATGAACCCTCTGCCAGGCACTTAAATGTGATTTACAGAGTATCCATGTAGATGTAATGTAGAAACGTAACTTCGTACAAGCACACACCATTGGCGGATATGCAAATGACTAGCACTCAGATTTTCTCTGACAGGTAGAACGTGCATTACCGTTGCTTCTGTTTCCTTTTGTTACCAGGCATGGTAGTGTATATCAGGGTTGTGAACGGCGTCGCATGTTGCGTTATCACTGTGAAGCACACGGAGATGCTGCATACCCGTATGAGGCAGCATTATCAGCATATGGCAGAGTCTGAACAGGGCCTCATTGTGGGTCTCCATTTATACAGCACTCGAATCAAGCAGTATTCAAATTAATGGGGTATTTGGATGTGGCGCTGGTCCGATTTTGAACTGCATCGGAACTTCAGGGCAGGCATACTGTTCGAGAACATCTAACCACCTCTTCAAATCTGCGCCTTTTGTTCGAGAACTAGGTATGGATTCTTTCCAAATTCCTGTGTCATCGCGCATCATTGGCCAGACACAGGTAGCAGACGCACTAAGAAATTACCTTCCTATGCACATGCTACCAGTAACACTACAACACAAACGGCTGCGTTTGGAGTACTGTCGTGACCGGGAAACATGGACTGCTCATTTGTAGCTTTGCCCATTTAAGCGAATCAATTATATCAATGCGTTGTATATTTTCTTTCGGGCACCAAGCAGAATCTGCAGCTGTGATTCATTATAGGTAAATTGAAGGTCGAGGGGTGGTGGGGATGGATAGAAAGCAAAGAAGAGGGGAGGGACTACTCATGTCAGGTGCACCGTGACATTACGCGGAATCAGCGGCGACGAGGAAAAATATGTCCTAGACTGGGTTCCGAACCTGCGATTTTCTGCTTACTAGGCAGGTGCGCTAACCACTGCGCCATCCGGTATACGGAGTTATCGCAACTGCGTGAACTATCTCGGCACGCTTCACGGCCAACCCACATTCTCACCGAACGCCACTTATCCGCAGCCCCTGTCCATTCCTTTCATGCTCGCTACGCTGAGATTCCCGCAGGAGGTCGGAAAACTTGTGCATCCTCACTGAAGAAGGAGGATCCTCTGCCCAGTTAGGCGAATCAGTTATATGAATGCGTGGTGTCTCTTCTTTCAGACATGTCGGCAGCTGACATCAGTAATCTCTTCAATTACCTTTCCTCCCCCCCCTCCCCCTCCTCCCACCACCTTCAGTTTACATACAGAGTAGCTTAGCATTGTGCTCACCAGTCTATTGCGTTATGTCCGACGTCTTGGACACTGAGTTAGTTAATTAGATCACTGTCAATAAGCAATACTTTATTAATTACAACAAAATTCATCTTTGCTCTCCAAGCTCGGTTGTAGCTATGAAACTGCACACGTGGACTTGTGGTTCAGAACACACTAAATGAGCCACGATCACTGGGGGGTGATTTGATACAAGTTCAGAGTGGCCGTGCTGTGGCTTCACTACAGTTACTAGAAAACACAAGTTCGTAGACACTTGTTGACGCAGTTCTGACAGCGCTATCACGTAGCCAAAGTTCACAGGAGACGGATGTCTCTTGACTCCCCAGCGGGCTGTGTCACGGCATGTAGGCAGTACCAACGACGTTACTCAGACCTTCCCGCAAGTGTACAGAATCCGACCTCGAGCAGAACTGCCCTCCTGGCCCCTGGCGACGCTACTGCAGAGGCGCGGCGGTGGCGCCACGGAACTACGGGAGGCACGGCTCCTTCCTAGCATCTTACTGGCACTTCGTGATACCGCTTTGATGTGCAGCCTTTCTGCGGTGGTCGATACTTCTTGTGACACTCTCGATACTCGAAGACACCGCAAATCGCCGTGCTTCGCCGACCATCGTCAGCGAGTATGGCAGCCGCATGGAGAGAGGACCCGTTCTTCCAAAGCTTGGGAGAGGCACAGCGGTCCCACTCATGCTGTCGTGAGATGGGGAGCCACAGCATATGTCATAGTTGGTGCTCATTTAGGTAAAACTAACGGCACAATATTGTTGTTGTTGTTGTCTTCAGTCCTGAGACTGGTTTGATGCAGCTCTCCATGCTACTCCATCCTGTGCAAGCTTCTTCATCTCCCAGTACTTACTGCAACCTATATCCTTCTGAATCTGCTTAGTGTATTCATCTCTTGGTCTCCCTCTACGATTTTTACCCTCCACGCTGCTGTCCAATGCTAAATTTGTGATCCCTTGATGCCTCAGAACGTGTCCTACCAACCGCTCCCTTCTTCTTGTCAAGTTGTGCCACAAACTCTGAATCTGCTTAGTGTATTCATCTCTTGGTCTCCCTCTACGATTTTTACCCTCCACGCTGCTCTAGAATGCTAAATTTGTGATCCCTTGATGCCTCAGAACATGTCCTACCAACCGGTCCCTTCTTCTTGTCAAGTTGTGACACAAACTCCTCCCCATTTCTATTCAATACCTCCTCATTAGTTATGTGATCTACTCATCTAATCTTCAGCATTTTTCTGTAGCACCACATTTCGAAAGCTTCTATTCTCTTCTTGTCCAAACTAGTTATCGTCCATGTTTCATTTCCATACATGTTACTTCATGGATACCCTGTGGTCTCTTGTGTTACCTCCCTTGTGACAGTTCATCTACATCTACATCTACATACATACTCCTCAATTCATCATACGGTGCGTGGTGGAGGGTACCTCGTACCACAACTAGCATCTTCTCTCCCTGGTCCACTCCAAAATAGAACGAGGGAAAAATGACTGCCTATGTGCCTCTGTACGAGCCCTAATCTCTCTTATCTTATCTTTGTGGTCTTTCCGCGAAATATAAGTTGGCGGCAGTAAAATTGTACTGCAGTCAGCCTCAAATGCTGGTTCCCTAAATTTCCTCAGTAGCGATTAACGAAAAGGACGCCACCTTTCCTCCAGAGACTCCCACCCGAGTTTCTGAAGCATTTCCGTAACACTCGCTTAATGAACAAACCTACCAGTAACAAATCTAGCAGCCCGCCTCTGAATTACTTCTATGTCCTCCCTCAATCCGATGTAATACGGATCCAGAACGCTCGAGCAATACTCAAGAATAGGTCGTATAAGTGTTTTATAAGCGGTCTCCTTTACAGATGAACCACATCTTCCCAAAATTCTACCAATGAACCGAAGACGACTATCCGCCTTCCCCACAACTGCAATTACGTGTTTGTCCCACTTCATATAGCTCTGCAATGTTACGTCCAAATATTTAATCGACGTGACTATGTCAAGCGCTACACTGCTAATGGAGTATGCAAACATTACGGGATTCCTTTTCCTATTCATCTGCATTAATTTACATTTATCTATATTTCGAGTTAGCTGTCATTCTTCACACCAATCCGGTTTTCAACAGGACACTGCTCGCCTGCACATGACACTTGTCTCTATGAACTGTGTGCTTGATGTTGAGGCATTTCCGTTACCACCAAGATACCCAGATCGTCGGTACAAGCTGTGTAGGTCCAGCTCGTACTACAACTCCGTTCCAGTTCCAGCATCGAGGGCCAAATACAACGGTCATGTGCCAGCTTGCCTTAAGGGAGGATATCAAGGCCAGCGGAGCTGCAACGTCATGCTGGTAAGCAACCTCATACTAGCAACATATTTATAAATTTGACTCGATCTAGTAAGCACTGAAACAACATCACATACGCCCTCAACCTGCAATTTTTCATTTCGTTTCCTCCTCACCTTCTGGGTCCTTTACATCTTTTGTCACACAGTGTGGATTATCAGATGGTGCACAGAAAGTGGTAGGCCTAGATAAGCTTTGCTATTTGGGTAGCAAAATTACTGATGAAGTCCTAAACAGAGTGGATATGAAGTGCAGACTATCAATAATCAGTTTCGTAAAGGAGGGACGTACAAAGGGTAAATATTACAGAGCAATACCAAGGCTTGAATGCAATAAGAAGGTTCAGTTCGATGTGGACTGAGTAGTGAAGCAGACATAAAGAAGCTTGCGCATGGCAACGCAGAGAACTACATAGAACCAGTCCTAGGACTGAAGAGCGCTAGAAAAACGCTGCTCGACAAATCTGAACTGTGAGGTTTGTGATGAACAGGGTGGAATTTATTCATTTTTTTTGGGTTACGAAACACAAAAATTATGTTGAATTCATTCAATGGCTGTCATTTTTGATACAATGATGTTGATAGTTCGTAAGCAACAAGAAAAGGTTCAAAAATGTTCAAATGTGTGTGAAAACTTATGGGACTTAACTGCTAAGGTCATCTGTCCCTAAGCTTACACACTACTTAACCTAAATGATCCTAAGGACAAACATACACACCCATGCCCGAGGCAGGACTCGAACCTCCACCGGGACCAGCCCAGCCACACAGTACATGACTGCAGCACCTTAGACAGCACGGCTAATTCCGCGCGGCCAAGAAAAGGTCAATAAAGTTTAAAAACAGGCAATATTTAAATAACCTTTCTTTCTGGGAGGGATCTGGTATTCTGGTGCAGGAGCGTCCCTTTCCCAGTTTGTTAATAAACTTGATATACACTCCTGGAAATGGAAAAAAGAACACATTGACACCGTTGTGTCAGACCCACCATACTTGCTCCGGACACTGCGAGAGGGCTGTACAAGCAATGATCACACGCACGGCACAGCGGACACACCAGGAACCGCGGTGTTGGCCGTCGAATGGCGCTAGCTGCGCAGCATTTGTGCACCGCCGCCGTCAGTGTCAGCCAGTTTGCTGTGGCATACGGAGCTCCATCGCAGTCTTTAACACTGGTAGCATGCCGCGACAGCGTGGACGTGAACCGTATGTGCAGCTGACGGACTTTGAGTGAGGGCGTATAGCGGGCATGCGGGAGGCCGGGTGGACGTACCGCCGAATTGCTCAACACGTGGGGCGTGAGGTCTCCACAGTACATCGATGTTGTCGCCAGTGGTCGGCGGAAGGTGCACGTGCCCGTCGACCTGGGACCGGACCGCAGCGACGCACGGATGCACGCCAAGACCGTAGGATCCTACGCAGTGCCGTAGGGGACCGCACCGCCACTTCCCAGCAAATTAGGGACACTGTTGCTCCTGGGGTATCGGCGAGGACCATTCGCAACCGTCTCCATGAAGCTGGGCTACGGTACCGCACGCCGTTAGGCCGTCTTCCGCTCACGCCCCAACATCGTGCAGCCCGCCTCCAGTGGTGTCGCGACAGGCGTGAATGGAGGGACGAATGGAGACGGGTCGTCTTCAGCGATGAGAGTCGCTTCTGCCTTGGTGCCAATGATGGTCGTATGCGTGTTTGGCGCCGTGCAGGTGAGCACCACAATCAGGACTGCATACGACCGAGGCACACAGGGCCAACACCCGGCATCATGGTGTGGGGAGCGATCTCCTACACTGGCCGTACACCACTGGTGATCGTCGAGGGGACACTGAATAGTACACGGTACATCCAAACCGTCATCGAACCCATCGTTCTACCATTCCTAGACCGGCAAGGGAACTTGCTGTTCCAACAGGACAATGCACGTCCGCATGTATCCCGTGCCACCCAACATGCTCTAGAAGGTGTAAGTCAATTACCCCGGCCAGCAAGATCTCCGGATCTGTCCCCCATTGAGCATGTTTGGGACTGGATGAAGCGTCGTCTCACGCGGTCTGCACGTCCAGCACGAACGCTGGTCCAACTGAGGCGCCAGGTGGAAATGGCATGGCAAGCCGTTCCACAGGACTACATCCAGCATCTCTACGATCGTCTCCATGGGAGAATAGCAGCCTGCATTGCTGCGAAAGGTGGATATACACTGTACTAGTGCCGACATTGTGCATGCTCTGTTGCCTGTGTCTATGTGCCTGTGGTTCTGTCAGTGTGATCATGTGATGTATCTGACCCCAGGAATGTGTCAATAAAGTTTCTCCTTCCTGGGACAATGAATTCACGGTGTTCTTATTTCAATTTCCAGGAGTGTAGATCTCCGAAGCGGGAGCGCACGTTACTTCCTGGACAAATAACTTTCTTTTTTTTTAATCCCCATCGGAAGTGTCCGAAATAACAGATACCGCGCATTCATGTAACTGAATCGTCTCGATGGGCAATGAATTTGCAACCTTCATTGATGACGCATATTTATGTTCGACCTTCAGCGGGAATGTAAAGTTAGCGACCACGGAGGACATGGACGGGGACTGAAGATGTGCGTTTCAGACACACAGTGTGTTCGGGTAGCGCAAAGGTTAGCGTAACCGCCTTAGTAAGCAGGAAATACTGGGTTCGAAACCTGGTCCGGTACATATTTCCACTTGTCGCTCATGACTCTGTGGGGAGACCCAGTGCAGCTGAAATCATTGGTTCCTTCCCTTACCTCTGTCCCCTCTTCACCTCCAATTCACACAAATTGTATCACAGCTGCGGATGCCCGAAACAAAAGACAGCCGCATTTATATAATATTGGCTAATTCCCAAGAAACTGCAACATTAGTTCAGTAAATGCTAAACGCAAAAATTATATTCAGTTGGATAACACAACCTTAAATATTGCGCAGAAAGATGTCCACTAGTCAACAGATTTCATTTTCAATAGACTTCCTAGTATTCAAATTCACGTTGATAGGTACACTTGCGGCATGCTTCTACTATTCTGTGTATGAGTTCATCCCACTAATAAGAACTTTTCTAATATTAATGTATAATTTATCTGTATACTCTTTGTTTTTTTCGTGTTGTACAAATTCTTTAATTATACGATTTTAAACCATCTTATTAGCACTATGTAAACAACGTGCCGAATGGTTCCTTGAACAAGTAGCTTTGACTCTCATGTTCCCAAGGAACCTGAGAATAAGTATAAATAAATAAACATGTAAATTGAAGTGCAAAAGAAATTTGTATATGTATGTTGTTACTTTATTTAACTGTTGCACATAATTAGGTCTGAATTCCATAATTATACAACAGATTGACGTCAACGATATAGGTCTATAATTGTGTGGATCTGTCTTACGGCCTTTTTTAGAAACGGGAATAACCTGCCCATTTTTCCTGTTGTTAGGTACCTTTCGTTGCTCAAAAAATCTACGATAAATTACTGCTAGAAGAGGAGCAAGTTCTTACGCATTATCTTTATAGAATCTGGTCCTGAAGCCTTTCCACTACTAAGCGATTGTAGATATTTTCAGTTCCGCGATCGGTTATCTCAATATCTGCCTTTTCGATGTTCGTGCGACGTTTGAAAGGGGGGATAGTGTTACGATCTTCCGCGGTGAAACAACTTCGGAAGACCGAATTCAGTATTTCGGCCTTTCTCTGTTATCTTCCATTTCGGCGGCGATGTCGTCGCTGAGAGAATGAATAGATGATTTTGACCCACTTACTGATTTTATATACCACCAAAATCTCTTTGGGTTTTTAACACAGGTCGGTCTTTCAAAATCGTTGAAAGCTTCTCTCATTGTTCTCCTTACGCTCTTTTTCGCTTCGTTCAGCTTTTGTTTGTCAGCTATTTTTTCACTTCTTTTGAATCTGAGATGAAGTGCTCTTTGTTTACGTAGCGCTTTTGTAAACCATGGTGGATCTTTCCTATCCCTTAAAACCTTACTCGGAACATACTTGTCCAGGGCACATTGAACGATGCGTTTGAATTTTTTCCATTTGTTTTCCACGTCTTCGTACTAATCACTGAATATTTGATGCTGACCGCCGAGATATTCTGAAATTTGTATCCTGTCATTCTTGCTGAGCGAATATATCTTCCTACCTTTCTTGACATCCCTTGTAGGACCCGTCGTCATAGATGCTGTCATAGCCCTTTATCACTGATTCATTCCTCTACGTTAACTGATCCGATAAGTTCAGGTCTGATTGTTGCCAGGAGGTCTAAGGTGTTACCCTCTCGAGTTGGTTTTCTGACTATCTACTCAAGGTATCTTTCCGACAAGGCATCCAGAACAGTGCCATACGATTCCCTGTCTCTGGGACCAGTTTTGTTGGCATAACACTCCCAATCTATATCTTGCAAGTTGAAGCGACCCCTTATTAAAAAGGCATCATCAGCAAAATTGCTAATGATATTCAACAAGTTCTGTCTGAAGCGCTTTACAACTACAGATCCTGATGCAGGTGGTCTAAAAGCATCCGATCACCATTTTTAACCGTTCTTTGAAACTCACTCAGTTAATTCGCATTCGGACTCTGTGATAACGTTGCTAGATTTTACCGAATTATTTACTGCAGTAATCATGTCACCATTGATGACTAACCTACCCTTACGATAAACGTTCCATTCTGAACTTAGGATTTCGTTGTCATTGACGTCTGGTTTCAACCAGCTTTCTGTTCCCAGTACTATCTCTGCATTATAGCCTTCAGTAAGCGATATTAATTCTGGGACCTTTCTTTGCATACTCCTGCGGTTTACTAAAATCATATTAATCTTTTCTATCTCTGATCTTCGGGGAACAAGATTCTCTGAGGTCGCTGATGCTGCTTTAACAGGCAAATCGTGTGTGCTCCCAAGAGAAGAGTCCCCTACCCTAAAAAAACACATCTGCACGCCACACGTACTCCGCTACCCTAGCAGCCGCTTCCTGCTTGTAGTGCACGCCTGACCTGTTAAGGGTTACCCTATAATGCTGCACCCGATAGCCGAAGTCCAGAAATTCACATCTGACAGCGTCGCAGAGTCGTCTGAGCCTCTAGTTTAGACCTTCCACTCTACTCCAAACCAGAGGACCGCGATTAACCCCGGGTACGATGCTACAAGTAGAAATCTTAGCCTGCACCCCGCGTGCGTTCACCAAATCAGCCAGCCACCGAAAGGAGCCGAGGATGGCATCAGAACCAAGTGGCAGGCGTCTTTCGTGCAGACATGTGCCACTACGTGCAGCCGATTGCGCCCAGTACGTCCGATAGCCACCAGCAGGGCCTCCTCCACATCACATATGAGACCTCCCGGCAAACATACCGAATGCGCACTGGAATTCTTTCCCGCCTTGCCTGCTATCTACGTGAGGGGCTCCATCACTCGCCCAATATTGGAGCTCCCAATGACTAGCGTACCCACCCTCTGTACTTGTCCGGACTGGTAAGGAGAACCGACCGCTGGCCCAACAGGAGAGGCATCCGGTGCTGGCTCAGAGTTATCAACACTGGGTAGCACATCATACCTGTTACTGAGACGTAGAGAGCCAGCCACACGGCCTGCTCCCTCTTTCGCCTCCCGCCCAGTGACACGCGAACCCACCACTGTCTGCCACCTACTCTGGAATGAGGACGGACAGGTCAGATGTTGCGTATCAGAAGCCGCAGAGACGGTCGGGTCACCAGAGGATTCCAGTGGCACCAATGATGTCACAGGTCATGACACTGGCACCCCGACGTCGCCGCAACTGAGCATTAGCTAGAAGCTTGTCGACGGTACCGAACGCAGCTTCCAGCTGTTTACGGACAGTAGCCAAATGTATCCGCTCACAACATTCACTCTCCGTAGCCATATTGTACTGGGTATAAAATAAATATATGGTGTCAAAAGGCACTACTGAGTTTGAAAATATACCAAAGGAGAATAAAGTAAGACTGAAAGTTGCTGTGTAGATTTCTCACTGTACTCTGAGACCGAAAACTACACTCATGCTCATAAATTAAGGATAATTACAGAATGTGGTGCCACACAACGTGGCACTACACAAAACTCGCGCGAATAGCATAGGCACATAGGGAACACACACGACACAGATCTGTAAGTCCACGGTATTGGTGATTAGTTGAGAAAACTGTCCCAAAACGAATGTGTTACAAAACGCCACTGTTTCCTGCGCATGTACCCCGACGTCAATATGGCATATGATCACAATGCACACGTACACGGGCCGCATAACAGGTTGGCGTACTCTGTATCAGGTGGTCGAGCAGCTGCTGGAGTATAGCCTTCCATTCTATCACCAGTGCCTGTCGGAGCTCCTGAAGTGTCGTAGGGGTTTGAAGACGTGCAGCGATACGTCGACCGAGAGCATCCCAGACGTGCTCGATGTGGTTTATGTCTGAGGAACAGGTAGGCCCCTCTATTCGCCTGGTATCTTCTGTTTCAAGGTACTCCACCACGATGGCAGCTCGGTGGGGCCTTACATTAACACCCATCAGGAGGGAGGTGGGACCCACTGCACCCATGAAAAGGCAGACATAATGCTGCAAAATGACGTCCCGATACTCCTGACCTGTTACAGTTCCTCTGTGAAAGACATGCAGGGGTGTACGTGCAACAATCATAATCCCACCCCACACCATCAAACCACAACCTCCATACAGGTCCATTTCAAGGATATTAAGGGGTTGGTATCTGGTTCCTGGTTCACGCCAGACGAAAACGCGGCGAGAATCACTGTTCAGACTATACCTGGACTCGTCCGTGAACATACCCTGGGACCACTGTTCCAATAACCGTGTTCTTGACACTAGGCTTTACGGGCTCTCCTTTGACCAGGGGTCAGTGGAATTTACCTTGCACGTCTCCGGGCGAATAAACCATGTCTGTTCAGACTGTGTGTCTGGAGACAACTGTTCCAGTGGCTGCGGTAAGGTCCCGAGCAAGGCTACCTGCAGTACTCCGTGGCCGTCTGCGGCACTGATGGTGAGATATCGGTCTTCTTGTGATGTTGTACACTGTGGACGTCCCGTACTGTAGCGCCTTGACACGTTTCCTGTCTATTGGATTCATTGCCATAATCTTGAGATCACACCTTGTGCTACGACCTGCTGTGTTTGACCAGCCTCCAGTCGCCATAGTATTCTAGCCCTCATAACGTCATCAATTTGTGTTCTTTGAGCCATTTTTAACACACAGTAACCATTACCACGTCTGAAAACGTCTGTACACTTACTCGCTGCACCGTACTCTGGCATGCACCAACACACCTCTGCGTATGTGGACTGCTGCCAGCGCCACCGTGCGACGACCGTTGGTCAAATGCACCGCATGGTCGTACCCCGAGGGCATTTAAACCCGCAAACCTCCCACCAGAGCGTTGTTTCACCATGTGTGTGCTGTCTACTAGTACAAAGTGGCGTGACGGTTTTTCTGGCGACGGGAAAATTTACACTAGGAAGCCGCCCTACACAAAGATATTCACAAGACGTAAGCAAAAACAAAAACAAGGATTAATTTTCTAACCACTAGTCTACCCACTAAACCACATTCAATTCTCTGCAGAATCACGAAAAAAAAATAAAGACTAAATTAATTTACAGTTAATCAGCAAGTGCTGCTGCTTCTCTGCTGCGCGTCCTCTCGGCTCGGCAGCGCCTAGAGAAAGGGGTCACTTTACGTGTAGTGAATGTAACTCCCCTCGAGGAGTAAACCCTGGTATCACACAGTGGGCCACCAGGTTGGGGATCGAGTACATGATCCTTTTCCCCATCATCCATAAAAACTTTCTAAAGTTTGAGAATGTACAGCTCAGTCTCGGGATCGCCGTTGTAGCCTTAGCTAAAGCTTACGACATGGTTTCTAGAACAAAACTGCGGAAGCCTCTGAATGATATACGTGTCGGTTATAATCTTTAACTGGTTATTATTGAAATGTATGGACATAATAAGGTACAGACGAAAAAAGAGTCGAAGTTATCACAGTCTACTAATGGCACAAAAAGACAGACACAAGGATGCAGTATACCACCCTTCTTGTTTAATTTATGCACCGTAGTGACTCTGCGAAGTCGAAAGAAAAGCTGTACTGATATAAAAATAATTTCTAATGATGTACAGTTGCCTTCACCAAGTTTTGATAACAATCAAGCAATTCTAGCATAAGGTGAGTACAATCCTAAGTTTATGACAGGACACTTATGTCGGGAATACAGATGAGTCGTACAAAAACAGAATATCTGGTGGCGAATAGTGACATTACATTTGAAGCGCGTATTAATGACGTAGCGGGTATTAGACAGTTAGAAAAATTTAAATATTTAGGGGTGAATATTGACGCACATGGGTTGCGTAATGCAAAATGTAAGTGAAATGTTTCCAAAATAAGGTAGGCTAGTGTCTCGTTAAGATAACGTCATGTTCTGAATAAATAAACACAAAACAAGTCAAGGACTGATTCTGAGATGAACAAATTAGAGAATTCATCGCGTGGTGATAGGTCTTGTGTTCCAGTGAAACTGTAAAGTAATTTAATCAAGACGTTAATTGAGTTACGAGATAAAGCAGCACTCCTGCTCTTCCCATGTCGTAATCTATTGTCCAAAAGTTAATAACGTCGAAGAAATGCATAGGGATAAGAAGAATAAGATGACAATTCTTTTGGCATACTGCAGTTCCGAATACATGTAATAAGAAATGTGCTGAAACGATAGGTACTCATGACTGCTCAGAAAGCCTACGCTCTCCAAGTCACACATTAAAAATAGACTCCACAAAAATCTTTATTTGTTAATAACAAAATAAAGAGTGTTTCAAAATGAATATAAGGGTTTTAAGGCTTTGTAGAATTTATTACATTCAACATACAACTCTAAATAATACACCAAATGAAAGAGCAAGGCAAACAGTTTTGTTTGTGCACCTGTACTCAAAGGGAATAGAATGGAATGGCCAAGAGTGACTGAAAAACGTGTTGAATGATTGAGAGCCTTTCACGCGAGCCGCACGAAATCAGTCTGGAAGGTTAGTCTTGAATTATCAGTTCCAGTGAGGTCTATGCGGAGACTTCTAAGGAGACGCTGGAATGAAATGTCGTTTGGCTAGGGCCTCCCGTCGGGTAGACCGGTCGCTTGGCCAAGTATTTTGAGTTGACGCCATTTCGGCGAGTTGCTCGTCGATGGGAATGAGATGGAGATGATGACAACACAACACCCAGTCCCGGAGCGGAGAAAATCTCCGACCCAGCCGGAAATCGAACCCGGGCCCCTTTGCACGCCATTCCGTCGCGCTGAACACGCAGCTGTCATGGCGGACAAGGCGACACAACTACGTCCTTATCGTTTGCAGTTGTTACAAGCTCTAAAGCCTACAGGCTACGGTTTAAGTGCCAACTTTGCAAATGAAACGTTGATGCATGGCAATGAAGATTTTCCGGATCGTGTCGTCTTCGGTGATGAATCGACATTTCTCTTAAGTGGAAATGTGAAGTAATGTGCGCATCTGGGGTCAACAAGTCCCCACGAAATATTGTAATTGGAAAGAGACTACCCTAAGCTGAATTTTTCTGTGCCGTAGCGCGGCGGGAAGTTTACGAGCCTTTGTTTTTCGGTGAAGCAACAATAGCTGGTATGTCTCATCTTGATGCTCTAAATTATGGCTCTTTTCCTCAACTGTAAGAAGCTGAACCACAGAACTTTATTTGGCAGCAGGATGGTGCGCCTCCCCATTGGCATAATTCAGTGCGTGATTACTTAAACGACGTTGTACCTTAATGCTGGGTTTGCTGCAAGGGGCTGAATGACAGATCTTGCTTTGCATGAGCTGCACGTTCACACACGAGCTCACTCAACGCGACTTTTACATTTGGGGATACATAACGGATCTTGTGAATGTGTTTCCACTATCCGCTGAGCCACCTGACTTCAGAAATAGCATCGCTGCAACAATTATACCAGACCCACTGATCAAGGTTTGGGAAGAACTTCCATACCGACTCGATGTCAGACGAATGGTTGTCACATTTCTCTGTCGAGAAAGTTATTTTGGCTGATGTAATCGTTGTTGGTTGCTGCTGAAAGGTTATAATTCGCTTTCACACTGGCACCCACATACTGTCTGTATAATTTCAACAAAGAGACCTCGCTCGTGAATCATTGCTGTCATCATCTGTTCCAAATCCATCCCTCGAGCAAGTATACTCCTAGGAAATTTTCGTCTATGGAGAGGAAGGCTGGACCAGTAAATACCATCGGTGGCTGCAGTCCATCTCCGTACATCTAAACTTAGCAGTACCCCCACACCACCAATGGATGTCTTAACCCACTTACTCTTGTCCATCGAGATGTCTCTCCACACCCTATTATCACCACTAAAGTGATATCATTCGCATTACGGTTCTGTGACTGCACACTTCGATTTCGGAAGGGGTCTGGCGTACCACCGCGCGTCTCGCGTGTAAACCAAGCGCTCTTAGATTGCCAAATGCAGCTTAATATGATAAAGGGAGGACGTGGGGGCGGATAACTGACTCACTGGAGATGTAGTTGTTTAACGTGGAGCCAGCTGTGTCTCTCTAATGTTGATCACCACCGAGGACCTTCGTTCAAAAAATATCGTCTTCAGAAAGGTGTCGAGGCCAGATGGCCATCGATCAAATCAGATCCATTCGTAAAAATGAAAATAGTATCTTGTCTCGGAACTGTGCGAAACCCGAGTGCGTGAGGTCGCAGGCTAATACGCTCTGTGTTGTGGATCCTCCTGTTCTTCACTCTTGCCCTACTTTGACTTTGCATAACAGCATTACGTCGATTGAAGAACTGAGAGAATATACAGCTGATTTTATTGTTAATGTTCCTTAAGCACATACAGATTTATTTATTGTGATACGATTTACAATGTTTGGAGTGATACTCCTCACAGAAATTTTAGTGATATGAATTATTCTTAAACCATGAAGTTCTATGAGGAACATATTATCAAAACGACATTTAGTTCTCCTTAACTTTAAGGTCGAAAGTATCAGTTTTTAATATGTTGTATACTTCATTATATGACCCTCCAGGTTAGCTGAGCGCGCTAACGCGCTGCTTCCTGGACTCGGGTAATCGCGCCGGCCCCGGATAGAATCCGCCCGGCGGATTAACGACGAGGGCCGGTGTGCCGGCCAACCTGGATGTGGTTTTTAGGCGGTTTTCCACATCCCCCTAGGTGAATACCGGGCTGATCCCCACGTCCCGCCTCAGTTACACGGCTCGCAGCCATCTGAACACTTTCACACTATTCCATGGCTTACACTAGTCGCAGACAGTTGGGATATACAAATTCCTTCCCAGGGCATATGGGGTGGCGGCAGGCATCCGGCCACTCCTTCAACTAACATTGCCATATCCGATTAACCATGCCGACCATGCGTATCCGCGGGAAAAACGGCAAAAGCAAAAGAAAGAAGAAAAAATACTTCATTATATCACAGTACAAATGTGATCTTAATCCATTCAGACCCTCTAGCTACAGTTATGTGTATTCAGTTATACAGTGATATTTACTGAACCAACCACATCCGTGTATTCTGGTGGCCACGACCTGCTGCGCACTGCTGCATTGACTGGGTGATATTTTCACAGTGACGCTCGACAGTTGGCATTGAAAACATCAGCAAGCCAATGCAACAGCGCGCAGCAGCTCGTGGCCACCAGAATACACGGATGTGGTTCGTTCACTATATTCCACAGATTACTGAATATTGTACTTGTCATTTTGCGTGATAAATGTTGAATGATCATGTTACTACATACTACAATAGAGAATTTTTCGTAATTACTTATTTTGGCCCATAAAATGAAGCCAAGTGTACAAAGTATGTTTTGAAAACAGGTACATATTTTTTTTATAAACCTTGCATGTAAAATAATTAAAAAATCACCAAAGAGCATTATCACAAAAGAAAAATTTTTCTTTCTCTAGAAAAATATCAGGTCTAAAACGATTAAAATTCAATTTAATTTCATGCCCTCTTTACAAACTGCGCTCTTCATCTTTAACAGTTTTTGTGCACTTTAAATTTTTTAAATTATACTTCCAATAAAAATGAGTGTCACATGCTGACACAAAACTCTATGCCGTGTGTTTATGACTTCTCTAGAACAATAGCGATAGAAGGGCAAGAATAAAGAAGAAGAGAGAAGAAAACGATACCAACTGTGGATCGGAATTGACACCAGGCCCACAACATACTAGCCTGTGACGCTATGCAGTTCCTTTTTTCTTCTAAAAGAGTGTTATTCAAATGTAAAGAGCTACACTATTTTACGAATACACATCAGTACAGGCTTCAAATAATTTACACTCAATGGAATGTACAGCTCCACTATTTCCTCTACTTTGACGGGGCCTGGTTGTGAGCGCACTTCCTATGGTTGACCGTACTAAGGTTGGTACATCATCATCATCATCTTGGACAGTTTCCAGCCACTGGCTGGGTCTGTCGGGAACACAAGCCTCTCCATCGTGTTCTGTCTTTCCACCATTCCCCCTCTTCCACCTTCGTCCAGTTCTCTCCTCTTCTCGTCACACATTCCTTCACTCCCTTCACCCATCTATCTCTTGGTCTTCCTCTGGGCCTCTTCCCCTCCAGTTGCAGATCAAACAACGTCTTTGGAATTCTTCCCTCATCCATTCTCTTCATGTGTCCATACCACTGCAGTCTTGATTTTTCTATCCTGTCCTGTACTGGTTCCTCCTTTAGTCTTTCCCTCACATACACATTTCGCAATCTGTCTCGTCTTGTTACACTCAACCTGCTCCTCTGGAACTTCATTTCACTAGCCTGTATTCTACTTTTGTCGCTTTTGTGCATTACCCATGTCTCACTTCCGTATGCCAATATGGGGACAAAGTAGGTTCGGTATACAATTCCCTTGGATTTCTGTGGCACCTCCTTGCTCCAAATAAGCCCCCTAATGCATTTGTAGAACTGCCCTGCTTTTCTGCACCTTTCGTTTATTTCCATTGCGTTTCCCCCCTTACTTTCAATCATGCTTCCCAGGTACTTGAAGTTCTCTACCACTTGTAGTTTTTCCCCTCCACAAGTTATATCCACATTTGGCCTATTCTTCTTCCTTGTTGTGACAATTATTTCACTTTTCTTTGCAGAGAAATTCATTCCATTTGTGCTGCCGTTGCCTCCCATACAATTATTTCACTTTTCTTTGCAGAGAAATTCATTCCATATTGTGCTGCCGTTGCCTCCCATACATCTAACTGCTCTTGCACCACCTCCTCGCAATTTCCCCATAACATCAGGTCATCGGCAAAAAGCACTGCTTTCATTTTATGATCTCCAATTGCATCTGATACTTGCTGTAGGATTTCATCCATAACAATAATAAACAATAAAGGCGAAAGTGCACTTCCCTGTCGCAGCCCATTTTCCAGCTTGAACTATGCAGTACGTTCCCTCCCCACTTTCACACAACTCTCACTTCCCTCATACATTTTTCTGACTTTTCGTGTTATCTCTTCATCTATCCCTTTTGCTTTCAGCACATCCCAGAGCTTGTCCCTACAGATACTGTCATACGCCTTCTCAATATCTAAAAAGGCCATGATTAAGTCCTTCCCGTACTCATTGTGCCTTTCCTGCAGTTGCCTTACCGCAAATATGAGGTCCGTTGTTGATCTTCCCGGTCTGAAACCATACTGCTCCTCTTGCAGTCTACTTTCAATACTGCTTCTTATTCTCTTCTCCAGGATCTTTTCATAGATTTTCCCACAGTGGCATAGCAGGGTGATTCCTCTGTAATTCTCACATCTCCTTTTATCCCCTTTATTGAAGATCGGGACTATAATCCCTTTCTTCCAATCCTCAGGAATTCTGTTCTCCTTCCACACCACCCTCAGCACTCTGTATAGCCACTGGGTTCCTACTTCTCCTGCTGCTCGTATCATATCCACTGTTACTTCGTCCCAACCTGGTGCCTTGCCCCCTTTCATCCTCTTTATGGCTTCTTCCACTTCATTCCAAATTAGATCATCAATTTCCCCACTATTATAATCGTCTGCTGCCTTAGGCTCTCCATCGCTGTTAGTTACCTGCTTGGCGGCATTCAACAGATCTTCAAAGTACTCCTTCCAAATCTTTTTGAGCTCATGCATTTCCTCCACAACTCTTCCATTATTATCCATGATCCTCAGGCACTCGCTTCTGTCGTTCCTCTTATTTCTTACCATGGTGTAAAGTACTTTTTTGTTCCCTTCACTGTCCTCTTCTAACATTCTTGACCATTTTTCCATCCACTTCTTCTTCTCCGCCCTTACTATGGTCTGTGCCGCTTTCTTGCTTTCCTTATATTTTACCCTAGCTTCCTCTGTTCGGGTCTGGAACCATTCTCTGAAGGCTTTGCTCTTTCGAAGTACTGCCTCTTTACATATGTTGTTCCACCATGGGGTTTCCTTACTTCTCCTCTTTGTGCTAGTTCTTCCGCACACAGTCTCAGCTGCCTCAACTAGAGCCCTCTTAAAGTCTCCCCATTTTTCTTCCACTGTTCTCTGATCTTCCTTTGGCAGCTTCTTCCTGATCAGTGTCTGGTATTGGGTCCTCCGTTCATCCTCTTTCAGCATCCATGTCTTCAACCTCTTCTCCTGTATATCTGTTGCCCTCCTATCTTTTTTCTCTCTCAGGGTGGCTACCAACAGCCGATGGTCACTGTCTAAGGCCTCAGATGGAATGACCTTAACATCTATGAGGCTGCTCATCATCTGCCTATCCACTAGTACATAGTCTATTACTGAAGTTTGGGACCAATCTCCACTGTAAAGGTTGGTACACACTTTCTGTGGTAACAATGCTACTGGCTTTTAGGTACTAAAATGTGAAGAAGGTATGACAGCTTAGGCACTCTTCAAATTTGGTTTTCTTTCAAAAAATAATATTTGAGAAGGTTGGTACACATTCCTCAAATATTATTTTTTGAAAGAAAACCAAATTTGAAGAGTGCCTAAGCTGTCATACCTTCTTCACATTTTAGTACCTAAAAGCCAGTAGCATTGTTACCACAGTAGAAATTCGTAGAAATGTATGTGACCTAAAAAACTGGCACTTAAAAAATAATAATATCTAAATATTTGTCACAACTTTTATTTGATTTCCGTAAGTCTGGTAGCAGTGTAGTAAATACGTGTAACAATTTTCATTGACAAAGATATAATTAGTCTCAGAGAAAAATGCATCTAAAGCTAGAAGTATCATACTTCGAGAAAATGCGTTTAAAGTTTTACATCCGATACGTTCAACCCAAATTCAAAGTTAAAATTCGCTAAGTTCATAGCTGTCATCGGTTTGTATCCTTACTGTATGCAAACTTGAGAGTTACTAGTGAAAGAGGGCGTCACTATTATCAACATCAGGTACCGTGAGCGAATAGAAACAAGACACAAAACACAAGCTAATTGAGGCAAGACAGCAAAACGAAATGCAGTAATTCACTAATGAGGCGCAGGAGAACGTTGGTCCCTTAATACCAAAATACTCGGAACCTACCTATAACAACCTCTGACAGTTTTCCGGTGGAGTTCTGGTTGACCCTCTATAAGTCGACTATCGGATATTCCTCTGTGTGTGGCTGTGTGTGCCGGATAGGTCAGATTCGAAATTCTAGCTTCTAATTTATTACTCTTCGTGTCGCTGCCACAAAAATTCATTGACTGTGTCTAGAGTAGCGTGTATAGTGATATGTTGTGTATTTTCGAATATTTGCGAATGGAGTGGTAAGTTCGAACTACACTGTCCACTGTGAACAAAGTTTGGTTCTTACACATTTTCATCAACACTATACCATCTTAATCAGTAGTTCTGGAGGAACAAATGAGCAGGGCGCTGGAACTGGCGGCCAGCAAGTCTGTGCTGCTCATAAACCAATCTAAAACAGATTATCCCGTTATGACTCGTCTGCATGGTCAGGATATTGAACAGCTCCAGTCACTGAGGTTTGGAGACCGGTCCTACATGAGAGTCCGTGAATTTAGAATATATGGGAGCACTTTTCGTGGAGAAGTCGTCATACGACGCAGAGTTCAACGCCAGGGTACAGGTAGGAAAACGATCCTTCTAAAGCAGAACGTAACTGCTTCGGTCCATGTGTCTCTCGATACAGTCTAAAATTCGGCTATATAAAACCCTGATCCAACCCATGAAACTTTGTGGCTGTGAGACGTAAAGTATTCAAGATTGAGACTTCCATAAACTTCTCGTATTTGAGAGAAAAGTGCTTCGAAAGATCTTTGGTCCGGTGTTGGGTGCAAACGCAGGTGAATGAAGATTCAGGCATAACAATGATCTAGAACTGTACCGAGATGCCAATATAGCAGGAATCATAAGGTGCAAGCTACTTCAGAGGGCTGGGCATTTGGCTCGAATGAAAGAGTCCACAGCTCGATGTCTAGTGAGTAGCATTGCTGCTTCTGGATCATGGGGTCCCGGGTTCGATTCACGGCCCGGTTGGGGATTTTCTCGGTTCGGATACTGGGTGTTTGTGTTGTCCTCATCTTTCCATCATCATCATTCGTGACCGTGACTCCATTGGATTGCGTGAAAACTTAAACTGTATAAAAATTGGACTTTGTACGGATGTTGATGACCGAGCAGTTGAGCGCCCCGCAAACTTATTCTTTTTGAAACACATTGTTTTTGCTTGCGAAAGGCAAATGTTACAAATTGGTTTCCTGGTCCGGAACACAGTTTTAATGTGCCAGCACGTTTAGTTGACGTAGTGTTTGCTACTATAATTGGTCAGCGTGGATCGCCGCAATATACATGTTTGGGTAAATGGACGTAGCCAGTGCCAGCTGCTGTGTAAGAGGACGTGAACACCATAACTTTCAACGACTTGCGGATCCATTTGTTACTTTTCTTTGAATGCTGTTAAACGAACATACATGCTGCAATCTGAAAGAACCGCACTGCTGCTCTCCTAGGCTTCGTGAAACTTGGCATCAGGGTCGTGAGCATACCTTCAGTTGTGCGCGCTTTATGGAGCTTTTGCGCATGTGCAACTCGCGTGACGTAATTGCGTTAAGGCCAAATACATATGGACTTGATAAAAAACGTGCACCAGTCACTACAAGTTTGCCATCAGGTGGTAGCATACTGCAGCAGACTTAAGTCCCCATTTGCTTGCTATAAATTCCACTAGACCGAAGCACACTTCTCAAATGCGCCAATTCACTCACTATGTAGTAAAATTAGATCGGATGTCAACATATGTTAACGCTGTACTGACAGTAAACCTACTTTGGGGGTTTCTGAATTAATTGTAGTATATTAAATGATGAATTTTGTCACACAGTAATACATTTGAGACGCTGAAAATCACAAGGACCTAAAGCACATCACTGTCAATTGTGAGACTGTAGTATTTATTCACGCTTCGGAAATGTCTATCTTATGGTGAGTCAGGTTTAGCTGTACTGTAGGCCTACATTTTATATATGAAAATTCACGAAAAGCTGTATCACTGGTTTCTCTGATGTTCACTTAAATGTGGGATTGACGACGGTGTGCTGTCGGCCATTATGGATCTCAGCATCTTACATGTATTCTAGCCAACTAACCATGTTGGTAGACATTACTAAGCACGAAAACTCCCACTTACACAAAAATACTAAATGGAGGTTTGCGGAAGCTTACACATTGTTTCGTTAGTGCCCTAAACTGTACTTAATTATGTACAAAACAACAAAATTCCACAAAAACAATACTTTCTTTTGTCAGATTAGTAATGTACGAGGTGCATTCAAGTTCTAAGGCCTCCGATTTTTTTTCTAATTAACTACTCACCCGAAATCGATGAAACTGGCGTTACTTCTCGACGTAATCGCCCTGCAGACGTACACATTTTTCACAACGCTGACGCCATGATTCCATGGCAGCGGCGAAGGCTTCTTTAGGAGTCTGTTTTGAGCACTGGAAAATCGCTGAGGCAATAGCAGCACGGCTGGTGAATGTGCGGCCACGAAGAGTGTCTTTCATTGTTGGAAAAAGCCAAAAGTCACTAGGAGCCAGGTCAGGTGAGTAGGGAGCACGAGGAATCACTTCAAAGCTGTTATCACGAAGAAACTGTTGCGTAACGTTAGCTCGATGTGCGGGTGCGTTGTCTTAGTGAAACAGCACACGCGCAGCCCTTCCCGGACGTTTTTGTTGCAGTGCAGGAAGGAATTTGTTCTTCAAAACATTTTCGTACGATGCACCTGTTACCGTAGTGCCCTTTGGAACGCAATGGGTAAGGATTACGCCCTCGCTGTCCCAGAACATGGACACCATCATTTTTTCAGCACTGGCGGTTACCCGAAATTTTTTTGGAGGCGGTGAATCTGTGTACTTCCATTGAGCTGACTGACGCTTTGTTTCTGGATTGAAAAATGGCATCCACGTCTCATCCATTGTCACAACCGATGAAAAGAAAGTCCCATTCATGCTGTCGTTGCGCGTCAACATTGCTTGGCAACATGCCACATGTGCAGCCATGTGGTCGTCCGTCAGCATTCGTGGCACCCACCTGGATGACACTTTTCGCATTTTCAGATCGTCATGCAGGATTGTGTGCACAGAACCCACAGAAATGCCAACTCTGGAGCGATCTGTTCAAAAGTCATTCGGCGATCCCCCAAAACAATTCTCTCCAATTTCTCGATCATGTCATCAGACCGGCTTGTGCGAGCCCGAGGTTGTTTCGGTTTGTTGTCACACGATGTTCTGCCTTCATTAAACTGTCGCACCCACGAACGCACTTTCGACACATCCATAACTCCATCACCACACGTCTCCTTCAACTGTCGATGAATTTCAATTGGTTTCACACCGCGCAAATTCAGAAGACGAATGATTGCACGCTGTTCAAGTAAGGAAAACGTCGAAATTTTAAGTATTTAGAACAGTTCTCATCCTCGCCGCTGGCGGTAAAATTCCATCTGCCGTACGGTGCTGCCATCTCTGGACGCGGCCTCATTTTAAAACAATGCGCATGTTTCTATCTCTTTCCGATCCGGAGAAAAAAAATCGGAGGCCTTAGAACTTGAATGCACCTCGTATCTTATTATTATTATCATCAATACTGTTATTATTATGGGCAACGATTATAGTTGCATAAACTTTTTGATAAGCGTAACTGTTACACAAATGATGCTATTAATTTCACACTCTCAAATTTTACTGGATCAAAAATTTGTGAACACCAAGAATGTATATTCCCGAACCGCCACTGGTCGTAGCAACAAAAACATTTCTCACTCGACTCTCTAATCTGAGCGTAAGGTGTACAGTTTTATCGAGACGAGCTGTAACGGAGAGTTTTGTTGAGCCACGTTTCCCGCGAGGAAACAGAGATCTGAGATGTGAGTCTGACGCTCTGTGGGCCTGACAGCCGATCGATCTGTGTCGGCTGACCGCTGTAGCGTGGTTAGGCTGCGTGTGTGGCCTGCGGCTGCGTATGTGCCAACACACACACACATGCTGCCGACAGGGCACGCGGTTGACTGCATACATCATCATCATTACCGTCATCATCATCAATCGGTTAGAGCCGATTTCAGCTACAGCGAATGCAATCGCAGGATTTTGGTCCATTAACTGTGTTCTAGTACCTCGAAGAGGAGATCGGTTGACGCATAACTTGCACCGATTCAGGAAATATCATTCTAGTGAATCGCAGCTGGCTCTTTATTCTCTCGAAGTAATGACTGCTACCGATACGGTATCTCAGGTAGATTGCAGATTTCCAAATTTCCAGAAAGCTTTTGTCATCGTTTCTCACAAGTGGTTTCATATTGTGTTCCAAATCTGTGGATTTGCGACTGGATTAATGATTTCCTGTCAGAAAGGTCAGTGCAGGAACTGACAGGATGTCTTCTACTGAAACCAAAGTTACATCTGGAGTTCCCCAAAAAAGCGTTATTTCTCCTCTGTCCTTAATGCAGATAAATTATTGAGGAAAAAATCTGAGCAACATTCTTACATTGTTTGCAGGTAATGTTGTCGTTTACATTCTTGCAAAGCCATTAGAAGATGAAAACTAATAAAAAATGATGCGAAATTGGCACTCGACAGTGGACAGTTAAACGTGTGCGGTCCTTCATATGACTGCTATAGAAATCCCGCTCAGTCACCCATTTTTATAGATTGTCGATTCATCAAAATACCTATAAATTACAAATACGAGCAAGCTGAATTGGAATCAAGAGATAAAAAATGCTGTGGGGGAAGGCGAACCAAAGACTGCCTTTTTTGTGGGGAGAAAATTTTGAATGTTGAACAAATCTACTAAAGTTACCCCTACACTACTGCTTACCATCCTCTTCTGGAGTAACACTGATCAACACACGATAATAACCAGTTCCGTGTGATAAGTGGCATCAAAAAGAAGGAAAGTCAAGTCATTTAGTATTATCACGAAATCGAGGCAGATAAGTGAGTTGGAGTGGCAATTATTAAAAACAAAAATTTCTTCGTTGCAGTGAGATCTTTTCACGAAATTTGAATCACCATGTTCCTGTGTAAAGTCAAGCGTCGGCACGCCAGGTGGGAACGTTAGATCAGAGAGGGCTCCGAGACGTCAGCCAATTGGCCGCTCTCCAGGACGACATCACGACGGCAGCGCTCTGTACCAGAAGAGGACATAAGCGCCGCGCCGCCAGGCCGTGGCCCAGTTCTACGAGTTCTATAACAGCGAGTCCAAGAATGGCATCAAGACTAGTCATTTCGCTTCTACTATGTAGCATTGTCTATAATGAAGAGATTTTCTTATTTGCCTGTGGCCCTTCGTTCGTGAAACATCATTGTAAATTCTCGAAGTTAAGTATTGTCATTTATATTTCTATAATAAAGTTCATTAATACGATTTGCTTGAATTGTTGACTAGGGATCGAAAAAGCAGGTTTCCTAGACACTCCATTTTTGACAACTAGGCACGATACAACACTCCAACATTCTCTTCTGAATCCCAAAACATTCTGTTGACTCGCACCTACATGAGGAGGAAACATCACAATGATAAAATAAGAGAAATCAGAATTCGCACGGAAATATTTTGGAGTTTACTTTTCCTTCACACTGCTCGAGAGTACGACGGTAGAGAAAGAGTCTGAAAATGGTTATACGAAAATATTTAATTGCGGCTTCCGGAGAAACCATTTAGATTCCTGGAAAGGATACAGTATCCCTCGGACTTACTTGAGTTACCTATGGCGTCTCTAGTACACGACTCTTGGCACTTTACCGACATCCATTCAGAGTACCTTCCAATCATTTGTACCTGTCGGAGTCGACTTTCAGCTATATACGAACAGCAAAGAACTCATTTCATGATCGAGAACAGTATTAACAGTGGGGCTGCACTCTGGCAGGTGCAATGTTTATCTGAACGCTAAACAATTAACCTTTAATTGGCCTTGTTGAAACTGTTTTACTGTAAGAATATGTCACGCTACCAGCATTGCAATTTCCCTTTACGATCCGGAGCTGCAACAACCGAAAACGTGTTTTGTGTAAATAACGAGATAAAAATCTGGAATAAAGTGTAAAGATATGTCGAATAACTTTTGTCTTTGTTACGTTGACTAACTCACTCATGCCACAATGTCGAAAATAGTTCTACCGTACGATAGTTCAAATGGCTCTGAGCACTATCGGACTCAACTGCTGAGGTCATAAGTCCCCTAGAACTTAGAACTACTTAAACCTAACTAACCTAAGGACAACACACACATCCATGCCCGAGGCAGGATTCGAACCTGCGACCGTAGCGGTCGCGCGGTTCCAGACTGTAGCGCCAGAACCGCTCGGCCACCAGCGGCCGGCTACCGTACGATAAATTTCGACAATACACTCTAGTGTTGAAGATGGGAAGTAATTGTAACGCGGTATGGCAGTTATAATGTGCACAATACCAAGTGACAGAACGCAGCACTTAAAGTTGTAAGGGCTATGTTTACGGACGGATCATAAAATTTCAAACACTGCCTTGGAAGAAACAGATAAATCACGGAAAGAAAGGCGAAATATTACCGTCATCTGGTTAGTACCCACCCTGCAATAATAGACACATGGATTTCTGAAATGATATTGCTGCCTCAATTTACAAAATACACAAATCTAACTCTCAATTTATTACGAAATGCGTTACGCACAACACTCGTACATATTCGAAAATTCTATGTTTTATCAAGTAGACAAACAATGAAACTGGGGAACGATTGAATCTAGACGAGGGTACGTACTTTTAAATTAGTTTACTTTTACACGATCAGGCCCAACGGACCGCGCTCTGATACAAGTTTCCTTGTCTATTGCTTTCTATCCATCGCTGCCATCCGCAATCCGTACACATCCATCGCTGACTGTTGCAGGTCTTCATGGAGGTCACCGCTCCATCTCTTCCTTGCTCTTTCCGGGAGTCTCGTACCTCTGGAGATGAAATCCACGAACTTCCCTAGCCACCTATCGTCTTCCATTCGATGTTGAATTAGTTACTAAACTGTAGGACATACTGAGTCAGTGCATAAGTTCGTAGCTTTTTCCCGTAAGTTTAATAAACTTACAGAGACTTTAGTTATCAGTAATATATTCTCCTTCACTATTTACAACAGTCTGTCACCGTTCAGGTAACTTCTTGATTCTGAGACTGTAGAAATCACATTTTATGGCGAAGAACTCGTGTAGCCGTGCTCAGAGCGCATTTTCATCCGGAAATAAAGTTCCTGAAAGTTGTTCGGAAGAGATGAAAATCTGACGGGGCAAGATCAGGTGAATAAGGTGGCTGCGGAATGACTTACCGAGCCAACTCCCGTATAGTGTTTTTGTTACTCAAGCAGAATGAGGTGGACGTTATGGTGGAGTAGCATCGCTTCACGCAGTCTTCCTAGTCGTTGTTCATGGACAGCGACTGCAAGACGTCTCTGTTGGTGACAATAAATGTCAGCAGTGATGGTTACACCTCGGGGAAGCAATTCGTAGTACACCAGAACGCCGCTGCTCCACCAGATGCATAACATCATCTTTTGTAGATTCTCGTAGGTTTTTATACAAGGAGTTGCTGCTTTGTTTAGGTTCAACCATTTCTTTCTTTCATCTATGTTAGCATAAAGACACCATTTCTCGCCACCTGTAAAGATACAGGACAGAATGGTCAGTGTTGTTCACAAGCCAATTGATGAAAAGCAAGTAGAGATGCACATATGGCCAGCTGCTAATTTTTGTGATTTTGACTTTGAGCATGCTGTATCCGTACACCCGATTTTTGAACCTTCCCCATTGCATGTAAATGTCACACGATGGTAAAATGACCATAGCTCATCACATTTTCCAGTTATCAATTACACTGACATGGCTCATTCTGTATTAACGCGTTGACACTATCTCTATCAAACCCCGAAGGTCTTCTTGGACATGAAGACACATTAATGTCGAAACGATTTTCCTTAAAACGAGACAACACTTTCTTGCCGTGCTATGTCCAATGGCTGTATCCCCATACATGGCGCAAATGCTTCTGGCTGCCTCCGCTGCTGTCACCCCTCTACTGAACTCAAACAGAAGAATGTTCAGCGCCCCACAAACCAACATCATCATCATGAAACAAAAGAATATATCGGAAACGTTCCGATTTATCTACTTGGTACTCCATTTTCTATCGTCCACAGCTACACTCACTGTCTCTAAATGACTAAATCACAATATGTAAATTCAAACAGCAACAATGAACTACAAATAAAGATGGCAATACAGAAATAAACGCATAGCAACCAGAATATCAACATTCAAAAGAAAAACGCTATGAACTTATTCAAAAAATGTTCAAATGTGTGTGAAATCTTATGGGACCTAACTGCTAAGGTCATCAGTCCCTAAGCTTACACACTACTTAACCTAAATTATCCTAAGGACAAACACTCACACCCATGCCCGAGGGAGGACTCGAACCTCCGCCGGGATCAGCCGCACAGTCCATGACTGCAGCGCCTCAGACCGCTCGGCTGACCCCTCGCGATAGGAACTTATTCACCAACCTAACACAACCATGAAACTTAGGATATACGTTTACGATTCTCTCAAGATTAGATTACAGATGTTCAATATGTCCTCCATCAGCGACACGAGCAATATCGTGCGCATGCTCAAATTCTTTCCATACTCGGGTAAGCACGTCCGTCGGCACTGAAGTAATGACTGTACGGATCGGATTCATCAGTTGTTCTAGGTTCTGTGGTACTGTAATTGCATAAACGTTGTCCTTAACGAAACCACACAGGAAGAGGTTACAGGAAGTTAAATTTGGTGACCGTGGAAGCGAGCCGAGAAATGCTACGTCGCCGGCTGCTTAACGACCAATCCAACTGCTCGGTAGAGTTTCATTCAGATATTCACGCACTTGACGACTCCAGTAAAAACGAAGTTGTCCTCGCTCAGCATCGAAACCAGCATGGTACAATTGACCGTCAATCGTGTTTCCATAACAGAAGAATGGGCTGTAAACAGATAAATGGGCTATAGCACAAAGACACGGACTCTGAGTGAACCTCGTACATGTTCATTGTGTGCATGTGCATTCTGTAGGCTTCCAGTTCGAACATTATGTTTGTTGACTTTCCCACCGAGGTGGAAGCCGCTTCATCAATGAACGCGATGCGTTATGCGAAAGTGTTATCAAGGTCAATAGCATTCTCAAGCTCGTCAGAAAATGCAACACGTTTGCATTTCTCGTCATGACGTACAGCTTCTAACAGCTGTAAATTGTACGGTTTCATAACAAACCGACATCTCAAACGACGCCAGATCTTTCATGTAGGCAGTTGTAATTCACGATTGGAACTATGTGCTGATTTTAACCAGTTTGGAAAGCAGTTTGCGTTAGTGCAACGTTATCACCAGAAATACGAGGGCGACCAGGACTCTTTCCTGCTTCTATGAACTGTCAATAGCATCTGCGAATGTTCCATCCATTTGTAACATCAGTTTTGTACCTAAACCTGAAACGTCTTTGCACTGCAACCGCGGAATTACACTTCGCAAAATTCAGAACACAAAATGATTTCTGTTGCGGTGTAGCCATTTTATAAGCAAAGAAAGAACCCACATCTATCGGCAATGAAATAGACCGGACAGTGTATTCGTTCCCCAATAACCTAGCCCTAGCGCAGCGACCGATACTTTCGACAACATAATACTGAGCAGTATGTACACTAGTGTCCAAGAGTAGAGCAACAAAAGGAAATTTTTCAAATTTGCACTTATTTTGCCACAAAATAATATAAACAGTCTATAGTAAAGTAGAAAATATGTGAGAATACATAAAGTAAACAACTGCAACAATCATAACGATAGACAAAAATGTTCTTCGCATTTTCAACTTCGCTTCACTGCGTGGTCTGTGGAGCCTTGCACAGTTCGCACGGCTCGCCCCGTCGGAGGTTCGAGTCCTCCCTCGGACACGGGTGTGTGTGTGTTGTCCTTAGCGTAAGTTAGTTTAAGTTAGATTAAGTAGTGCGTAAGCCTAGGGACCAATGACATCAGCAGCTTCGTCCCATAGGAACTTACCACCAATATTTTTTTCACCTTGACGGATTTGCACACACATTCCCACAACTGGTTACTGTGTTGAAAAAAATGGTTCAAATGGCTCTGAGCACTATGGGACTTAACATCTTAGGTCATCAGTCCCCTAGAACATAGACATCACACACATCCATGCCCGAGGCAGGATTCGAACCTGCGACCGTAGCGGCCCCGCGGTTCCGGACTGTAGCGCCTATAACCGCACGGCCACCGCGGTCGGCACTGTGTTCATTATGGGCGCCTATGATAGCAGTACAGGTCTGACAAGGACGGGACATGTTGGGAAAGATATCATCAATCTCATGTTGAGGTAATAACTCCCATTCTTCCTGCAGAGCTGATCGCATGTCTTGGAGTGTGATTGGTGGATGCTGATGTGTTGCAACCCGTCTCCCTAGTACATCCCTAGCAAGAACTATGGTATTCAAATCGGAAGAGCGAACAGGCCACTCCATCCGAGCAATATTTTTCGTCTCCAAGAAAATATCAACCACCTGTGCTCTATGACGTCGAGCATTATCGTCCATCAATACGATTACTCGCACAATTTCAGGAAGAAGTGTTCGAGTGATCAACATAATTCCTGCCCACACCGGTAGGGATACTCCTCGTTACTGGTTTCCTCCCACAATGTTTGGATCCCGAAACCGTGTTCCACGTTCCCTCCAGATGAGAATCCGTCGAGAATCAGTGGCCGGACGAAATCGGGACCCATTTGCGAAAAGAACATTGACACACTGTTCGTCCGTCCAGGTGGCATACTGACGACTCCACTTTAAACGTTTCATTCTGTGAAGATGCGTCAGAGGTACATATATGGCAGGTCTCCGACCATAAAGCCTACTCTGCCGAAGCTTTCTGTACACCGTTTGCCACGATACAACGCGTCCAGCGAATGCTGCGAGGTCAGATGCCAGTAGCCGTGCAGTACTAAGGGGGAACCGTCTTGCCTTTACAGCCAAATAACGGTACTCCTTTCCTGATGCCACACGTGGGCGGCCCTTCCCTGGTCTTAGGGATACAGTCTCGGTCTCTATGAACGCCCACAAAACCAGAGAAGTAACAGAACGATTCACATTAAGGCAGTGGGCCACATCAGTTTGTGGATGTCCTGCTTCCATTCTTGCAAGGCGCTCCACCACAGAGAATCTGATAGGCATCTTCTCTGTGCCATGCTGGACCGTCTGTGATTATGCACAGAGCGAATGTGGATATGGGACTACCCGGCAAGCACTACGCAGTTTGATACGTGCCCTAATGTAATTGTTGCGATGGTTGTCTGTAGCCCCGAATGCCATGTCCCGTACAGAACATGATCGCAATCAGTTGACAATCAGTACTGTTATATCGTGAATGAGACACAGGACTGTGAAATAACAGTTTGTTGCTTTAATTTTGAACACCAGTGTATATTCTTTTTTAAATACCCAGTACATTACTATTAACCAAGACACGTCTCACGAGCGGCCTTTTCGACTATAGTTTGGCCATTACCGCTCTTCTGCTTTCCGTACTTCACAGGTGTTGTCCTGCGCACCTCACCGGCGTGGTCTACCTGGTGTAAGTAGGCTGTCTAGGTTTTCTTATTGGTAACGCCACGTAGAGCTCTGTATGAAAAATCACTGGCTGTGCTGTGTGCAGTCTGTGGCTAGTTTGCATTGTTGTCTGCCATTGTAGTGTTGGGCAGATGGATGTTAACAGCGCGTAGCGTGGCGCAGTTGGAGGTGAGCCGCCAGCAGTGGTGGATGTGGGGAGAGAAATCGCGGAGTTTTGAAATTTGTGAGACTGGATGTCATGAACTGCTATGTGAATTATGATTTTTCAACACTATAAGGTAAATACATTGTTTGTTCTCTATTAAAATCTTTCATTTGCTAACTATGCCTATTAGTAGTTAGTGCCTTCAGTAGTTTGAATCTTTTATTTAACTGGCAGTAGTGGCGCTCGCTGTATTGCAGTAGTTCGAGTAACGAAGATTTTTGGTGAGGTAAGTGATTTGTGAAAGGTATAGGTTCATGTTAGTCAGGGCTATTCTTTTGTAGGCATTTTTGAAAGTCAGACTGCGTTGCGCTAAAAATATTGTGTGTCAGTTTAAGCACAATCTTGTATAATTTTTCAAACGGGACGTTTCATATGTCGACCCTTATCCGAGGATACCTCACTGGAATCTTCTGATTTTTTCCTTATAGTTTGTGTAATTAGTGTAGCTATTGTTTATTGCTAGCCCGTAATTATAGAGAGAATTTCCTTTGTAGTTGTAGTTTTTCATTGTTGTACAGTAAAACACTTGTGGCATGCATGTAGATTTGCACCAAGTATTTCGCAGCTGCGCTTGCAATTAACTAGATATTATTTTCAGTGCTATGTTAATGTGTTCTCTTATTTTTGCTCTTCAAATTCTGTTTTTATGTGTTGTCGTGTGAAATCTTGTGACAATAATGGCGTGTGAAAAACGTAATACTAGGCTCCAAAGTAAACTGAGAAATGACAGTGAAGACGAAAGCAGTGTGTTAGCGCCACCATGTAATGAATTAACTAATGTTCAAAGTAGTAATTTGGTAATTGTGCATATGGAAATGGAGCGGGCTGCAAATAATGGTGTAGGCAGTGAAACAATTAGTGAACAGGGAAGCATTATCGATCGATCTGTCGGCAACAGCTCGCCTCAGGATTCCGAAATGACAGGACACAATCTTGCAAATACTGTAGATTCAGGTTTTGCGTCCTCACCCTTTTCTCAAATAAATCAAGACACATTTTCTGCTTTTCAAAATGCGAATATTGCCGGTTCAAATGCACTGCCGAATAGCACTGAGGAACATGTTTCAGACACCAGTGCACTGTTATTACAGTTAATACAACAAATGGGACAAAGGCTACAAAAGTTAGACACAACGCTTGAAGAAAATCAGAAACAAATGGGACAAAATCTTCAAAAGTTAGACACAGTGGAACAAAATCAGAGACAAACACAGCAAAAGCTTCAAAAGTTAGACACAATGGAACAAAATCTTCGGAAGTTAGACACCACATTTGAACAAACACGTGAAGATTTAACTACTGAGTTACATAACATTGAATCGAAATGTCAAAAAGTCTGTAATGACGTAAAAACACAAATTTGTGAGCATTTCCAAACTATTTTTTCGCGTCATGAAAATGCATTACAGAATCACGAAGCAGCCATAAAAGAATTGCAAACTATTGTTCATGAAAATCACAACACCTTGCAAGCTAAAATTGACTCAGTTGCGTCTACCGATTCGGTTACACAACTCGCAAAACCTCAGGAAAACTTAAAGGACACAGTAGATACGATTTCAACACAAATGGACACTCTGAAACTTGGTTCAGAAAAACACACAGAGGAAATAATTTCACTATTGGATAAAGTAGCCGAACTTTCAGATCAGTTCACTAACTTATCTACAAAGATAGATGATGATCTGAATGACACAAGACCTGTAGCCTCACGGACACTGAAGAGTATGAACAAATTAGAAACTTCAAACAAAATCAAAATCAAATCAATACACAGTACAAAAGAGAAATCCTGGAAGTACAACATCAGTTGGCACAAGTAATACAAGAATTACATATTTCAGAGGACACTCGCACTCCAGTACGGGAAGAGGGACATAGAAATACGGAACAACCACAAAATAATAACACAGGACATTTCGGAAATTATGAAAGAAATTGGCAAGGTACACCGAATTTTGCAATGGAGGCGCCGAAACGACGTAACAATGACCGATATGCGACTCGCCTACACGATGATTTTGACTATAAGCTGTTCATTACTACACGTAAATTTAAAACATTTAAGAATTCTGGCAACGACATTCATCCACAAGCGTGGCTCCATCAATTCTCTCATTGTTTTCCTCCCAACTGGTCATTAGAGCACAGATTAGAATTTATGTGTGGCTATTTAGAGAATGAACCTGCTGTAAGAATGCGATCGGTCATTCACGATTGTCACAGCGAAGGAGAACTTAACCATGCCTTCCTCTCAGCATATTGGTCTCAAGCTACACAAGACCGAGTAAAACATAGCATCATAATGATGAAACATTTCGAACAATCTGAATTTTCCAGTCTTGTGAAATATTTTGAAGACATGTTGCACAAGAATCAGTACATGTCAAACCCATACAGTCCCTCAGAACTCATCCGCATTTGCTTAATCAAATTACCTGAACATTTACGACATATTATTTTGGCAGGACGTTGCAAAGACGACATTGAAGCTTTTCAGGGACTCTTACAAGAACTGGAAGTTGACACTGACAATCGCGGAACGCGAAAACAGGAACACAACAATTACAGGTCACATCCATCGCAATTCCATGATGAAAGAAATAATAACTGGACACGACAAGGCTATTCTTACAACACAAATCGTGACCAAAACAGACACAACCCATATGACAACAACTGGCAGAAGAATAATAGGTACAGAGAAAGATCACACTTCCGTAGTAATGAATATGACAGAGATACCCATAGAAACAGACAATACGGGAACCAAAACAATGATTATCAAGGGAGACAGAATAACTTCAGACGCAATGGTCCACCGTGCAGTTACGATTCCTGGAGAAATTCCCCACCACGTGACCGACAAGAAAGAAATTATGGAATCTACCTACATGACGACAGACGATATAATCGTAACGACAGACCTGAATTGCATCAGAATTGGAGGGGTTCAAACACGGCAGGGCCCTCTCGACAAGGTGAATTTGTAGAAGTTAGGTCTCCTAATCCGAATAACGATGCACGCCAACAAAGAGACAGACAATGACTCGCACCGCATGCATCCACGTGCGCCGGCTGGCTCAGAGAAAAATAACATAGAGGCTAACCTTGAGAAAAATTCCAGTATTCTTTATCGATGTATACCGCATGATAATTGCATTGAAGTTGAAACTCTTCGTACTAGGAAGAGTAAAGGATTGTACCACATTTCACATGTAAAACCGTTTATTGAAAGATAATCTGCTTTATAACTTAGTCTTTGCCATAAAATTTTTCACTTCACGTTATTAGTATGCCTTGTCAGACTTAGAAACTGTTAACATGCAACAATGTTTTGAAGTTCACTATCCAGTCTAGAACCTAGGGAACATATTTAGACAGTATTTGCGAGTGCATTGTTATAGTGAACAGACGACACAGTGTTATTGTGTGTGTACATTCTTGCTCGTTAGTTGCACGATTACATAACAACTATAGGGCTGACATACTTAGAACATGTACCGGTACTGCTAATGAGATTTTAATTCAACATTTTGGTTTACTTGAGAATACATTCTGGATTTGAAGTACTTTCTGTGAGATTAAAGATTACTTAGTATTTGGTTTCTTTGACAGCTAGACGATTATATCACGATGCTACTAATAAGTGACACAATTTATATTATTGCTTTTGCGGTGTATCTGTTTTATATCTGCACAGTTTTTCTGAATTATTCTGGAAAGTAAAACATGTTTTAGTAGTAACTTTTGTGGTATAGCTACAATGAGACAGCCTTTACCATAGCACAACAATATGTTACAGCACAGAACTTTCTTCATCACGGCAATAAGCGTAATAACTAAGATATCTATACACAAAGCATTTCACTTTTGTTTATCATGAGGTAAGTACATTGACTTTTGCGGAACTTAGCTTTCGGAGGACGATAACTACGACACTTCCACAGAGATTATCTTACAACAAGACGCACAGTTTAGCGCTACAGTACACGTATTTGAGTGATTAATTGTGTACTTAAAACATTTATTTTTAAAGATATTTGAAGTACAATGATACAGAGGTTAACCGTGATACATTTCATTCCATTGCTGTAATCTGTAACACCTGAGGGTATTATTCATTAATCCTCAGGGGGGTACACGTTTACTTTGTGTACCACGTGTTTGGCAAGCACAAGGAGCCCTAGCTAATATGGTATTTGCTTATACAACTTTTCACATCGGTACCATATTTCTGTAACACATAAATTACACAGCTATCTGATCATTTAACTGAGAGATAAACATTTTTTTTACTACATCAGTGACACATGTTTATGCAATTACACAGTTGGATAATTTCATACTTATGAAATTGTATTTTGTCTGTACTTTGTGAACTGTTCATACTTTTTCGGAAACATTGTGATACTATGAGAACTTTGAATGATGTATTTGGTATGGGATCATGATTTTTAAAGTACGTTTGAGGTAGATAACACTATTAAATGAGCAGAGAATTTCTTTAGGTTTTGATATTATTGGAGGAAGCTACGACATTTTTGAGATTTGACTGAGGTGTTATGATGTTATTTTTACGACGACGATGTGTATTATGCTGCTGAGGTATTTTTATGATCGATAAGCTGATGCTATATGAGGAATTTGATTATGCTACATATTTGTTATGAGGTAAGGAATAATGAGTAGTGGTTAGGGACTCTGGTTTGTGAAAAAGGTTGTTGGAAACCAAGAATCGTACTTTAAGAGTTATGAAATGTATGTAAATGCGTGAATGTATTACAATGTCGACGAAAATTTCTTGGACACTGTTATATTAATAGGATTTTGTTTCTACACATCTGTAACGCAAATTCTTGATCTGTGAAACTTTTTATATGAGACTGTCACTGTAGTGCAAACTGGTGTCGTAAATATTTCGGTAAGAATGTTAAGTGACCACCTTCACGTAATGCATCATGGGCACCCAGCTGCGCGACAGTCACTTGGAAAAAAGCCATTAGTGTGTGCCTTTCAGAGGCACAGGTGGAGAACAAAAAGAGGCCATTATCCTCGCTATTGACATTCCTTTGTAGAAAGCATCGCAAATATGACACACTCAAACTTGAAAACATATGATAACACTGTGGAGCTCTTAATTTATGATATTTACTGAAATGCCTAATGAAATGATGACAAATATTTTTATGTCTATACACCAGATTATGACTACTGTCTTTCTAGTTGAGAGATATTTTTTACTTCCTGATGAAATGCCATATTTCTAGCTGCACTGCAGCATTGGTTACTATAAAATTTAATAGATGTACTAATATCACTATTTTCTGTCTACAGACCCAGTAAAGAATACGTTTATCATATACTTTCTTAGAAAAGAGAGCACAAATAGACATTTCCCTTCACAGGAATTGCATAAATAATTTTTTTAATGACTTGGTAACTTTCTTGCAGTTTAAGTTTTTGTGATGCGTCACTCTAGTGTTAAGATGTGACATAGGTATTAGATATGGCCATTTTTAGTGTAATATTTTTTCAGCTTGAGCTTTGTCATGTTTAGGTATAAGTTATTTCATTTGCTGCTGCTGTTTGCCAGGCATAGTGTTACTGAATTTGACTTTGTATTATTC